>NW_004567109.1:32419732-32501504 GCF_000260355.1 Condylura cristata
ATTAATTAAAAAAATATATTTGCAAACAAATAATTCTACCATCCACAAGTTTATCTGAACCCTTTCTGAGATTCCTAATAAATAATTAACAGTCAGCTAGGAAAAAAGCAAAAGAAAGAAAGAAACTGAGTTGGATGGTTTTAAGAAGAAGGTACACAAAATAGCTAACTAGCCTAAGTGTGTAGAGTCCCAGACTTGATGTTTTTCACACCAAAGACAATACCAAGGTCACGGCCAAAGAAGACAGACATTATGTAATTAGGGAACACAGTGCCAGCAATTACTCCAGAAGCTATTTCAAACTGAAACATGCCGGTGTTTGCTCATGTCCCTGCTCACACAAACAAAAGGCCTACATCTTGGAAACTGTTTTTGCTTTGTTTGTTTGCAACAGCTCAAGTCATTCTTCACTTGGCAGCCAGTGCACAGTCTTGCTGGAAGCATTGCCTGGACCCCAGCTTTTTGCTGTGGACTGTTGAAAGCAAATGAGAAGGTAAATGAGATGGCTGCTTTATGTCTGGAGCGCAGCATTTAGACAGCATCGTGACACCATGGAGCCCGCAGGCTCCTGTCTCCTGGGACGTGACCCATTTCCATGGATGGCAAAAATGGAGGCTCTCTGTGGGGACTGTCTGGGAAATGCTGCAAGACAGAGCAGCGCAGGTTGCCTCTCCCATTTCTGGGAGCATCTTACTACATATTGTCATTTGTTCCAACAGCAGACTAGTATGCCCACTTTACTATTAGGAAACTGAGGCAGAAAGGGGTACCTAACTTCTCAAGTGGGCACAGATGGTGGCTGAGCTTGAAAATAAGCACAAGTTGGTCTGAAGATAAAACTCCATTAACCTCCTTATCATGCTGTCGATGAAGCCTACTTCACTCCTACTATATTGGGGTTTTTGCTCTTCCCTAATCCTCCCATAGCCCTAGAACATTCCTACTGTTGCTTCACTTTGGCCTTTCTAGCTCTTCACTTGGAGTCTCCATATCCTGCTCCATCACTACTTAAAAGTCTTAACATGAGCACCACTTTCTCGGGGAGGCCCTTCTGGACAGCCTCCACTTCTTCCTACCTTGTTTCTTCCGGGATTCTTTCCATCTAACTCAGTACCATCTGACCTAATGTTTCTGTGTTGTTTATTGTTTTTCTCCCCAAACTAAAATGTCAGCTCCAGGGAGTTGGTGAATCTGTCTCTTGTTCAAGGATGTATATCCAGAGCCTAAATCAGTGCCTGGCACACACTAGTGTTCAGTAAGTGAGTCTTGACTAAGGGATAATTTTCACTTCCAAATACTTAGGACACAAAGCCGACTGGCTGCATGAGTAGGGAGACCGTCTTCCCAGGGACACTGCGAAGATGGTGGCAGCCTGTTGGAGGGCTGTAGGCTGCCCATTTGGGAGGCAGGTTGTGCTGGAGTCAGCCTGCGTGGGCACAAGGACAGCCTTGCCCTAATGGCTCTGTCACTTTGGATGGGTAAACTGACTTCCCTGTGCCTCAGTTTCCCCACTTATAAAGTAGACGTGATAAAGGGCTGATCTAAGGATTAACAAGTTATTATGTGTAAGGTAGTTAAAACCCTGCCTGGCACATCATAAGTGATATATAATTGTGTGTTTTTATTGTCATCATCTAGTTAACTATCAGTTCCCTTGAAGCATAATGCTATAAAAATTTTCCTGTGGAAGGATATAAACCATAAACCAAAGTCTCTTTCTCTTCAGGCACAAAGGAAACTACTCAGCCAAGCTGAGAGTATTCTGAGAAAGAAAAGAAAAATACCAAATAAAGCAAATAAATAAATAAAAATCAAAACCAGATCAAAAACTGGTTTTTCTTATCAGTTCTACATTAAAAATCAAGCCCTGCAGCAATATGTTCAGACACTTAACGTTAGTTGCTAGAGACAATTTAGACTTTTCCTGACACAACAAATGCCAGCTTCTGTCCTTGCTCATTGAATAGCTGATGTCAGAGGCTTTTCTATCACCTGCTACTGTAGAAATGCTAGTCCAAGTTGGCTAGTCAAAGTCCATCACAAGGGCTAATCCTTTATTTACCCACCTATTCAAGAATTAGTCACTGAAAATCCTACTAAATGTCAACTTCTCACTAGCTGAATGAGAAATAGCTTCTGGCTCAAGTAGTTTACAGCCTCAGTCAAAAGTGGAGGGAGGGCAACAAGTATGCGTTTGATGAGTTTTTCCTCTGATATCTTGAGGTAGTCAAAATTAATCTTCTTTGGGCCTTCCTGGTGATGCAAGGGGTTAAGACTCAGCACTATGTAGCTATCTGCAGCCACTGCAGCACAAGTTTGATTCTTACCCAGGGAGCTGACCCACATGGCACAGCAGACCTCTCCTGTCTTACCCATTGCTCCCCTCAGCAGTGTATTTCAGTAGATCAGCCTGTTCTGCTCCCCGGTCTCTCTCTGGTGAATCCTCTCACCCTACATATGTCTGACCTGACCCCCAGTTCTTGCATGCATAAATAAATAAATGTTTAAAAAAATTTAATCTTTGGCCCTCCCTGGTGGCGCAGCGGGTTAAAGCACTGCACTAAGAAGCTTAAGCCACCTCCGCATGAGTCCGATCCCCGCCTACCCGGGAGGAGATCCACATGGCGTGGCAGACCTCTCCTGACCCGCCCGCTGCTCCCCTCAGCAGTGTATTTCGTCGATCTGCCTGTTCTGCTTGCCATTCTGTTCCTGGTGAATCCTTTCACCCTCCGCATCTCGGGCCTGTACCCCAGTTCTGTACAAATAAATAAATCTTATAATTAAAAATAATAATAATAAATAAAATTAATCTTCTTTGTTTTCAAAACCACTAGCACAGCAGCAGACATACATAGGTGCTATTTATTTGTCTGTTTGCTTAATGTTGTTTATTGTATCTCTATTAACACATGTAATAACTTACCTGTTATGCATTCACAAACCATTTTTTCCCTTATGCTTCTTTCCTCTACAAGAGGGCAAAGTTCTGCATGCTTCTGTTCACAGCGCCTTCTCCACAGTAAGTATCCTAACTATAAGTGTACTGAAACAAGGAAAATAAAAGCCAAAGATGGGGGAAAGAGGAGCTAAAAGGCCAAAGTTGCCCATTTATTTTAGTCTGTGTCTTTTAGACTCTACTGTTTCCTTCAGGTTACTAAAGCAAATTTATCTGAGCAAATAAGCTTTCATATTTGCATTTCTTTGAACCCTAATTTGACATGCAAATAAGCCACTAACAAGAGTTGGACTTCAATAAGCAGTGTTTGAACAGTAATCCCCATAGCTTTTCGGAGACCTGTGTTTCCAAAGAACCTAACATTAGCCAGTACAGGTGACAATGACAGCCACAGCAGCAAAGGATATGCACCCTACAAGTTGCTTACCCACCTCTTACAAAGCCTTTTCCTAAAGAGCAGACTCAGAGCTAATCACTACTTAAAGATCTTAAAATTCTCTTGTTTGATATTCCCAGTCTCTCAGCTGCCATCTCTGTTAGCTTCTCTTGGCATACCACCAGCAACAGGGAGCTGATTACCCACCAAGGTGCCTTTCTGTATTGAGCATGAGAAATTGAACTCCTTCTAACTTCATTGTCACTGGAACCAAACAAAACCAGATCGATCTCTTCCATGAAACACCACTTCAGATATTTGCCTATAAAAGTATGAATCTTCTCCTTGCTAAGCTTCATCATCATCATTGACAGCACCCTGAACTGATTCTCAGCTGTCTCACACTTTCTCCCACATTGTCTACCTCCTCTCACTTGAATCCGCTGAGCTAGCTTTTCCTTCTGGGACTTTCAGAGGTCACCCCCTTCTCAATGACACCCTGTTGAGCATATCATGCAGGTCTCACCTAAAATGTCCACTCATCATACATGTCCCCTCTGTCCTCCCTAGGTGACTCAGAATTACTCTCAAGCTACTGCATACACAGTGTGGACATTATTCGCCATATTACCATATACCTTTAACCACAGAACTCACGGCTACCTGATAAAGTCTGAATGTTTTTTCAGCCTTGATGTCTGATAAGTTTTAAGCCTCACTCATCTGCTACATACCTGGGCAAGCTGGTAAGGAAGACTGGGCATCCCCCTTTGGGCACTGGTAAGAGGTTCAAGCTTGTATATCCCATCTCTCCTCCCTCACTCTACAGCAACTTCAACCAAGTCTTCTTTACTGACTTAAAAGTCATTCCAGACCAGCTTGGGAGGCTGAGTCTCCCCAGGAAACCTTTTTATGTGAGCAGTAAACCTTTTCAGACCTTATAGTACATGTGTGGTATCACCACTTTTGACACCTCTATCAATGTTTGGGTGAGAATCCAATCTGCTTCTGAAGTGTGGCTACCGTATTGGGTTTGTTTGTTTGTTTTTTATTCATCTCTTTCACACCTCTGTCTCCCTGGAATGGAAGCCCTGATTGTCACCCAGCTCTGTGGGGCACAGAAAGGTGCCCACTGAAGTCAGGGTTCAGTTACTACGTGTTGAATGAAGAAATGATTCTCAAGTTCTAACAATAGCTCTTGTCACAATGGCTCTAAGTGATGACTTACTTTACTGTTACTTCTAATACCACAGCCCTAGGAACCAGACACTGTCATTGGTGCTTTATTTTTACTCATAACAATTCTATAAGTGCTTATTTTCATTTTAGATAAGGAAACTGAAACACAGGGAATTAAAATTATTTGCTCAAGGTCACAAGGTAAGCAGCAAGGTGAGGACAAGCAAGCAGGTGATGGCCGCAGAAACACTCGTACACACTTCTCCTTCATGCTACCACTGGGGCCGCCATTTCTATATGGATCCCTTCTAAGTGCTAGGGCACAAAATTGTTTCCTCCAACCCTCCCATAGACTTCAAAGTGAGTATTTTGACCTCTACTTACAGATGATGAAAGGATAAGTCAAATTCCCTTGGACTTGGCAAAAATTGGCTGTCAACTCCCTGGTTCCCTCACATCCAAAGCCCAGAGAGCTTTAAGAACATGGAGTTAGGCCCTCCCTGGTAGCGCAGTGGGTTGAAGCACAGCACTAAGAAGCTAAAGCCACTTCCGCACGAGTTCGATTCCCGCCTGCCCTGGAGGTGACCACATGGTGCGGCAGACCTCTCCTGACCTGCCCGCTGCTCCCTTCAGCAGTGTACTTCGTCCATCTGCCTGTTCTGCTCCCCACTCTGTCTCTGGTGAATCCTCTCGCCACCCCTGAGCCTCCGGCCTGTACCCCAGTTCTGTATTCTGTATGCACAAATAAATAAATCTTTAAAAAAAAAAAGAACATGGAGTTAGAAGTACAGGAGAAACAGATAACTGTATTGAGAAACAGGTTATCTAGGAGTTTTGCTTGATAATAGTAAGAATTTGGGGGAAATTACCTGAATCCTGTTGCACATTAATAAAAAATAAGATTCTTTATGATTAACACGGAGCTCTTCAAAGGAATATAATTTCCTGGCAATTCTATTGATCTACTGGATTTGCTTTTTTTCAAGTGTAATTTTTATTGTAAAGGTAATATGTGGTCACATAGAAACCTGAGAAAATACAAAAAACTATGAATAACTCATATTTCTATTTTCAGTTGTAGCACTTATTACAGAGAAGATTTTGTTAAACATTCAATAGTAGCAAAGGTCAATTTTCAAAAGCAAGCGGTGACTTTAGTTTAAATTCTGATTATGCTTCTACTAGCCCTGTGACTTTAACAAGTTATTTAACCTCTTTGACCGAAGTATTTCTTTTTTGCAGAAAGCATGTCATTTGGATTAAAGCACCTCTCAGGATAATTTGTAGGAGCTCAAAAGCAAATATATATTGAAAACACTTAGGCTAGCACATAGTAAGCACTCAGTAAGGGCTAACATTTTCTTTAATTTATTTCCCTTTTAACTCAAAGTCCCACATCTTTAATGAGTAAAGACAATGGATACTTCCTCTCTCTGATCTACATATGTTCATCATATTCTGATATGGCTCCTGGACTGATGAGAAATAAATTAATTTCTTTGACCTGAGGGTTAATATATTCCCTCTATACATTGTCATCAACACTTTATTCTAGAGACAGTACTCAGAAATGAACTAGAATTAGAAAATCAAGATTCCCGTTAGGAATATCTTTCTTTTCACTTTTCCAGGCAAGCTCTTCTGCATTTCAGAATCAGAAGGTATAGCACAGCTATAACAATCCCTGAGTCTATTGAGGTCGCTAAATATCTAGGGAAGGGGAATTGATCCAACTTGGATACGTTATCAGTGTTCGGGGGGAGGGGTAAGGTAAGTTTGGGGGAAAATGCAGATTTACCTGCAATCATGCTAGGAGGAAGTTTGCACAGGGGGCAATTCCACGAAGAGGTCGCAGACAGACAATGCCACTGGCCTCATCTACCTAAGTGCTTGGTGATGAGTCTTGAGAGGCTGGTAGGCATTGGATCATGAAATTTTTATGTCTGTTAGCTAAACCACATTCATTTCATGCTGAAAATTATGAGGAGAGTTTGGAGAATTTGAAGTAGGGGAATGACACAGGATCAAACTTTCATTACAGAAATTCACTCCAGGAGTGGTTTTCAGGTAAACCTAATGGGCCAAATGCAGTGCATTTCTCTCCATTCCCTTCAAAAACACTATCCCTCAATGACTGGCACAGTGTATACAGAATGCCTAAAATAACAGCCTATACTGGTTACTTTACAGGTAGTTTTTCAAACATGATTAAAGTCACTTCTTACCAAATTCTTTTAAGTGGGTATTATTACCATTTTTAGGAAGCTAAGTAAATCATAATTGCTCCTAACAGTGGTCATATTTAGAGTAGCAAATATATATGCCTCCCTCCAACTATGGTTGTTATATAAGCAAGACTGTTTTCAATACACATTCAAGCCTCATAAGCAGTATTAGATTTTCAGTTTTCTAGGAAAGAAAACCTAAGGCATAAGAGTTTTGTCTCCTGCATCCAAATACAGTGCTCTTTCCATTACAACAGAGAATTAAAATCTTAATACATGTCTCTTTAGTCTCTACACAAGGAAACTTAATTTACACTCCTACTATTTGCTACTGTTATACACACACACAAACACATAACACACATTTGTGACAGGCTGAAAATGTACTTGTCATAGACCAATTCTTTATTTTGTTAGACTCAGCTCCAGTGTAGTCTCTCCTTGGTGCCTGGACTAATGTCATTGAATTTTTTTCTTAATTCAGGTTAGATAAAAACTTTCCTCCTTTATAAAATAAACTCTTATGTGCTAAATATGCAATATACATTTCTACCGAATTCTTGCAAAACAAGAAGAAATTGGTTTAGAAAGATTAACTCACTTCACCTAGATGACAGATCTAGTGATTTCTTTCAGCCAAACTTTTCCTAATAGTGTTCTTCTTACTGAAGCACATTGCCTCCTTTTATACACATAAGCACTAAGGTACAACACAAATAGTCACATGCTTATTGTACAGGTTAAATAAAAATTTAACAAATCTTAATTTGCACTGAGGACTCTTTGACTCTTTGAAGAATAGACAAAGAAATATAAAAATCATAACAAAAACATTGCTTGATCATATCAGGGCCAGTTATTGAGATGGTATCAAGGAACGGTAAGGAGTCAGCCTGAGGGAGAAGGTCACCTTTGCAGATATGAGGAAGAACCAGACAGATATTTGACAAATTTGTGCCAACATGCCAGATTTGAATCTGGATTTCCAAAACACAAATTACCTTTTCTAACTTTACTCAACCCAATTTCCCCTTATATAACAAAAATTGCAAGATATTCAAAGAAGCAAAGTTGAATTCATAGTCAAGAGGAAAAAAACAATCAATGGAAACAGATCTACAGATGTCAGAGAAGTTGTAATTTATAGATATGAACTTTAAAAATAACCATGATGGGCCCTCCCTGGTGGCACAGCAGGTTAAAGCACAGCACTAAAAAGCTAAAGCCACTTCTGCATGAGTTCATCCCCGCCTGCCCCAGAGGTGATCCACATGGCATGATAGACCTCTCCTGATCAGCCTGCTGTTCTCCTCAGTAGTGTACCTCGTTGATCTGCCTGTTCTGCTCCCCAGTCTGTCTCTGGTGAATCCTCTCACCACCCTTGCATCTCTGGCCTGTACCCCAGTTCTGTATGCATAAATAAATAAATCTAAAAAACAACCCAAAACATGATAAGGTTTCACTTATAGCAGGAGTATAAAGTACCAGGGGAGAAAATAATAATAATAATTAACAACTATATAACAGAGACATTTTACAGGGTGGAGTGGGGAATGGGATAAAAAATGGGGGCGGCGTGTGAGGAGGAAGTGCACTATGGTGATGGCACACTGGTGATTTGGTGATGGGAAGCCCACGGGGATTATAACTGAGATGGAAAAAGGCACAAAATGTTGTAAAAATAATTATATTATTAAATATAATATTAAATATTATATTATTTAAAAAACCCATGATAACCATTTTTTAAATCTACAGAAAAAGATGAACACAATGAATGAAGGTGGATAATTTCCACATAGATTTGGAAACTATGAAATATAAGCAACTGTAAAACATAAAGCTGCAAAATTTAATACCTGAACATATTTTATATTATGAATGGGAATAACATCAAAATGGAGATAATGGGAGGAAATATTGGTGAACTTGAAGAGAGGTCAATAGAAATCTGAAGCATCAAAGGTAAAACTATATTAAGAAATTGGACAGACTTCAATAACCTGTGGAACAATATGAATCTGTTACTTCCATAGAAAACTAAAATCCCATAGTGAGAAGAGAAAGAGAATGGGACATAAGAAAAGATTTATCTAAAGTGTTATTAGCTGAAACATTTCCAAATTGGATATTTTAAAGGCAAACCATTGGTCCAAGAAATCCAACGAATTCCAAATAGAATAACTACCACAAGAAAATGACACTTAGGCACATTAAAGCTAGATTCCTAAAAACAAGATAAAAAAAATGTCTTAAAAGCTGCAATGGGGGAATCTACATTATGTATAAGGGAATGCAATGAGATTGATGACAGACTTCACAAGAGCACCACTGAACAAGTGGGATACTTAAAGTGCTTAAACAAGAAGACCAACAAAAGAACAAGTACTTAAAACCCCATTGTCATCCTAAAATTTTAATTTCAATAAAAATATTTCCCAATATGAAAGCAAAATAAAATAACCTAGTTAAATACAAAACATCTTATAAAAAATGTGAAGGAAGTACAGTGTGAAGGGAACTCTTATTGGATAAATGACTGATTAAAAATATGCACATGCATATTTTCTTTAAGGAATATTAAAAATAATGAGGGCATATTATAGAATCTATAAAACAGGCAGAAGTAAAATATATGACAATACAGTACAGAGAGTGGAGGAGAGGTGAACAGATTTATAGAATTATAAGTCTATTTACATTATTCACAAAGTATATAACTAGTATTTGAAAGTAGAATGAGATACATCAAGGTGCACAGGTATTTTCTACAGCAAGCTCTACAAAAATATTTAGGCCAAGTCAATAGAATAAATAAAGCGCAAAAGAATAGTTGACAAGACAAAAGGAAGCCATTCTAGGAAAAACTGAAAAACAAAGAACAGATAGAAGATTAGAAAATAAGTAACAGATGATATATTTAAATTCAACTCTAATTATGCTAAATACATTGAACTGATTACCATGTAAAAAACAAAGAGTGTCTGATTGGATAATGAGACAAGACCTTACTATATGTGACTTACCAAAATAATACACTTTCCATATAATGACATGCAATGAAAGTTGAAGTGAAAGAATGAAAAAAAAAAAGATATACAATGTATGTTGTAAACATAAGAAATTTGGTGTGACTATATTACTATCTGATAAAGTAGACTTCAAAACAAACAATATTATTAGAGCTAGATCCCTCATAATAGTAATTATACAAGATCAATTCATCAGAAAGATAATCTTCAATAGTTGTGTACATAGATTCTGGCTCCCCTATAAAATCCAACCACCAAATGAAGAATCATAAGCTGCATTTGTGTTTGTAACTCTCACTGTTCCTTGTTCATTCACTGAGAAATAAAATTATTTCTATAAATCAATGTTTGCAAGTACAATCTTCACTTTCCCATTGTTTTTCTGGGAAACACACACAACTACTTACACACACTTACGAAGTATTTTGTAGATGGTGAATGAGGAACAGCTGCTTTATGCCATGGCCTTTGTCAGATACTAGGTGAGCAGTGAGGAATCAGTGAAGCCCCATGTCATTAAAACACCCATACACTAGTAGAGAATCCATAATAAATCTTTAATGTTATACCCTGAGATATATGGAATACTGGAGATATCTGAAACTATTTTGGTGCCCGTCTTTAGAAAAGCAACACAATATGGGTTTTCTGAGTCTAAAGATACTATTCAAATTTACTTTCAAAGAAATTCACTGTACAACATTGGGTGCATCACTATAGGGACTCAACACTCTCATATACTAAAGGAAGAGAGTGGGGATCTGGGTTCCTTCTTTCCTACTCTCACTATGTTATGATATGCAAATTGTGACATATAGGGGACCATTTTCCTCTTACCGCCATCCTGTAAATCACCATGTTGGGCACGTGAACCAATATGGATTTTATGGACAGAACGTATGCCATCTGCATATGTACAGGAAAGGAGTTGTGGAAACTTAGCTTACAATGGAAACCCAATAAGATTCTGCACTTCTTTAATACTTGATAGAACATAATGGCAAGAAATTAAATATGGTATTTGCAGAGAGCTGTTCAGTTAACCCCTTCTATGCTAAGAAAATGGTTCACATATGTCTGGGGGAGAGAGGCAAAAATATTACTTATGGAAATAAGTTGTATTGTGAAGAGGCAGAGAAAAATGTATTTTTATTTCTTCATTCAACCTTCCAATTTCTATCCAATGAATGACTTTCTTGGCAAGCAATGACATACAGAATGTTCATTAAGAGAGAGCCTGGCAGCTTGTGCTTGAATACTTTTCAAATGTTTAGTGTGCTGCAATCCAATTAAATAACTCAAGAAAGGCATTAAAAAGCACTCAAGAATGCCTTGGAGAGAGGCTTGGTAATAGAAACAGCCAAAGCAGGGACCTGGGGCCAGGCTGAAGATTGGGATCCTCCAATTTCTCAACGACCAAGGAACCAATTAGTGTCAGTATCACTATGCACCCATGCCACCAAAGCTACTGATAAATATTATCAAGTCTATTTCTCTAAACTAGTAAGTTAGGTGGTGGGAGACATCTTTAAATCAAAAGAAGTTTATAGGTTGGTAAATCAAGTACCAGGGCTAGCCAGAAAATGTTTAAGCCAAAAGAAGTTCTATGCAAGGAAGGAGAAAAGGAGAAGATATATGAATAGAAAAAAAGAGGGTTAACTAATATCATTGTAGCTTTCACATATAAAACTTACAGCAGCCTCACTGGTATGGTGTAAACAAAGTGAAGAAGTGAGTGGCCATTGAATGAAGTGGAGGACAGGCAGGACAGTAGGAGAAGGGAAGATTGGGAAGTGGCCAGCCCTGCAGTTAATAGGTAACAGTGTCTAGATGAGAAAAAATAAAGCTCTGATTTGTATCATTTGTGTGAGGCTGTGTTGTAAGTTATCCTCCCCTCCACCCTAGAGTTGTTTCCATGCTAACAATGTGATGTCACTGAACGTGGCGCTGGGAGATAGGTAGTGACACCCCAACATAGAACATTTCCACTAGATACGTACTGTAGTGGCCCAGAGAGTAGAATGCGGTGTAATAACAAGAAGTGGTGCATTTTAAGTATCAATTACCTTCTTTTCAATATAATTAATTTAAATGTAATTTCATATAATTTAGTTTTTAATAAAGGCTGCTTTAAGACGGTTGTAAAATTCTAATAACTAACAGTTGGGCTCCCAGGAACCATCTAAGTTTAACCTGAATATCAGTGGGGGTCCAGACAGCATTTCTCTTAGGGGTTAGATTTGATTCTCTGCACTGGAGTTGGGGGAGGGGTGATAATGGCGTGGGGGTGGAGATTCTTAAAGGGATAAAATTATCCTGCAGTATTACTGCCAAATAAAACTCCCCTAACAACAGGTCGCTGGTTAGTAGACACTATCCTGGATGGCATCAAGGTATTCTGGAAATCACCCTTCCAGATGCCGACTCCACTAGTGGGTTAGAAGTCCTGTCTTGTCACATAGTCACCCGACACACATACATTCCTCACCCTGTACTCTATTTTGGTTTACTTCACTTTCCCATTACTCTAGAAGCATGTGGGCACAGAGCTTTATCTGTGCTGCTCGATGGCTGGCCCTGAGTAAAGCAGGTAATAGTTGAATGAATGGATTGCTCCCTTGCCTCTCTCCAGTCTGTGGTCTGTATCAATAAGATGTTTTATTTGCTCCATCTGGCTCGATGCATATCAGAGGGAGTACAATGGCCTTTGGAGTCAAAGAGCCCTGCCCTCTTCTGACAGTTGTGAGGGAAAAATAGGATCACTTGGGTCCACTGCCTAGCAAGATAATAATAAAAAGAACAGCAGCAGCAGCACATGTTTACTGTCTGTTTTTTTATGCAGCACTCATCGTTGTTACCATTTTATGAATATTAAATCATTTAATTATCACAATAATAGGAATGTCAGCCATTATCCCCACTTAACAGAAAAGGAAACTGAGACTCCAAGATGTCTGATCACTTGCCCAAAATGTATCAGAGAATGACACATTGCCTCATCTCTGATGTCTGCTCTTGTTAAAGTGGGACCTCCACCCTCTGTCCACCCTCTGTGCAGTTCCTTTGCCCCAAATCCTATCTCAGGAGTTAAATTTCCTTCTTTGTGTCAAAAACTCAACATCTGCTGTTTCTCATTCAGGGTCTCTGGGGTTTTAGGAAAAATACATGCTTCTTTGACACTTTACATACCATTTTCTGAATGAAGGCAGGTAGGTTTGATTATTATTTGTAGTCTATTCTCAAAATATATATATATTTTTTTTTATTCTCAAAATATATTTTTTAAACATGAGTAAATAACTGGGACCAAGAATATGTGAGTAGGAATAGAGACCAGAATAGAAAGTTCAGAATAGGTTAAAAAAAATGGTACTACTTAAATGTACAAATGAAAAGGCTTATGTAATTGCTATGACTGAGCTTCAAAAATATATATCTACCTACCTACCTACCTACCTATCTGCCATTCAGCTTCCTGGCAGCCAAAGTGAAACAGAATTCACGTACAGTAACAAAAAAAAAACTTAAAAACTAATCACCATTTACAAAAGGGATAACAGAAATTCTGGTAAATCATTGGCAGATGGGATTTTAGATATGCTGTAGAACATATCTAAGAGATATTGAGAGAAGTTGTCATTGTCTTCACCTACAGTGCTAGAGACTGGCTTCAGGTATGATTCTAATACTGCATACAACTCTCAGGAAATGTCAAAGGATTTGAGAAATACCAGCATAAAATCCAAGGAGCCAATTTGATTATAAATATTAAGGGCACAGGCCAGGCCAGTTTGCTTCAACCCGGTGCTTCAGAAGCATGAAGAATGCCTCAGTGTGTATTTGCTTTTCTCCTGGGTAACTCTTCATTGTTACTTCACTCCTACTTGATACATTATTTTGAGATGAAGAAGCTCTAATGCTCTCTGTCCTTATGGTTGAACCATTCATTCTACAACAATGCCCAGATTTGGATAATATAATCATCCAGGAGTGCTCTGAAATGAAATTATAGGACTGGTCTGGATTTGGAGTTTGTTAGAACTGTGTCTGCACTGAAAATTACTTGCTGCCCTTTGCAATGGTGGCAGTTAAATAACTCAACAAGAGGTCCCTCAGAGAAAATCAATACACACCAAATTGCAAAAATGTGGATGCAATTTGTGGGGAAAGTGGATTTGATGTTGGCTGCCAGCATGGAGTCATTCTCAAGGTAGATTAAAGCATCCTGCAGCTCTCCAATCCAAAAGTGGGCTGGCCTGTCTCTCACCCTAGAGACCCTATCTCTCCCAGGCTTCAAAGAAGTTGACCTGTCATTTTAACTCTGCACTGGTCTATGGGACCATTTCTGTCCTTGGGTAGGGGACAGATGTAACTTTAGTCATATTTGACTGTGGGCATTGAGTCCGCCGGTTCATAATGAGAGCGCATTCTCTGTGCCAGCTCAAGGTAGTAGAGATTTTTTCCGTGCTTTGCCAGTGTAGCCCTGGTTCTAAGAATAGGGATCCTATTATGTTCCTCATTTTCAGTTTGTGGCTCAGGAACTGGTCTATCAATTTCTAGGAATATTGTTACTCCCCTAGTGCCATGTGCTGAAGAAAATGGCCTTTCAAAATGTAAACAATATCACACCTGTTGGAAACCTTTTCAATGACTTCTCATTGTATTTAGAGAATACTTTGACAAGCAAGGTCTGGTGTGACCCAGCCTTTTTTCTGTGCTCCAAACTCATCTTATATAAACTCACATATCAGTCCTACACTCTTTTCAATCTCTCCAATAATCTAAAGCCTTCTCATAGGTAGTTTGCACCAATGGTGCTGCCCTTGTAGAGTGATGTTCCCCCAAGAAACCTGAAGAGCTAGTTTCTTTGAATTCTTTATGATTCAACTGGACACTGCCTACGGTAAGACTTTCCTAACTTGGTTACCCTTTCCAAAATAACATTCCTCCCCCACTATTACTATTACAGCATTAATTCCCCAATCTCAAACTAAAATAACTTGTTTTTACTTGTGTCCATGTTTATTTGTCCACATTAATATAAACAGCATGAAGACAGGAATATATTTACCTTATTCACAAATGCTTAATCTGGCACTATAACTAAGTCAAAACAGTTAAAAAATTTTAAATATTTCTGGAATGAATGAATGAAATAATGAGCCATGAACTAAGGAATGCTCTAGATCCTGGTGCTACTTATCTAGTTTCCTGAAACTATTGTCTTAGTGGAACTCCACTATTATGTATTATGAACATACTTGATGATAATACTTTCCCATTGTCTATAGACTATCTTAAAAGTTGTCCTTTTAAGATTTTTTAAAAAGATCTTTATTGAAATAACCTTGGTTTACAACATTGTCTATATCGTTCAGGTTTATCTTCTCTGATGTGTGTAACCACACCACTCTTAACATCAAA
Source organism: Condylura cristata (assembly GCF_000260355.1). Taxonomy (NCBI): domain Eukaryota; kingdom Metazoa; phylum Chordata; class Mammalia; order Eulipotyphla; family Talpidae; genus Condylura; species Condylura cristata. The sequence continues at coordinate 32,434,925 of NW_004567109.1, forward strand.
GACATTCTATGTCGGATGAGGACCTGTAGTCCTTTACCCTGGTCATTGGGACTCACCCCCCAACATTGCTCCCATCCCACCTTCCTACCCCTTACTTGTAGTTACCTTACTTGTAATTACCCCTTACAAGTAATTGCTTGTACTGCTAGGGAATATTTTAATTTGGTTTTGTCAGTTCCTCCTCCCACTCCCAAATTCCACTTCTAAGTGAAATTATAGTTATTTTGTCTTTCTTTATTGTTTTACTTAGCATTATCCCCTCCAGTTCCATCCATGTTACCACAAATGTCAATATTTCATCTTTTTTTTTTTAAATAGCTGAACAGTATTTTGATTTGCCTTTCCCTGATAAATGAAATTGAACATTTTTTTATGTGCCTAGTAACCATCCATATGTCTTCTTAGGAGAAGTGTCTAGTGCTTCTAGCCCCTTTTTTTTGGATTGGGTTCTTTGTTTTCATTGTTGAGTTGTATGAGTTCTTTCTATATGTTGACTAGGCATCCCTTGATCTTGACTAGCAGTTCCTCATCAGGCACTGAATGTCTTTCAAGCTTTCTAGAGTATAATGGAGCACATTTATTAATTTCAAATGCAATGTTGTGATGCAATCCAAAAGATAAAATTGATGAAAGTTTTCTCCTTTGACTACGAGTAAGAAATTTCTCTTGGATACTTTTGAAAAAAGTAGTAACCTCTGGCAGCATGACTTGATAACTTGTGGTTAAGAAGTTGTTTTATCAACTCTGTGGTCTGCTCTCTAAACAAGAGTTTCCTTTGGAAGCAGCTGGGTCTGTCCACATTTGATCAGCCAGTACTAGTTCCACTGGAGACCATAGTCCGACATCAATCTCTCCCGCTGTTCTCCAACACTGCAGCTAATTCTTCCATGTCTCTCTAACCACAAACTCTCTCACCAAGACCTGAACTGGAACAGTTGGTCTCTGAACTTGATGGGAGCTGGTGACAAATCCTTCAACCCATTCATAACAAACACCAGTTGGCTAGTGCCAAGTAAGCAGGGCAGATTTCTGTAAAAGGATTCTAACAGATGGGATAATTCGAATCAATTTTATTATTGTCTTAAAATGTATCTAATGTGCCCACAGTGAGGCTTCTAAGGACCCTGACAAAATCTGACGTTGAAATTAGACTGAAAAACCATATGCTCACCACATTCTCAATGTCAGCAAAGTCTTCCCTAATGACTGCTCTGGTTTCTAACAAAAAGAAGCCCACATAGTCACCCTACTCCAGGCATGTCTCAATAAATCAATAAACCTCACACTATGTTCTAGAGGTCCTGGAGTTCTAATTTCCCAGAGAGGGGGTGGGGGGACAACTGAATGAATTTGAAATTCCTTCACATTTTAAGATTTATTTATTTGTGCATACAGAACTAGGGTATAAGCTAGAGGAGCAGAGGCGGTGAGAGGATTCATCAGAGACAGAGTGGGGAGCAGGACAGACTGACAAAGTACACTGCTGAGGGGAGCAGAGGGTTAGACAGGAGAGGTCTGCCATACCATGTGGGTCAGCTCCCAGGCCTCATACTGAAGTGGCTGTGGCTTCTTGGTGCTGTGCTTTAACCCTTGCACCACCAGGGAGGTGCCTTTAACATTTACTCTTTTTTTTTTTTAACATTTTTTTTTATTATTTATTTGTGCATACAGAACTGGGGTACAGGCCAGAGGCTCAGGGGCAGTGAGAGGCTTCACCAGAGACAGAGTGGGGAACAGAACAGGCAGATCGACTAAGTACACTGCTGAGGGGAGCAGCAGGTGGGTCAGGAGAGGTCTGCCACGCCATGTGGTCACCTCCGGGGCAGGCGGGAATCGAACTCATGCGGAAGCGGCTTTAGATTCTCAGTGCTCTGCTTTAACCCGCTGCGCCACCAGGGAGGGCCCACATTTACTCTTAAAGGAGAAATTAAGACAGCTAGAGGGCCTGGGAGGAGCCCTGGCCATGGTTGAGGAGCCCCACATTCTCTGTCTCCTAAGGCCTTCCTCCTTGCAAGAGCTAAGCCTGCCTCCCTTCCTAGCCTCATTTTCTACATTGGTGCCTCTCCCTTTTTACATTCCTCCATTCCCCACCACTTTGTTCTGTACCTCCAGGACTAAGTCCCTGAGGTCTCTAATGCAGAGGCCCAGACCAGGAACCAAAGCAGCAAGTTTGCAATGTCAGGGATGGGGATGCAGGAGGGAGCCCTCCACCTACCCCTGCCTTTGGCCAGTGGACAGTGTGATCTGAAGATACAAGTGTTAAATATGCCCCAGACTTCAAAGCCCTCACATGGAAACAAGAATGTAAAAACAGACAAGCACTAATTATATTTCCTTGATCCCATGGTGAAATTATAATATTTTCAGTTTATACTGTCATCAGTAAAATATACTGTTAAATTAATTTCATTTTTTTAACTTGTCTGAATGTGGTTATTGAAGGATGAGGAATGACACACCTCAGGTGTTATCAAGGTTAGAAGCCATTGCCTAGAACTTGTCACATGGAGTTTTCCAGGTACTTCTGCTCCTTCATTAGCTTGAAGACATCTTCTTTGTCCTGTACCACTAATACCCTGAGGCCACTACCTGTGGCTTTAGGAAAGTGGCTGAGGGAAGGAATCTCTTTCATTCTCTCTGATTGGACCCTGGACTTATGGTCTTTCTGTCCTGGAGGCCCTTCTGTTTCTACCTTGGGCTTTATGCTGTTTCTTCTGTGGCTCTGTGCACCTTTTCTGAGCAGTTGGCATCCCTAGCTTCCTGCCTCTTTGGTGTTTCTGTCCAGTGGAAAGGACCAGTCTCTCTCAGCCCACTGTGACTCTACATCCCTGAGGACTCCCTTCTTCTAAAGCTGAAGAAATGCAAGCTCGAGATAAGAAAGAGCTGATGTAGAGGAAACTGTTGCTGCCTTCATCGTCAGCCACCTCCTCTGTTAGTGGAGCTCATTACTACTGACAGCAGCCCTTCAGTACCCACAGCCCTGGGCCATGGCAGACAGATGCTGTGTGTTAGAGGCCTTTGGTGCCCCTGTCTGCCTTGGGAGTGCAACCTCTCACTTTGCTCATCTATATGTGAGTAGGACTGATCCAGGGAACAGAAAAGGAGGGGAGGGGAGGGGAGGGAAGGAGAGGAGAGGTTGTGGAGGGAGGGATGGGAAAGGAAGGGAGGGGAAGGAAGAGCCACAGTCACTGACTATGAAATTTGTTAGGGCCACCCTCCCATTTGCCCCCCATTCAAAGAGACCCGAGGAGCAGCAGCTGAGTGTGGGCAACAATGAAGTGTGGCTGAGGATAAGGGAGTGATGCTTTCTGCTAAGGTCTCACTTACAAATTTCAGCCTTGGCATCCCAATAGTGGTACCTTCTGTTCTTGGAGAAACCCCCAAACCTCTCATCTCCCACTATGGCCTCTCAGACTTCAGATGAGCTGAAATGCATCTGCTTTCTTGGGGTGCAGTCAGTGGGAACTCAACATCAGCTCAGCCTATATAGATTGAGCGAGTGTACTGAATGACCAGAATGCTGATTCTCTTCAAGAAACATTTCAGTAAAGACATTCTCCACCCCATTGTTGCTTGGATGATTAGATGAATTGGAAAAACAAACAAATGAATAAAAATCACTGAAAAGCTTTAAAATAAAATCTAAAACAGGAGGGGGCTGGTTTTCTAAATTTGAAGTTGGGGATTCAATTGTAATACTGAAAGAATAAAGTAGCTGATTCAAGCACTTATTTTATAAAGACTATTTCCTGCTACCATTCAAAGCTGTGGCAAAAATAATAATATACGATTTCAAATTATTTTGAGTCGCTGTGTGTATAACTGACAAAGAAAGAGAAAATGTGGCTATCTTTTGTTAACGAAGAAATTACCTTTCTTCTGTAAATTCACTGAGAAACTAGAGGACAAAATGCTGAACTGAATAATTCTGATTGGAACAGAAACCTTTGAGTTATTCTGTAAAATTACTTGTTGTTGTTGTTGTTCTTTTTCCTGCCCAAGGAAGGAAGTCTACTTCCAAGTGAATGAGTATGTAATTGAAAATATGATAGGATTACAGAAGACAATAAAAATAAATGTAATTAAAAAAGGCCAAAGATCATCTCTGACTTATACATAAATAATGAATCTACGTGAGGTGAGTAATGAGAAGAAAGTCTCTTTCTGGAAAACTTGGACACACTGACGGGGGGAGCCCAGGGCTTCCAGGGGCCAGGAAGAGCACAGCTGACAGAAACCAAAACAGATGAGAGCTGGGCTTAATTAGTTGTCCAGGTGGAGCCTAATTAGTGAGGTTGTACCCTAATGAATGGATGCCCCTTCTAGGTGGCCTTGGGGAGGTGGGGGGGGGCTGCTGTGTAAGACTAGAAGATCCAAACTGTTAGCAAGGATAAGTACAATGAGTGTGCTGTCAGATGGGCCTCCTTGATTTATTAAATAGCTTCTATATGCCAACTTCTGGCCTAGTGGCTTCTTAAAAAAAACTCACATTTCATTATTTAACACTCTAGGATGGATTTTAGTTTCCCTACTTTGTGGACAGAGAAAACGAGGCTCATGTCTTAGCTAAGTCCTCTCTATTGTGCCACTGTAATAAGGGTGGCTTTCATGAGACTCACCTCCTGCAGTAAGGACCTGACGGCCACTCTGCTCCCCTTGGGGCACTGTTTCTTTCTATCTATCTATCTATCTATCTATCTATCTATCTATCTATCTATCTATCTATCTATCTATCTATCTATGTGGGGTTTTGGACATGAGTCATTTTCTAATGTGGGCATCTTGGTGGGGGAGAAGATGTAATAGAATGGATTTGAGTGGATGGGCTGGGGTGGTATTTGGGTCTATAGTTACCTCCTTCCTTCAAGAAGGAAAGAAAAGAAATCAACATTTATCTGCTCCTTCTAAGTGTCAGATGTTACTCTAGGTACTCCTGACAACCAGTCTTATTAAGTGTTCCCAACAGCACTAGCAGGAATTAACCTCAGTGAAGTTTAGAAATTTTTCAAAGGTCACCCAACTCCTAAGGGGTACAGAGAGGATTATGTCAAACCCCAGAGGGCTGTACTGAGTAAACCCACAGAGAGAGTAGAGGGTGTTCTGGCACCAGGAGGTTGTGTGCAGGACACAGGTGGGTAGAAGTATCCAGAGAATGCTTGGGAAAATTCTCATATTGCTAATGAGTTAACCAAGATCTAAGGTGGTATAGTCACTTGGTCCATTGACAAGTGTACATAATGCAATAAGATAATGTCTGAGGAAATGTCTAAGGGAGCAGCTGGCTCTCTGGGAGTTGAACAAATGTGTGTTTTTTCCTTTTTCCTGAAGTCACTCAGAAGAGACCAAAGCCAGGTCTAATCCAAGCCAAACACAAAAGGAAATCCCTCTTGGACTGCACACTGTGGAAGGGGTGCTTTATTCTGAGACTAAGGAGGTACTTCTTGGCTGACCCTGCACAGAGCCATGTCCCCAGGACACTACCTGGAGACTGGCAAATAGGAGCCTTTTGCAGAGAGACGTGAGTATGGTTGAAAACTCCGAGACTTTACTAGAAGGAGCAGCACAGACAAAATCAGGGCACTTACTGCATGGACAAAAGCAAGGAGGCCAGAGAGTTTAATAGAACTGGAGTTCAAGTACAAATAAGGGTGAAGAAGAACAAGTTCTGAAGCTAAGCAGAAATCAGGTCCCAGTGAGCTTTGGGTCCCAGCCAGAGACTGGGAGACCATCAGTGTTGCTTCAGTAGGAGAAGCGAAGAGCTCTTGAATTTTCTTTCTAATCTATCATGAGGCAAATCTCTAAGACCTCAAAGACTGCCCTCATAATGCCTTCCTGTAATTCTCTACCACGAGAGGTCACAGTTAGTTTGTGCCAGAGGGCACACAGAAGAGAGGGTGCATCCCTTTTGAGGTTGGACTAGAAAAATCCCTACAGGTTCCACCTCTGTCTTACTCTGTCTCATTCTCTCAGATGGTTTCTCTGGGGAAGCCAGCTGCCAGGGCCTGAGCAGCCCTAAGGAGACTCTCATGTGGAGAGGAACTAAAACTTCCCACCATCACAATCTTCCAGCCTCATCAAGCTGACAAGTGTTACCTGTCCTGCAGCCTGAAAGGCCCTAAGCCAGAATCCACCCTGATTCCCAAGCTTAGCAACTGTGTGAAATATTAAATGATATTAAAGCTGCTAAATTTCAGGGTAAGTTGCTATCCTGCTTTAGATAACAGATAGAGTGCTTACAGAGAAAACAGATGCAGATAGATGAACTCACCTAGCAAGACCACACGATCCAGTAAATGTCAGAGTCTCAGGTGTTTCTGGCTTCCAGTCTACGCCTTGTTCCACAGCATGTGTTCTGCTATTTTCCTTAGTTTATCAGGGGTCAAGTTTTAAATACAATTATTTCAAGGATAATTCATAAGGAGTTTCTTGAGCTCTTTCCCTATGAGTGGGACTAAGTGAGATACAGAGTGAAAGATCTTGATACAAGAGGAATTTAAAAAATGCCCCTGCATCTCCATTTTCTTATTTAAGGAAAAAGAAGGCATATTGGTCCTCCCTGGTGGCACAAAGGGTTAAAGGCAGCACTATGAGGCTATGCCAGACCAATCCCTGGCCAGGGAGCTGACCCACATGGTGTGCTGGACCTCTCCAGTCTTGCCCTCTGCTCCCCTCAGCAGTGTATTTCAGTTAACATGCCTATTTTGCTCCCCAGACTGTCTCTGATGAATTCTTTTACACCCCACACCTCTGACCTGTACCCCAGTTCTTGTAAGCATAAGTAAATACATCTTTTAAAAAATAAAAATAAGGCATATAAATATTATAAAAGTTTTGATACTTTTTACTGTATAATAGAGTTAGAATTAACCACAGTCCTAAGAAAATAATCAGAAAATGGTATTTGACTCTTTTTTTTCCTGAGTAAAATCCTCAGGAAATTTCCACAGAGAAGTCTGGATCTGGGCTGGAAAGAGCTTCGCAGTGAAAAGAATGACAGTCCTCAGTGGAGAAAATGTAAGTGCAAAGATACAGCGGCAAAGCAACTGCTAAGTGTATCTGCAAAACGGCGAATGTTTTTGATTGCAGTAAAGAGGACGTAGTAGACTGATAGAGCTGGAAGAGTGTGACGGATGCATGTTTCTGTCTGAATAATCATTCACTGTTGTGTGACTAGTCATTGGCCTTAAGAATCAGATTAGTGATTTAACATTTTAATTCATAGGGCATTGTACTATTTTCATAATAAATCTGCAGGCACTTTGCTAGTCACTTTTATACACATGATTTCATTTAACTTTCACAATTTGTTAATCCCCACTTCACAGATAAGAAGATTAAAGGCTAACAGAAGTTAAGTCATTTGCACTAGCGATGCTTGGGCCCTGTCTGAGGCTCCTACTCTTTCTGATATAGATTCTGTCCTTCTGGATTATTGCAATAGCCTCCTAATTAGTCTTCCAGCTTCCACCTTTGCTCTGTTCCTTGTAAAACACAGGTCAGATGATGTCATTTTCTCCTCACACCCTCCGACATCCTATCTCTCTGGGGTTAAATAAAGATGACCCACAAGACCCTGTGGGCTCTGGCTGTAGCCACACCTCTGATCCATCCTTGCTCTTTGCCCCTTACACACACTGGTCTATCCATACAGTTTGCTCTCTACCTTCATGTTTCTGCTTAAATACAATTCATGCAAGACTCTCCCCAATTCTAACAGAGAATACCTCCCACACCCCAGCAATCCAGATCCTTGCCTGTCTCTTCTGCATTATTTTTCCCCATTTCACTCACCCACATGACTTCACATCCTTTTATCCTTTTCCTCCTCTAAGATGTGAGCTCCCTAAGGGGCAGGTATCATCTGATCACCGCTTACAAGGGTGATCAATTCCTCCCATTTTCTCAGGCTTTCCTGGCTGCAGAGCTGAAAGCCTGGTGTCAAGAAATGTCCGTTGGTGCTGGGCACGGCTTCTTCCAAATCCTGGTCCAGCCCATCAGACCGTCAGTGCTGACAGCCACTGAAGACAGGACAAATACACGGTGACGAGTCACTTGTTACCTCCTCTGGAAACCGTCATCAAGCCTTCCACTCAGAGCTCCTGGCTTCCTTCCATGTACATTTGCCTGGTGTCATTTATCTGTACATTGTACTACTAGTTTATATTCTGGTTGGTTCTTCATGCCTCAGTCATTTACTTCTGGATGAGAGGGGCTGCACATTTGTGTCCCTTGAATACTTTCTAAACAATGGGTTGCCCATACATTCTTGCTGAAACACACAGTTGCATAAAATCGAGGTGAAGACGCCATAGTGAGGTTTTCAAAATGAAGTCATCATTCCTCACTGATAGAATGAGTGGGGGAAATGCAGCTATCAAGAAGGTATAGACCGGGAGAACTTTGGCTACTTCCCCCTAAAGGAAGGGAATAGACAAGACTGAGAGCTGAGAGCTGAGTGGGAGTGTGTGTATGTGTTTGTGTGTGAGTGGGAGTGTGTGTGTGTGTATGGAATTTTGGGATGGGTATGAGGAGGGGGCAAACAAGTGATAAAACTGAAAAGCAGAAACAGAAGTATAGATGCCCCAAAGCATCATGGAAACAAGAAAATAATGAGCAAATCATTCAAGTTGGGTCCTGAGGCTTACAGTTAAGGATTTTTATTGAAGTACTGTGTATAATATTGCACTTAGGAAAACTATCAAAAAGGAGAAAATACATGTTGACACAGAAAGAAGTTCATCTGGGATTTTAGAAAAAGGGAAGCAGGCAAGGACATGATATGTAATAGGGTAGCAGAGCAGTGGCTAACAGAACACGTACCCGAACCTCAAGTTCTGATTTCAGTTCCACCACTGCTGGGCTTTGTGACCTTAGATAAGGCACTTGCCTTCTGAGCCTCAGTAAGAGGAGCCTTTGTGGGGCATTTTGAGAATAAACTGATATGATGTTTGTATAAATGCAGGTTTCAAATGCATTTATGCAGGGTTATGCTATTGTCATTATATATGCAAAGCTTAGAAATACAACATTAGGGTATTTATAGAAATAGGGAAAAGGGTAATTAAAATTTTCTCCTTTATTCCAATCTATAAGTTAGATTTTTTTCAACAAATGTATATCAATAATTTTGTATAAAAACAAAAATAAAGGCATAAGAAGAACTGATGTGGGTATACAAACCAGAAAGCATTTGGAAGACAAACCAGAAAACTGAAGAGCCAAAATCGAGACACAGGAATAAGTGACAAAGATGGCAAGGAGCAGGAAGAGCAGTCTAGGACAAGACATGGCACCCAGATGCCCATGCCTGGTCTCTCTGGGCTGATCTGGGAGGGCTGGTCAGTTACAATGAAAAGCCAAGGACAGAATGAACGGTAGCTGTGGAACTGGCCAACGGGTTACGCACATATGTTGGATATTGAGGATTGTTTGAACTGTCTCAGCAACATATTTTATACTCTGTATAATAATTAATACTCTGTATTAATTTTTAAAACTCCTTTCAAAAGAGTTTGAAATTTGAAGCTTCTTTTAATTTGAATCTCTTACTACTAAATTAAGATATTCAATTCTTTTAAAAGGAAAACTTTAAAAGCTACAGCTTGGCTTATTTTGGTAACTTCATTTTCAGAACAGTGTGTCAGTTGCAGATTTGACTTCCTGCCAAGATAGTAGTTGCTAAGAACTTTGACAAAGCCAACAGCCAAAGTCACCAAAGCAGAAGGGTTTCACTCCATTTAGATCTGCTCAGAACTCAAGAGAGAAGGAGTTGACTTGAACAATTGTGAATGCATTTAATTTTCAACAAATAAATATGCACATAAAAATAGATGGCAGCAAATGCAACATGGTATTCTGGATTGGATCCTGGCACAGAAAAGGATGTGAGTGAAAAAGAACTGGTGAAAGAAATAGTCTATAATTTAGTTTTGACAATTGTCCTTGGTTATGTACAACATTGACATTCGTAGGAAGCTGGGTTAAGGTTATAAGGAATTCTCTGAACTATCTGTGTAACGTTTCTGTAAATCTAAAATGATCCCAAATTAAAAGTTCATTTAGAAACATCTGGAAGGAAATACAAGAATAGCAATATGTACTGAGTTACTATTATGAGCTCAGTGTTGACTGTTACTGTGTCCAAAGATTCTGGGATGCCTCTCCCTCTCTTTTCAAAGCCTCATCAGAACCTTCCCAAACCATTTGAAGTCCTTCTTCTCATCTGGTCTCCCTGATGCCAGCATCTCCCACTACCACAAATTATCAATCAGAATCAGATGAACCACTGCAAGTCTTACTTCCAGTTATCAAGCCCTCTCCACTTCTCCAGGAGTGGTTAAGCATAAGCCAGGATTTCTCACCCTAAGCGTCATTTTCATTTTGGACCAGATAATTCTTTTCTTAATGGAAGACTGCCCTGTCATTGTAGGGTTTTAGCTATATCCCTCGTCTCTGCCCATGAGATGCCAGCAGTATGCCTCCAGTTGTGATAACCAAACATGTCTCAAGATATTGCACAGGTCACCAGTGGGGCAAAAATCTCCCTGGTTGAGAACCTGCAAGAAAAATATGTCTAAATTCCTTAGTCTGGCCTTAAAAGCTTTATAGCTATTCCAGTCTGCTGCTTTCTCCTTTCACCTTATTTCTGTCCTATGACAACATTCTTACACTTTCTTGGATATTTTGTTTACTTTCTTATCTCTTTTCATTGTCCCCTTTGGGGATTCTTCTTCCCCAGCAAACAGATCAATCCCTAGCCTTCATGTAATGGCTGGCACACGAGAGCTAGAGTTGAATGAATGAATACATGAATGGGAGAGAAAACTTTTTATCTATTTGTCTGTGATCATGTAACGGAAAGTGATCTTCTCAAGCATATCTTCTTCCTATATTTCTTCTTCTCCTATTGTTTTCTATCTCTGTTTATATTATATGTGTACAACTCAGTTATAATCACAGTGATTTATGCATCCATCTGTCTCTATCACTCTCCTTGCACCCATCAGACTGTAAACTTATAGGATATGAATAATTATTAATGTTAATTTGGTATATATTATATTCTAGGTTCTGGGGCAAGTAACTTAAAAAAAATATCTCATTTACTTGCCACAATCACACTCTGTGACAGGTATTATTATTACCATCTCATTTTATAGATGAGGAATTTTAAGCTCGGTGAATTTAAGTTTTCTCAAGGTCATACTTCTGTAAGGTGGCAGGGCTGAAATTTAAATTTAAATCATGCATTAGAGTTCAAGTTCTAAATCCCACATTAAAGAAATGTTTTAAACTCATCTTTCCTATTCCTATTATACCAACATACATACATAGGCTTTTACATATGGAATTCACTCAATAGAGGTTTCAGGTTTGAAATCTAATGTCTTCCAAATAAACAGTCCTAAATAACCCCATCCTTGGGTCTTCTGCCTTATTTCACAGGACATGGTATATAATCATTGCACTTGTAATGATGCCTCAGAAGCATTTCCTTCCCCCAAAAGCAAAGCACAGGATCTTCTTTCTTTTGTTACTCAGCTAGCCAGCTCCGGGTGTTTTTCTGCAGTGGTTATGCCTGCCTTAGGCTCTGCCTAAGAGAGAATGACAGTGGGTTTATTGGAAGAATATTATTCAGAGGCAGCATTTGGAGGTTTAGTACATAAAGATTTACTATCTGTTCTTCTTCACAGCAACTGTAACTAACATTCACATGTATTAGCCTCTGTTTTAAGTATCTTATATGCGTTAACTTACTTTACTATGATAATTGACCAATAAGATAGGTCTAATGTTATCCCTACTGTGTTACTGAGAACAGAGGACTTTGCTCAACAGGAACTACCTCGCAACTCTCAAAGAAAGAGACTACTTGTGGTTACTGAGCACCCTGCAGATGTTACCATCACAGATGTTGTGGATAACATCCCTGCAAAGTGATGTGTTCCTGTATCACTTTGTTCAAACTCCTAAAATGTGTGAGAGATTAGAGTCTGCAGTGAAAGTTTGCTGAATTCGTTGGTTAACTCTGAGCTTAACAACAGAAATTTGTGCAAGGGACTGGATTCCTGAGTCTCTCCAACCAATACATTTTGCTCTCTGGAGGCTTGCTTGGCAAATGTGATGACATCATCTACAGCCTTCACAGACTTGAAGGTCAAATCACATGGTTCCTGGATAGGTTCCCTAGCTTGTCCCCAGGCAGGTCTTGAGTCCATCAAAGCCAACCTTTAAGAGTCTGACAAATCAAATTACAATGATCCAAGCATGCTCAGTCACTTGAATCTCTTGAATTGCTAAAGACACTAATACAGCTTTTGGAGAGAAGACATTGGATTGTACAATGGAACAGATAATAGACTTTTTCAGATCAGCATGGGTGAAAGCAAGAGCAAGTCTTTAAAATTTCAATTAGCTTTTGATAATTCCTTCTAATTTAAACAAAGAACACACAAATAAACAGATTTTCAACATAAATGAGATTTATGACTGATTGCTCTAAGTATCAGAGAGAAAGAGGGAGGGAGAGAGGGAGGTTTAGAGGAAGGGAAGGACAGGAAGGGCAAGAGAAAATCCTGCAGGCATAGAAATTGAGCAGTACCAGTTCCTTTTTTGCTAGAAAAGGATTTTGAGGGAAGAGGTCTCAGGCTGGACAAGAATGACACACAGGAGTTGTCTTCCCTCCAAACAGAAATGTTCATACTTTGACGCCCTTAAGAACTGATGTAGATTCAGGCTTCCTTAATTAGCTATAAAATTTCCATTTCTGTTTGTCCTACTATAAAATAAGGATAATATCTCCCTGAAGGCATGTGAGAGGACTTGGGATAATGTATGGGAAGACATGTCACTGAGCAGATAGTCGGTAGTATGACATGCCATTCGTAGAGTGGCAAGCCCTTACCTCCCATAGAGGCTAGACCCCAAGTCCTGGACTCTGTAAGTGAGTCTCCAACAGAGGCAAAAAATTGAGTTAGTTCATCACTTAGGTACAGGTTCTTTTGATTCTGTGCTATTTAGTAGCTACTAAATTACTACTTCAACTGTATATAACTGACCTTGTATATTAATTTACTACTTTCCATTGAGTAGTCATGCCTTTAGAAATTTGCCAAACAACTAATCACCCATATTTCTCCTCTACTAATAAAAGTTCTTCAAATACAAGTTTATCTCCTTCCACCAATCTATCATCCATCAATCCACCATCACATATCAGTTCATCCTTCCATCCATCCATCCATCCATCTGTCCATCCATCCTTCCATCCAGCTCATCTAGCTTTACTTGTTCTAACTTCTCTCCCTGATTTCATCTTTTCTACCCCTGCTTATAGATCTCTTTCTGAACTCTCTGAGGGCATTGACATTTTGGTATTTACCATAGACTATTCTCTATATATATTTTTTAAAGATTTATTTATTTGTGCACACAGAACTGGGGTACAGGCCAGAGACTCAGGGGCGGTAAGAGGCTTCGCCGGTGACAGAGTAGGGAGCAAAACAGGCAGATCTATGAAGTACACTGCTGAGGGGAGCAGTGGGCGGGTCAGGAGAGGTCTGCCACACCATGTGGTCACCTCCGGGGCAGGCGGGAATTGAGCTCATGTGGAAGTGGCTTTAGATTCTCAGTGCTGTGCTTTAACCCTCTGTGCCACCAGGGAGGGTCGACTATTCTATATTATTAAGTATTTAGTAAGCTACTTGAAAGCATATAACTTGATACCTTGTCTTCATTATCCTTGTATGCCTCAAAGGACCTAAAATTGTGCCCGTAGCAGACAAAGCGAGTAACACAAACTTACTTGGTACCAAGCACTGTACCATGTACTTAACATACATCAGTTCAAACATTGCATACATTAGAATCTTTACAAACAACTCTATAGATTATCATAAATCTTACTTTATAGTAGAGGATTTCAAAGCTCAGAGGGTTAATTGTCTTGCCCAAAACCACATGAAAGGTACGGCTAGATGAATTACCTAAGACCATGCATTTCTCCCACATCATACTCCCTGAACTTGTACTAGGAATAATAAATGTGTCAACATGCATGCCACTCTTAATACCTTCCATAAGCACTGTGGGAATAGGTAGTAGAAAGTTAGCCATCTATTTGTTACCCTGATCTTAACCACTCAGTTAATAGAGGCTATTTTTAGTGTTGCTTAGAAAGAGGATAGGGCCAGAACACCAGAGCTTCCCCTGGTAGAGTCCTGCCTTTCTGTGACTGCTGGTTTGGGGACATGGAGCAGGTGCATGATAGCGGTGATGATGGGCCAATAAATGAATGAATGATTAAGTACATTATATAAGATTGAGTACAGTCCAAACTACTCAGATTCACTGGTACCCTCTACAAAATAAAAATGAAGAATTAGTAGAGCACTGGTACCCTCTACAAAATAAAAATGAAGAATTAGTAGAGTTTGGACCACTTAACAGAACTCTTGAGCTTTCCTCTCTCAGGAAAGGACACAGACCACTTGAAAGAATGACAAACCTGAGATCCCATTGCTGCCTGTGCCAATATCATTCTATATGCAAATGCAGGTCTGCCATTTAAAGAACTGTGCTCCTGAGCTCATTAGGTCATCGAAACTCAGACTCAAGCCTCCAGGAGTTTGCATAAATGGTGCACATCCCTTAAGAACAGATCTGTAGGTGGAAACGCCATCTTCTTGATAGATTAATTTAAAGGCAAAAAGTAGAAGAGAAGTGATGGCAAGAAACCTTTTCCCCCAAGAATTAAAACAAGTACTCAAAATTATTAATCAGAGGACCAAAGACTAAAGTCATGTTCTAAAACAGAGTTTGAATGACTGCAATGAATGACCTCCCTTCACAGAGAAAACACTCCCTTTCTGAAACAGGCATACAAAGGAGAGACAGAGAAGTTGAGAACCCTCACTTTCCTCTCCAGAGAAGAACGCTTCTCCATGCATCCCCATCCTGCACTCTTCCAGGGTGTCTGATGGTCACAGCAGTGAAGCAACTTACGGTGGGCAACTGTATAGCCAGAGGTGGCCAGGTGAGGTCTTTCTCATAATTGGGACATACTGAAATTAGCTCAACTTCTTCTGACCCTACTGAAGTATTGTCCCAGACCAATTTTCATTCTGAGAACACAGTTTAAGCTTAACTTAATGTATTCAACTGAGGTCAACAAAAATTCACTTGGCATCTATTTCATAATCTGCACCTTGCTAAACACTGAAGATAAGTGAACAAGGCAGGATTCCTGCTCTCAATTAACTCACTGTCCAGGAGGATAAGCAAGAAAGAGATAATTGCAACACAGCAAACTGGGTGTCGTGATAGAGGAGATGTCAATGCAGTATGTGTATAAGGGAAGGTCTGTGATTTCCCTCTGGGGACAGCTTGGTTGTAGTTCCTAGAAGATAGGATGGTTGGGAAATGTACTAGAGAATGATGTCATCCTCTAGTACATACGAGAGTAGATGATATTCCAGATCAAAGAAACAGTGTGAGCAAAGGAATGACCTTGGGTCATTCCTAGATGCCACTATCAGGTCACAGTGGCGAGAGAGACACGATTAAGGACTGGTGAGTGAGATGGCAAGAGAGGTAGGAAGGGGACAGGGCATAGGAGCACGTAACTGGCACTTCAGCACGTAACTCAGAGAGCTCTAAAGGGTTTTCCACAGGGAAGTTAAACATTCAGGTAGTTTCATTCCTAGAGGCAGTATGGAGGAAGGCACAGAGGTGGTAAAGCAGGAGGTACGAAAACTGCTTTGAAATAATAATCTAGGAAACAGGTGATGGAGACATTACATTAGGGTTGGAGAGGAGGTGATTCACTTGGGCAGAAAAGGGAAGAGGAAACCAGAAGAGAAAAGGGAGAGGAAGTACTCAGGGATGCTTGTAAGTTCTATCCTGAATATACATGTGCAGAGAACACATACAGTGAGAGATACACATAAGGAGCCAAATCTGTTAAAATGAAGGAAGAGGTTTTCACAAAGAGGATGACAAATTAAAAACCAGTGCCTCCACAGAAGCTGTGGTGCTGGAAGGCTCCAGAAGCAGGGAGGGCTCATGGTCAAGTGCAGAATTATCTAGGTATGGGCCAAGAGGTTCGCTGGGTTGGGAGCAAAGTGGTCAAGGACCCACACAATGGAAACCAGATGAAAGGGTGTGAGGAGCTTGAGGGGTGGGGTGGGGGCAGAGGGATGTGGCAGAATTAGGAACCACACTGAAGGCAAGGAGGAAGAGAGTGCTTCTGCTGAGGAGGGCAAAGTTCAGGGGTGCTGTATTCATCCCATGTTTAGGATGAAAGGAACCTCACTCAGAAGAGTGATGGGTTGAGAGGAAATAGCCAGAAGAGAACCAAGGAGTCAAAGAAAAGTTGGAGAGATATTTGAGGATGGAG
Organism: Condylura cristata; assembly: GCF_000260355.1. Taxonomy (NCBI): domain Eukaryota; kingdom Metazoa; phylum Chordata; class Mammalia; order Eulipotyphla; family Talpidae; genus Condylura; species Condylura cristata. The sequence goes on from NW_004567109.1 coordinate 32,451,321, forward strand.
GGACCTCCTAAGGAGGCAAGAGGGGGTGGAGAAGAAGGGTGATCAGAGGTCTCTGCTAGGGAAAATACTCTCCTGGGCTAGAGGGAAGGAGGCGAGACTCCTATAATTCAAATAATCTCAGAGCAGTGCAGTGCAGTGCAGTGCAGTGCAGTGCACTGTTTAAAATCTAAGTCAGGGCCTGGTGGCGCAAGGGATAAAGCACAGCACCAGGAAGCTATCTTCAGGCACCGAAGCAATAGTTCAATCCCAGGCCAGGGAGGTGACCTATTGGACATGCATGACAGACCTCTCCTGTCTTGCCTGCTGGTACCCTCAACATCTTGTTTCAGTCCATCTGCCTGTTCTGCTCTCTACTCTGTCTCTGATGAATCCTCTCACCCCCCTGCATGTCTGGCCTGTACTCCAGTTCTTGTATGCATATATAAATAAATCTCAAAAAAAAAAAACTTAAAAAAAAAATTCTAAGTCAGACAGACATGGGCTGAAAGTTTTGCTCATTCATTAGCAGCATTGTGATTCGGGAAAGTCACCTCGCTCCCTAGCTTCATTTACTTGGGCTGTAAAAATAGGCTAGTGGGGGCCTCCCTTGCTGGTTTTTGGTGCAGGAGATCAGGTCTCCAAAATGTTTTGCAGTTAGTGCTTGCTAAGCATTAAATAAATGGATAAATGTTTTTATAATTGATTCTATCATAATACAGTTCAACTATGGACTCAATAAGCTTTTGTGGTTTTCTAACCTGTACATCTAACTGCTAACCACCATTGCCTTCGTTAATATACAATGTGTTTTGAATTCCAAGTGACTTTCTCCCTAGCTCTTTTAGAAGCACATTGCTTTGTTGCACAAAGAATGTATCTGGTAATATTATATACATATATAATAATGCTAGGATATTTTCTTACATTATTTTCTGTTTCATTCTTACAAGTTTTAGCTTTTAACAAAATTCTACCTTGTAAGGATGTTGATGGTGTTCCTCTTGCATTTATTTGAAAAACTGATTTTGAGCAGCTTTTAGAAAGGCTTTTCAAAATGGAAAACATTAAAATGTGGAAACTCACCAATGAGGTTATTCGTCAGAGCAGAACACTTTGCAAAGCTGGGTTCACCTCATTCTGTAGAGTCACGACATGGGGGAGGGGTGCTGCATCCAGATTACATTTACATAAAGCACTCCGGGGAGGCTTCCCTCTTTGGCTTCTTTTATCCTTTTCCATTTGCTTCTCCATTTCCTTGCTGTCTGTCTCTTTTTCTTGCATTCGACATAAAGTAAGCAGAATTCAGCAATGAAAACTGCTTATGAAAAGTAACCAATAAGCATATCAGAAATCACCTTTGAGTACAACTTTGGAGTTTATATATGTTCGTTGTTCCCTGTGGTGAGTTGACACTTGATGCCTACCTTGGGCCTGGCACTGTGTTCACTCCAGGCTCAGAGAGAGAAAAGATGTGATCCTTGTCCTTGAAATATCTTCACAGACAAGAGCATCTGGATTTAGGGCAATCTTTGCAATGGAGCTTATAAATGTACCAAAAAAAAAAAAAAGGTTACAAAGTGGGGTGAGATCTCAGTGTATACGGTGGAAGGATGTAGGTGCCAGGGGTCGCAGGAGTGGGTGTGTTGTGATATACAGCTGAGGAGGTATGAACCTATTCCTCTGAATCATAGACAGCGTTGTGAGCCAATGTTCCTTCCAAAGAAATCATTCATTAATTAATTCAAAAAGAAAGAATATTCTCTTTCATTATTTCACATTCTATTTCGTCCGAACCCATTTAAGTTAATTGGTTTGTCCTACCAGCTACTAACAAACTCTTGGCTACAGGTTTTATTTGGGAATCCCAAAACAAATTAAGAAGGAATAGCCAGTAGAACTAGACATCTCTAGGTAAGGAGCATGCTGATGGAGTAGCAGGACAAGAAGGACCTTAATCATGCAATACAAGTCCTGTCAATCTCTGATTCTAGAGTGATCCTCGCTAACCCTTTTTTCAGATGAAAAAAACTAAGGTCTGTGTGCACAGCCTTCTGTTCACTGCATTGCAAACAAGGTGAAGTATAAGGCCTTTCTCCTCAACAGTTATGCACGCATAGAATGTGACATTTCAGGCCAGTTATTTTAAATGGTTTTCAGTGTTTAATATGGATCTGAGGGAGGTACATTAAAATCTTTCCAGAATATTACAGCAGTTGAGTTCAGGGCCCTCCTCCCCGCTGGAAAGTTTATTTGTTAAATGATGACAAACCACTGTCTCCTTCTAATTATTTATGGGGTAAAAGCATCAAAGAGATGTCAAACATCCTGATTACAAGTGTTATCCAAAATGGGGGGAGAAATCTCAAATTAGATCATTTTTATCTCAACATACCAAGAAGAAGCAGAGAAGAAAATGAGCATTACTGAACACAATCAGTGATTTGCGATCTAGGTCCTGCTCTGTTTAATGAGCAGTATGACCTTAGGGAACAGCTTCACCCCACTAGCCCTCAGCTTCTTTTGCAATGGGAAAGAACAGAAGGAGCCACCAGTCTCCACCCTTCATATCTCTACAGGAGAATTGAAAAACCAAGTAAATTATCATGTGGAACTTTCTTTGGAACATATAATTTTAAGTGCTAACCTAATATGTTTCAAGGGTATATATCCCTTGGTATACTCTAGAGGTAAGAGCAGAGACCAGTCAGGAATGACATTAGTGATAAGGAAGTGAGGAAATGAAGAATTTTAGGATTCAGAGGTCCCTTGAGGTCCCAAACTTGGCTTTTGGAAAGAAAGGTGGAAATCAAATGGCTTCAGCTGTGTGGTTGAAGCCAAAGTCACATTAATAAAGCTCAATTACATCATGGCCAAGTATGAGATTCTAAAAAGCCTCCTGAATATATAACCCCCTCTGACACAACATATTTCCAAAGGGCTCTGGTTGCTATAAGCTTCCTGGTATTCTGATGTCCCCATTCTCTGAAGAATGTCCTTTTGCTTCTTTACTTATTTATTTTTAAACATTTATTTTGTAGAAGAACTGGGGTATAGGCCACAGGTGTGGGTGTTAGGGGGACAGGATTCATCAGAGACAGAGTGGAGCGTAGAACAGGCAGATCTAGTGAAACACACTGCTGAGGGGACCACTAAGCAAGACAGGAGAGAGGCCTGCTGTGCCATGTGGGTCAGTGCCCTGGCCAGAGATTGAATTCAGGGCTCAGCAGTGTTAGCACTCAGACTCAATAATTATGCTCGAAGGGAGGCCCCCTTTTTCCTCTTTAATCAAGATGAAGCCTCCCTAATATCTACTTCCCCAGGGCCCTTTGTAGGTAGGCTACAAATAATTGACCCCCAAATTATAAAGGACGTCAATACCATATGGATTTTAGATCTTGAGTGCATCGTGAATCACTGGACTTCTGTCTCCTCATCTGTAAGATATGGACAATCATACTTCCCTCACAGAGCTGTGGTAAAGATTGAACAAAATGACCTTTGTGAAGTGCCTTATTCTAAGTACATACTCATTTTAAGAATGTGGGCTCTCATTATTTACAATAGCAGAGTTGGAAACAACCAGAATGTCCACCAACAGATGACTGGATAAAGGAAATGTGGTATACATATACACAATGGAATACTACTCACCTATTAAAAATGATGAAATCCTGTCATTTATGACAACATGGGTGAACCCAAAAGGTTTTGTACTTCATGAAATAAGTCAGACAGAAAGACAAACACCATACAATTTCACTCATATGTAGTACAAAGAGAAACCAAACAAAGGAATGAATAAACATTTAGACTAAAGTCTAAATAAATGTTTATATTAATAAGACAAATTAGAAGTCAAAAGATGGAAAAGAGAAGCAGGCTAAAAAGTCAAGTAAAAACAGTCAATGTATGGTAAAGAATAGAATTGAAATTTTAGGGGTGAAATTAAGTGGTATATATAGATGTTGATTTATAGTGATGCATATCTGAAACTCATATACTGCCATAATGTCATAGTGCAGTGTTACTTCAACTTAAAAAATAATAATATTAAAAGGGGGGAGGGGAGAGGAACGTGGGCCCTGGAGCCAGAATGCCTGGATCTAAATCCTTCTTCTACCACTTTCTAGGCATTGTATATGGGGACAGAGGTTCTCTTTGTCTCTCCTTCGCCATCTATAACAAGGGGCAAGGGGATGGAAGTTATTACCCACCTCCCAGGGTTGTTCTGAGAATTAAGAAGTAATCTACAAAAATGCTTCATGTCTGGTTTATAGTCAGGACTCCATAGATAGGAGCTTTTACATAAGCATATTTATTATACTTAATTATTACTAGTGAATGTACATTGAACTTGAGTCAGAATCCTCAAATATTTTCAGAATAAAACCTAACAGGCCCGCAACCCCCCAGGACTCACAGCAGTTTGCTCCGTAACACTCAGAGTGCATATTATTACTCTTGAACAAACAGAAGCTGTCTCTGAGTTTGGACATCAATGGACTTGAAACACACATTAGGATAATCTCTTAACCATGTCCTATAAATATTCATTGTGGTTTAAACCCTTGTCACAATGAAGGAGCCCAACAACAATTCTTTGGACTGTTGAGCCCCCCTGTATCAGAGCAGCCAGGGGGCTGGAGATGCAGGGGGAGGAGCCAGGGCCTCCCTGGAAGAGCTCAGTCCAATCTCACTCCACCCCCACCGCCTCCCACCTTCCCTCTGCCCTTCATCATTCCTCTCCTCCCACAGGGATCCAGACACTGCTTTGTTCATTCTGCTCGCCCAACACCTAGCACAGGCCCTGGCAGACAGTAGGTGCTGCAAAGTCTTGTTGAATTAATGAGCAGATTGTTGGTGGAATGATTAAATGAAGAATAAATGTTCTCAACTATGGGGTGCGGGAGATGATGGTCTTAAACTGGATTGTGAGGCAACACAGTTATTCAATAATGACCAAGAAGGAAGTGATTCCGGAAAGACAGTAACTGGACATGTCCGAGTCTAAGTTACAGTGACCTTGGGCTTCTGAACGTGGGTCTCAGTCAGGTGGATTATGATACCTGGGATGTGGGAGTCCTGAAGCAGAGGTCCCCAGGGAGAGGGTCATACTCACAAGCAAGTGAGAGCAAGTCTTTCATTTCCCAGGTCTCAGAGGACCTGGGAGCCGGGATGGAGAGGGCATGGTTGGAAAATTTGTAGGAGGTATAGAGAAGGGAAGAGGGGCTGGGAACCTGTGAGTGCTGCTGTGAGTTAGAGCCAACCTGGGCACACAGAAAGACTAGAAAGCAAAGTAGCATGCATACATTGATTCTGCTTATGCCAAGAACAAGTACTAGTCATACATTTTCTTCATTTAACCCTTAGTTTCTTTTAATCTCCATGTTACAGGTAAAGAAATGGACTTCCAAGAGCTGAAGCATTTTCACACAACTTCAACTTTCCAAGACAAGTACAAATTCAGGCTTTCAAAGGCCATGAGATTTTTCAGAACACTTTGCTTCTCTCCAGGCTTGTGTCCTGGGTGGTCAGGTATGTCAGGATTAGGACAGGCCATAGGAGGATAGACACAGTCTAGGCCATTGTCTAGTCTGCATGCCCAGGTCCAATTGAGTAAAAGTGTTGCTATATCTCAGCTGTGGGCGGGGTTCTTCTACAGAGTCCTGTCTCCCCAACCCCCCACCCCGGGGGCTACCTTGGCTCAGGGGCTGGTCAAGGATGAACCCCTGGGTGACAGGAATCAGAGACTCACATATGCACCTGGAAACCCACCATTCATGGACTGCCTTCAGGCCCTGTAAGCAAGGCCTGTCATTCTGGTTTTGAGGCTGCTTGATTCAATCTCTAAATCCTTATCCATTAAAAAAAAAAATGACACCTTATAGGGAAGAAGAGAAGGAGGCAAACTACACTAATTAGAGGCTGTGGTTCCTATATTTACATACATGTACAAAATGGTTGGCCTCATTAAGGGGTGCCCCCCAAATGATCACAAGGCTGGCAGGGAACAGGAACAGGGTGAAGGGGCACAGGAGCTGGGAGGCTTTAAGCATTAGCCTTGCAAATCACTCTGTGATCTTATGCTAATTCCTTAACCTCTCTGGGCTTCAGTCAATAGTCTGTAAAAAAAAAAAAAAATCAAAAACAATCACCAATATAAATGAAAATGAAGCTCTTTGAACCTGATGAAGAGGCAACATAAGTGGTGATAGTGTTAACAGCACCTTCAAAATGGAAATAAGAATCTTATCACTAGTTAGTTTCCAAAATGCTTTCACAGGCATCATCCTGCAAACTTTTCTAGCATACCTGTCAGTAGGCTGAGTGGTGCTAATCAACCCCATTGCCAGACCGGAAAGGGAAGACTCTGAGATGACACATTTTGTTCAAGGTCAGGGAGTAGAGGTAAAACTAGACTAAGGAATGGATGTCATGTGATGTAGAAAATGCATATGAAGCTAGATATGGCTTTAACTTAAGTGCAATAAAAGTGGTAATTCTGTGAAATGTACTTATAAAACGAGGACGACAGGGTGGCTAACAAACATCAGACAATAATAAGAGGCAGGAATGGATTCTCTCACTTTGGGTTTCAGAAGGATGTGGCCTCTGTCACTGGGGCCTCAATTCTGGACTTCTGGTCTCCAGAAATGCGAGCCATTGTTTCAAACTGAAAGACCAAACTGACGCCATGACAGGCTGCAGAATGCTTCTGAGCCAGCCAGGCCTAAATTTCGGTTATCAACAAGGTGCCAAGGCCCAGTTCAACTGTGAATGCCCTAACCTTGCTCATCCCATAGCAACAGCCAATTAGCAAGTAGGCAAGTAACCAGTACATATCAGAAAAACACCAGATGTCCTAAGGTATGTGGGCAGAGGAGTGAAGGTCACATCTTACAGCATAGATCAACCAGGTTAAGATAAGATAACTTTGTTCAATGTCCACCAATCAATGTACTGCTGAGCAAAAATTCCCCTCTGCTGGGCTAAAACTCCCCTCTTCTGTAATAAAAACCCTGCTTTCCCTGAGCTCAGGGCTCTCAACTTTGGCTGCTGGTTGCTGCATGTTGGGAGCCCAGGCTTGAGCTTGCAGTGAAGACCCTCATGTGCTTTGCATTGGAATCGGCTCCTTGGTGGTCTCTGGGAAACTTGAAAGCTGGCACAACAAAACCACTCAATTCGTGACACACCTTTTTGGCAGCCCTAGGAAGCCCATATCTGTGGGAAGTATACTCCCTGCAGGTGTTACTGAATGCCAGCCTTAGTTTCCCTTAGCTGATAAAAACAAACAGTGTTTGAGCAAAAGGAAAGCAGCTTAATTTGCCAACAAACAAGGAGGGCTGCAGACTCGTGTCTGTGTCTGAAAGACCACTGTCCTGCTCCTTGGCTGGTGCAGGGTTATTTACACAAATGGCAAGGGTCTGCAAAGGGAGGAGTGGGGTGTGATTTCAAGAGAAGGGGGACACAAACTTGTTAAAGCTTATCTGAGAGACCAGTTATTTGTAACTGCATCACAGGGATGAAATAAACAACCCCACCATTTTAAAATTCAGAAATCACACCCATGCCTGAGGCAGGGTGACGAGACTGCCAAAGACACCGAGGTGGTGACTTCCCAGCTCCATTTGAACAACCTCTTCAGTGGCCACATTTGCCTTGCAGGTTCTTCCCTTCACAATCCAGGCCTGTCTGCTGCTGTGGCTGCCTCCCCAGTTCACCTCTACTCGAACTTGACTTGAAAGGGTTTACTAAGCAAATTAATAATGGAAACGAGATTGCAGCTACCACCTTCCATGCAGCGGTGGCTGGCAGAGGAGAAGGCCTACTGCACAGTAATTGTTTGCATACAAATGGATGTGCAGCTGAAAATGAGTGTGCAATCGGGAAGGCAGCCCATTAGGGCGGCTGATGGGAGATACTTAGGTACCTGTTTGGCTCTTTTTTTTTTGCTACTATATGAATAATAGCAAACCTACAAAGTGCTTTCTAACCTAGACTTCGTTTTTTATACGAGACATTTTATTTCCCCTTCACAGCCACCCAGAAGGGTGAATGTTAGGATTTTACCCACTTTAAAGATGAGGAAACTGAAGGTCTGAGAGGTTGGGAAACTAGGCAGACTCAGAGAATGTAGCACAGAGCCTCGAAACCAGAGTTTCTGCCTCTTATTCCTGCGTGTGCCTCGCAGATTTCTAAGAAACTAAATCAAAAAGATGTTTGTTCTAAAATTCAGTTGTTTCTAGGCCTTTTAATAATACTAGCCTTTAGATGATTATTGAATAGTGAGAAAATGTTGTATTATATAGCTCTCTCCATAAACTGGGAAGGAGGTTGTATTAATCTGATAAAGAAACAGAGGTTCACAGATATAACAGGGTGGTCCCCAGGAAAAGAGAAGGTTCCAGGTTCCCTGCCCCACCCAAAAGAGGATAGAGCTGAGACAGAAAGAGAAGAGTCTGGAGAGGAGACTGAAGAGGAAGGAAGCAGGATGGAGAGCAGAAGGAAACCCAAGGGAGGCACGTGGAGCAGAGAGGCATGTGAAGAAGTGGCTCTTGTTTCTTGGCCTTGGTCTGGGAGAAATGCTATGGGTGAGAGACCCATAGGGAGGTTAACTCTGGCAGCGTTTATCTTGATTTTGTTCTTTTCCTCCCAGACTTGTCTGGATGTTTATGACCCTTTTCTATGGGTCCCCACCAGAAGGTGCTTTAGTCTTGTGACAGGCTTTCAGGCTTTGCTTTGAGGCAACCCTGTTTGGGTGGACTTTTATGCATGAGGGGATGGGTAACTTTGGGTGTTTGATTTAGAAACTATATTCTTTGTCTGTTCTTTATTGCACACTAGTTGTATTAAAGTTCCTTTTCATTAAAGGATTGTCCTGATGTGTTGAATGGCAGAACCTATTTAGAGCAGGCAGATTTGGGGGTTTGGGGGTTGTCCCTCTCCCTGCCCTGTAACAATGTGACTTTACTAAAGCCACATGGTAGGCAGCGGATCTTGGGCCTGTCTCATGGCAAAGCCGTCATTCAGTTGCCAGAGTGAACAGAGACCTGCTGAGTCAGCATTTCTGAAGGGCTCTGGATGGTGTAAGCTCTTCTCTGATGCCACCACTCTCTGGGGCCCTTTTGCCTCTTCTTTAGTCCAGATAAGGGCTCCCTGACACACCCTTCCTCAGGGCCTTTAAGTGGCCCCCAAATGTTCCCCAAGTAGCTAAGGAAGTACAGCCCAGCCAGCTCTGTGAGGGTGTCTCCAGTTGGGTTTCACAGAGGTGTCGTCACCCACCACCCAGCCAGGGGACAGAGGACAGAAGTGTGTATGTGTGAAGGGGAAACACTTAGGGCCCAATTTCTGGCATTTCCATTTATCATGCAAATGAAAGGAGTGAAATTAGGTCATATGAGGGGCTGGCAAATCACAACAGCACCAGAGGGTTCTTCCCTGGCCACAGAAAGAGTCTGTGCTGAGGCTGGTCCAGGTGCTTCCATTTTTTTAATTTCCCATCAAATTAAGAAATTCCTGGTGGCATGAGGAAAGGTCATGACCCAAGTCTTTGGAGCTGTGCTGATGAATTGTAGCCAGGCTCAGTTTCTGGCCCTGCTGCGCCCAGATGGGGCAGCACTAGGAGTTAGTTCAGGGCAAAAGCCTGCATGAGCTTCAGAATTAGGGCTGACTGACTCTGCAGGGGGCAGTTCCATACTCAACACCTATCTTCACAGAACTTACTTTCCAGGGACTCACCCCTTGACTCTGTCACATAAAGTTGGGGACCCTGGGCAAGTCCTTTGACTGTCTGAGTCCTTCTCACTATGCAGGGGCTCCGTGCATACTGCACATGCTTGTATAAGCCAATTCTGCCTATTTGCCAATGGGTGGATGCATTCAGAATACAGATGAATAGTCCAAGATGACTCATAATACTTAATGTATTAATTCAGTTACACATCCACTCACTATACATGCATTTGCTTCTGGCAGAAGGTGTGTGTGGATTTGCATCTGTCCTTTCCCTTGAGCCTGGGACTAAATTCCTGACTCTGTTCCTAATTCTCTGAAGTGAGACAGTCAAGCCCTTTGCACACAGTCAGCATTTGCTAACTGCGGCTGAAACACTGCCTGAATAAATGAATAATCTGCCATGGAAGGAGTTGGTCTTCATTCAGAGTTCCAGCGTCTTTTGTTGGGTTGGATTTGCCAGAGTAAAGAAAACATCTGCACTCCCAAAGGGATGGTGGCTAGATAACAATCACCATCACTTTTAAAGATCTCCACATGTTTTGAAATGACCTCTAGGTGGGATCCATCTAAAGCCTGGGGCCACTGTGCCACTTTCCACCATGTCAACAAGGAATGATGATGTTTAATCCACTCAAGACAGCCAGTGACTAAGAGAGAGCTAAACTTCAGAACATTTGCTTTATTTTTAGCAGGCTTGTTCTCTTTCCTTTATCTGGTATGACAGCTCCTTCAATGTTGATTTCCTTACTTTGTAGTAGAGCGATATTAGGTGCTGGAAACAGGCTCCCAGAATTCAAATCCTTACCCCTTCACTTACTGGCCTTCCAACCTGAGAGGAGGCATTTCCAGACCCCCCTGTAAATAGGTGGTATAATAATGTCTGTCCCATAAGGCTGCCGTGAGGGTTATGAGGGGGTGGGAGCGCTACAGAAACACTCTATAAACTATGACTCTACATAGATCTAATTACTATGACTACTTTTGTTCCCTTAACCCTCCTATTTTCCTCTTAATAACTGTAGAATTCTGGGTTGGTAGTAGAGCAGAGCCAAGGCCCTACTCCAGAATCTTTGGAGAGCGGGGTCACACATTCTCCCTCAGGGCCACTGAGACCTACTGGCTCAGACCTGGAGTTGGGGGCTCCAGGACCCTGCATCTTCGAGGCGGCCAGTTTTGAGAATCACTAGTTTAGTCACTTAACATGTGTAGCTCTGCCCATTCCAGTGAAGCTGTGATCTATCATATTTTACCAGCTGCATATCAAAAGCGAGAGCCAGGGAGAGTTTAAGGTTTGATTATATTCACAGTGCTCTGGAGAGAACACAGCACACCATGAAGGACCAGCCTGGGAAAGCATGGGGGGGAGGTGGGAAGGGGTCACAAGGCAGTCAGAGGGAGGCTGGCAAGAGCCTCTCGGTGGTCTCTGTGGGAAGGAAGGGAGAGAGGCAGGCGACTTGCTCAGTATTGGCTAGTGTGATCAGCTGCGCAGGCTGTGCAGCAGAGGGTCTGTGCAGGCAAGAACAGGTGCTGGGGTGGTTAGGGGGGCGGGTGATCTGGACAGTGGAGCCTGAGCATGAGAGACCTGGAAGGGAAGGAATAGGGAGTGTGGGCTTCACCCATCCTCAGGAAGGTGAAGTGACCTTCCTCAAGTCAATGTCACAAAACTGGGTTAAGACAACCAGTTTATACCCATAAGAATAGTTCTCACTAAAAACAAACAACCCCAGAGAGTAACAGGCACTGACCAGGAGAATTAGAACCCTGTGTACCGTGGGGGTTGGGGGGTATAAAATGGCACAGCCACTATGGAATACATAGTGTAAAAATTAAACTAGAATTATTGTATCTTCCAGCATTCTACACCTGGGTATATACGCACAGGAAGCAGCCGCAGAATCTCAAGGAGGTCTTGGTACAGGGTGCTGGTAGACACAACAGTGAAAAGGGGCAAGCAACCCTGTGTCACCAGGGGATGCAGGGAGAAGCAAAACGTGTCCACACTCGAGATAGAAGTATATTCACTTTTGAGCAGGAAGGGAATTCTGACCTATGCTACAACTCAAAGCAAAGTTACATGTCAAGTTCAAAACGGAGGACCTTGTACTAAGCGGAATGAGTCAGTTACTAAAGGACAGCTACTGTAAGAGCCCACTTAAACGTGGTCCCTAGAGCAGTCAAACCCATAGAGACAGAAAGAATGGTGGTTGCCAGGGACTAAGGGGGGGTTTTGTGGGGGGGGTGGAGGGGATGGGACACTGATGCTAATGGATAATAGTTTGCAAGATGGAAAGAGGCCTGGAAATGCGCTGCACAGCAATAGGAACATCCTTAACATTATCGCACTGTGTACTTAGAAATGGTAAGATAGGCCCTCCCTGGTGGCGCAGCGGGTTAAAGCACAGCACTGAGAGTCTGAGGCCACTTCCGCATGAGTTCGATTCCCGCCTGCCCGTCTGCCCTGGAGGAGACCACATGGCGAGCCAGACCTCTCCTGACCCGCCTGCTGCTCCCCTCAGCAGTGTGCTTTGTCGATCTGCCTGTTCTGCTCCCCGCTCTGTCTCTGGTGAAGCCTCTCACCGCCCCTAAGCCTCTGGCCTGTACCCCAGTTCTGTATGCAAAAATGGATAGATCTTTTAAAAAAAAAAAAAAAAGAAATGGTAAGATAATAAATATGTGTATTTTGCAATGCTATAAAAAAAAACTCAGTTAAGACAGTATATACACAGACAAAATAGCTATATTACAAGTGGCCACCCCATTTCTTCTTGCATATTTCCAGAGAAACGGATAGCTCACTGACACCTCAGTCACCCCCATTCTTCTCTCTCTACTGACTATGAGAATCTTCTCCTCCATATAATCACCTGTCTCCTGCAGCTTCTACGCCTTGCTCTAGTTTTCCCTGTGACCACATAATAAAGCTGCACCCTTGTTCCACCAGAGTGAACCCTTTCATTTGAAGCCAGGATCCCCTCTCTTCTGGGTTTTCCATTTGGTCTTCATTTGACAAGAGTTCAAGTCCTCTTTCCTTGTACCTCGGTTCCATCAACCTCCCTTGTCTGGGCAATGGCTTGAGATGTTCAGATGTCCACGCAGGGAGTTAGCATGGAACCTGGACCAGGACAGTAGCCATAGACACTAGTCACCAAGCTTAAGTGCCACACTGAGAATCACTTAGGGGCTTTATGGCCAACTCATCTCATCTGCAAAATGATCCTGTGATGTGAGCGTTAGCCTCCCAGTCTACAGATGGGTTGAATCAAGTTCACAGAGAAGGATTTGTCCAGGATCACCCAGCCCCTTCCCGAGGCACTCGCCTTAGAGCTGAGAGTTGCCGACTAAATATAGATCAGGGTGCTCCCAATGCCCACTCACCACATGGGTCATGACTGAACATTTTCAATTCTGAGCCAAGGGAAGAGTGATGTCTACCAAGCTGTGGAGCCCTCTCGTCTCCAGAGATGCTTCCACCTCAGATGCTTGCTGATTTTTTCCGAGAAGCTGCTGGAACACTGTGTCAAACACCCAGGCATATTTTTGTCACTTTAAGAAATCAAGACAATTTCAACACTTGACAAAGGTAAAAATCTTTGAAAGCTTTGGAGTATTGGGAAAGGGAATAAAAAAAAACATTAATAGAATGACATATTTTTAGTGTAACACTTCAGAGAAAACTCTGGGGGAACAAAAAATAAAATGAACGACCTAAATATGCTTTTTTTTTTTACTCTATGAACTTCAAAGGAGTGGGTTGTGCTGGATATTTCAGTGCCCCAAATCCATGAAGGATTTGAATACAATGGTAGCTCTTGGACAGAGCTTCCACTACCACTTCCTCAGAATGCTGGGTTGGCAACTGTTCAGCTGAATGACCGTAGGCGAAATACTACACCTTGCTCATTGTGAGTTTAAGAATTGCGATGAGATTTATATGCAGCTGATATACATTATGTTCACATGCCTATTTTCACACTTATTATAGCATGCACGTAATATAAAATATATTGAATGTAACATGTCATTTTAATTTCTATAACTCAAACATACTTGATCAAATGAATGGGAAACATGACATGGAGTAGATGTTTTCCAGGGAAAATGGAAATGTTTCCCTTTAATTTATTGATTGCATTTTTTATTTGAAAATTACACAAATGCTTTATTTAGGAATACTATTAAAATGCCTTCTGCAACTTTTGCTAAGGTCCCAAGAATCTGGCAAATATCAATTTAAAGCACTGTGAGTTGATAGGAGCCTTTTCTTCAAGACTGCCAGTTGTGGGAACCCAGGCAGTGTCAGGAGAATTGGGAGACAGGGACCCTGCTATTGACTCCCCTGCAGGGGCAAAGCACCTCATGGCCAAGTCAAGCCCTGCCTTCCTACTAACAGGATCCTGTTCAGGTAACAGGAAGCAGTTTGCTCAGGAAGGTGGGTTTAGCCCCAGAGGATGAGCCAGGATTGGCCAGCATCAAAGATGACAGTCTCCCATTTTACAAGTGACTAATCCAGGGGTGGGCCTAGGACCGAGTTCTGGCCATTGAGACAAAAGTAGCTACTTCCAGAAAAGATTTTCCATTCTGATGAAAATTCTCCTCCTCCCTGCTTTGTATGTTGTTGTGTGGGGATATGATGCCTGGAGCCCAGCTGTCTTCTTGTGATAGGAGGGGGCAACAGGAGGTCTGCATAAGTGAACTCACAGACTTGAAATCATTACATTTCTTTTTCTTTCTTTCTTTTTTTTTTAGATTTATTTATTTATTCATACAGAACTGGGGTATAAGCCAGAGGTGCAGGGGTGGTGATAGGGTTCACCAGAGACAGAGTGGGGAGCAGAACAGGCCGACTGACAAAGTACACTGCTGAGGGAAGCAGCGGGCAGGTCAGGAGAGGTCTGCCTTGCCATGTGGTTCAGCTCCTGAGCAGGGGATGGAGCTTGCACAGAAGCAGCTGCGGCCAGCTTGCAGTGCTGCATCCTAACCAACCCGCTGAGCCAACAGGGAGGGCCAATTATTACATTTCTGAGCTAACAGACTCTGGACCTGCCTACTCTGGAACTCTAGTTTCGTGAATAACAAACCCCAGTGTCTGGCTTCTTTTATCTAAGTTATCTGGTACCAGCAACCAAACTCACCCTAAAGGATACTTTGCGACCCAGACACCTCAGGGTCTCAGTTTTGTCTGTGTCAAATGATGGGTTTACTTTAAATTCAGGTTGGCATATGATGACCCACAGGGAGTGTTGGGGTTACTCTGTGTATGCCACAAATGAAATACACCAGGAAAATAGGACTCTTGCACTTCCTAAAGCTCTTCTAACCACCCTCTTGAGCCCCTAGGCCCCGGGGAGAGTGGTAAAACACAAGCTGTGGGTGAATCACATTTCCATCTCTATGGTATAAAGAGTCCCTTGCACATCTTTTTTTAATAGATTTATTTATTTATGCACACAAGAACTGGGGTATAGGCCACAGGCCTGGGGGGTGTGAGGATTCACCAGAGACAGACTGGGGAGCAGAACAGGCAGATCCACTGAAATACACTGCTGAGGGGAGCAGCCGGCGGTGGGTCAGAAGGAGAGGTCTGCCGCGCCATGTGGGTCAGCTCCCTGCTAGGAGCCCAGTGCCACAACAGTTTCAGAGTGCTGCGCTTTAACCCACTGTGCCACCATAGAGGGCTCTCTATGCTCTTTTTCTAACCTTTCAGACATCTAATATTCTAAGCTCATTACACATATACAGGTCTGGGAATCTATGATCTACATCTCTCCCTCCCCACACGTCTTGCAACAGGTTAAGCAATCAGGGAATGTGACTAAAGGTACGACTAGAACTGCAACACCTAATATATTATAGGGAATAATATAATCTAGTTAGGTATGTACAAATTACACATTTTAAAATGAGAAGAAAAAGCTCCTAAGACATTAGGTGCATTTGAACATGTTACTGATCATGTGAACATATCACTTCCCTCCTCTAAGCCAGCTGTGGCACCACGGGGAGTTTACTTGGGCCAGGTGGGCTCCTGTGTGTGGAATGAATAGGTCAGGACTGAGTCCAGGGCTCTGTGATCACCAGTTCAGCCCAATAACCAGACATCAGAGAATCAGGAGGTTGACTCAGGGAGGGCAAGATCCTCACTGGTAGGGAGCTTCTGATGTGGCTGGGCGAGACAAAGCAAAGGCACACAGGGAACATCATACAGGAGAGAGGAACCAAGGAGTTCCAGATGCTCAGCGCTCAGAATCATGGGGCCTTAGAGCCACGAGGATCCTCAGACAGGCCTTTTTTCCCTCACACCCTCTCCAGCTCACTACCTCCTTTTCTCCAAAGATACAATGCAGCTTCCCATCCCTCAATCCTGAACTCCAAGTCTGGTGATTTGTGCTAACCATACTCATATTTGTAAAACAAAACAAACAAAAAAAAACCAACAGTGATGCCAACGTCCCATTCCAAGTGGTCCTGATGAAATGGCTGTTAAAGATCAGACATCACACAAGGATCCTACCTCTGCTGAGCAAGTGAAAGTGACTGTGATTCTTTCTCCAGGGACTTGGAGTAGTAAGGGAAGTGACATGTTGTGACACTATAGTGAATAAGTTTGAACTGAATCATTCTTTCAGCAAAGGCAACGTATCCCTGCTCCAGTGAGCCACTGAGCAGTGCTTGTTCCTCTCCTCCCTTTCTCAACTATGTGAAGCCCACGGGGCTGTCCTCTTTTGTTTTCTTTAAATGAAATTCAAGTCCATTTTTGTCTGTTTACAACTGAGGAGACTGAGTCCAGAATTAAAAATTTTCAACCATGGCTGAAAATTTCGACCATCATAGAGTCTGGCACATGAACTCTGGGGACAAAATGTCAAGTATTTGTTGAGGGAATACATTTCTTACCTGATCCAGTACCCATTTCGTAGCACCCCAACACCTGTCCCTCTCTCCTCTTTTACCAAGCTATGGCCAATACTCAGTCTCTCACTAGGCAGTTCAGGCTATTTGGAAAATCTTCCCAAGTGAATTCTATCATATATCCCAAATTGTTAGAAAGTTCTTCCTAAATGAGATAAAATCATACTCATGTTAGCTTCCCCCAGCTATTCCTTGCTCTTTGCTGGGACCATGAGAATTCTTCCATCAGACAATTTCAGAGTCAGGACTAGCAGCATCTACGAGGTTTCAGGGTTTGCTAAGAGGTCTCCAAGGGATAATAATATCTCACATTTGAAAGGCAAATAATACCTAGAGGGGTTTCAAAGCTCTTTCCCATCCATTAGGTAATTTATTCTCACAAAAACTCTGAGACACAGATTGCTATGGGATTGCTAGTCTCTATTTTACATATCAGGAGGTGCTATCCCAGGAAAATTGTCTAACTTTTTTCTCAGGTCACACAGCCAATAAAGGGCAAAATTGAGAATCAGTGCCTCGCTTTATGGCTTAATTTTTCATGCCTCCCATTCTATCATGAGTTCCTTTCTTACCAAAGGATTATAATCAACTCAATAATGAAGACATGCTTTTAAGGGATTTACTTTGCTTCAACCATTCTGTGGGTCAGTATAAAATACTTTCTCTATGAAACAGAGGAACTGACAAAACGTGACCAAAACAAACCCTAGAAGTACAAATTGGAATTGAGGTTACTAGAGGGGTAACTAGAGCAGGCAGAAGAGAGGGCCTAATTCTAATTGTCGATGGAAAAGGGTTAACAGTGCTCCCATGGTGGCTGAGGCTTGGTGATATACAACTTAGTTGCTGTAAACCGGCACTATTCCACTAAGTCATATCCAGTGAGTAAACTAATGTTCCACCCATCATAAAAAAATGATAATAATAAATATTTTCTCTAATTTTTCATCATCTAGGAGATGATTGTGATTATTCTTACATCATGATGGACGAAACTGAAGCACAAGTTCAGGCAAGAGAGTTGCCCAAGATTAAGAGGTAACAGACACTAGAGCTGACCCTTGGACACTGAATACAGCCACCAAACATAAGAGGAGCTGGAGCACACGTTGCAGGCAGCCTGGCTCTTTGCCAGAGAAGCCACCATTAAAAGCAGCTCTCTTCCCCACCTGGGAGTTTTTGGCCCCAGCACCTCAGCAAGGTCAACAGCCACCCCCCATTCACTGTGTGAATCACTCTGTGATTTGTGGGGGCACTTGGCTGTGCTCACATATTGTCAAATCTTCTTCTCCTCTCCCTCCTTCCACTGTACCCAACACTCACTTATATTTGCATGAAAGGATTTACAAAGTTTTATTAGGAGCCTTGTGGCTGAAGCCTTTATTGGGGGACAGGGGAGATTAGCTACAGGAGAAGCATTCAGGTCATTTTTATTTCCCCACCTTCCAGCAGCATCAACTTAAGATGGAAAGTGTTAAAATGACAGTTGCATTAAATGCATAAAGAACATCAGTATTCTGTGCCTCTGCGTCTCTCCATTCCCACCTCCCTCCCAAACCCCCCCACCTCTAGATAAATAGTGTTTTCTTAAAGTTCATCTGAAGGTTCTATGCCCAGCATGAAGAGCATTATAAAATAATGGTAAAGTTAATTATTGAAGAATTAAAATGGAAGTGCTATCTAAATTCTTAGGACATCTGAATTACTATCAAATGAGTTTATTGTGATTAAAATGATTAATGACATTCCAATAAATACCAGAGAATGAAAACACTGAATACAAAGAAGCTTAAAGGCCTGTCACCATTAGAGCACATCAGAAAGGTGCTTTCTCTCTTTCTCTGCTTACATTAAGGAAGGAGACACATAGCAAATAAAGAAAATCATTTGAATCTTTGCAAATACTAAAATCTGGGGGCTCATGTTCTTATTCACATAGCATTTGCAATCATCACAAAATGTACAGGAAGAAAAACAATAGCTCCCATATAATTTAAAGAAAATAGGTCAATGGAAGAGAATCAAAAGACCAAATAAATATGCAAGCATATTAGAAAAGAGGGCATTTTAAAGTGAGGAAAAGACTGGATTGGATTATTAAATAATGATATTGGCACAACTTATATGTTATTTCTAAAATCTTCCTTATATGTTATTTCTAAAATCTATTCTAGAATGAAATAACTAGCTAAAAATGCATGTGAATATTTCTGTATTTTTGTAATTTGAGGTAGGCAAGACATTAAAAGTACCACTCCAAAAAGAGAAATCTTAAAAGATTAAATCAATAGATTTGAGATCATTTAAACAAGATCAAAAGATAAGTAGTAGCCTAGAGAAGATATCTATGCCTTGTTTGAAAGATAAAAGGATAATATTCTTATTATTTTTAAGATATAAAAGATTTTTTTCTGATATATAAAGATCTACAAAAAAAAAAAAACAAGAAAAAGCTAAGTCTCTGGTACAAAAAATGAACAAAAACTTGAAAGAAGAGGTAACAGTCGTTAATACAACTAACTATACCTATGCAAATATTTCCCTTCACCAAGGGGAAATTAATGTAAACTAAAATAACATATTTTTCAGTTTGGTAATGATTTAAAAGACTGTTTAGTAAACAAAATGTGAGGTTATAGGGACATGGATGAAATCTCTTAGAAACTGCTGGGAGAATATTAACTGGCCCCAAAATTATAGAAAGCAATTTGGAGAAAAAGTAATCTACATATTACATTACTTTGCTAGGGCTATCATGACAAAGTGCCACAGGCTGGCTGGCTTAAACAACAGAAATTAATTTCTGTATGGTTCTGGAAACTAGAAGCCCAAGATCAAGGTGTCAGGAAGGTTGGTTTTTCCGGTGACCTCTCTCCTTGGTTTGCAGGTGATGGCACTCCCCCTGCCTCTTCTCTTTTTCCTCCTTGGTGCACACAGATCATGCCAGTTATGTTGGCATTGAGCCCTAAGCCTGTCACTTCATTTAACTTTAGCTACCTCCTTAAGAGCCCCATTTCCAAATATAGTTGCACATGACATAATGAGTTTTGAGGGCACACACAATTCAGGTCAAAACATACCATGTCACATACACACACACACACCCACACCATAAAACTACTCTTTCCCTAGAATTTCCAGAAATTCTAGTTCTAGGCCATCGCCCTTAAAAGCAAGCAAAACAAATAGAAAAGAAACCACGTCTTGCTTTCTAACCTCATTTTTTCACTAATGTATAATAGTTGGTAGACTACTGATTCACATTCTTTTGAGATGGGGTACAGAATTTGTTTATTTAAATATTTATTTATTTGTTATTGCATAAAAGAACTAGGCTATAGGCCAGAGACACAGGGGGTGAAAGGATTCACCAGAGACAGAGTGGGGAGCAGAATAGGCAGATTTGCTGAAATACACTGCTGATGGGAGCAGCGGGTGAGACAGGAGAGGTCTGCCGTGCCATGTGGGTCAGCTCCCAGGCTGGTTTTGAACTCAGGCTGAGGCTATGCTAGTGTGATCATGCTGAGACTTAACCTCTACACCACCCCACAGAATTTATTTCTTTATTTAGCTTAACACTGCTTTTTGAGAGCAATTTTAGAGTCACAGCAAAACTGAGAGGACAATAAAGAGGATTACTTTTACCTACTCTGCCCCATCCAGGCATCGCTCCCCCAAATCAACATGCCACATTAGAAATGTGTATTTGTTACAGCTGATGAGTCTACACTGACACATCACAATCACCCTAAGCTCAGAGCTTACATTAGGCTTCTCCCTTGGCATTGGGTTTGGACAAGTACACATATTTATCCTTCACTGTAGAACTGTAGAACAATTTCACTGCCCTTAAAATGTTCTGTATCCCACCTATTCATTCCTGTCCCCAGCCAGACCCTGAATTTATTTTTTTAAAATTTAACTTCCGGGCCCTCCTTGGTGGCGCAGCAGGTTAAAGCACAGCACTAAGAAGCTAAAGCCACTTCTGCATGAGTCAGTCCCCGCCTGCCCCAGAGATGACCACATGGCACGGCAGACCTCTCCTGACCCACCCACTGTTCCCCTCAGCAGTGCTCTTCATCAGTCAGCCTGTTCTGCTCTCCACTGTCTCTGATGAATCCTCTCACCGCCCCTGCACCTCTGGCCTGTACTCCAGTTCTGTATGCATAAATAAATAAATTTTTTTAAAAAATAAAATAAAATTTAACTTCCTAAGTGCTTCTGATATATGGTGATGGAGAACTCGCTTGGAAAACGAATGAAAAATGCAAGACCTAATTATCAGCACCCCTAGGAAAGTTCCACTGGCCCTAAACTGAGAGGATTCATGGTAAAGGGCAGCAGATGCTGGGCAGAGCACCTGGGCTGTGCAATCAGACAGACCCCAGGTGGGACTCCAATTCACTCTGATCCTAACTGACTGTGTGACCTTGGGCAAACCCATTTCCTCTGAGACTCAGTTTAGGTTTCATTATCTACATAGTGAGGACAGTAATAGCTACTGGTGCAGCGCTGTAAGGGTTAGTGATCCTTTAAGAAAAGCAGGTGGTGCCTGCACAGGCGAGATATTTGGGAAATCCACTAAAAAGCCATCTCATGAAAATCGTCACCCCGCCAACATCCAGGGAAGGAAGGGGCCAGCCAAAAATGCCAACGTGTAGGAATCCCCAGGTGCGTATTCTGTAGGTGTTGAAATTCTGAACTGGGGAGCATGCATCCTAGAAGCTGCAGCATAGGTATGAGGCAAATAAAGCTGGGTTCAAATTCTGACTCTAGCAAATGATGAAGAGAGGCAGTCTGGGCAAAGTGCTTGCACATGGAGCCTGGCTTCTTCATGTGCAATTTGGGGTGGCTAAGATTTATTTCAGAGAGTTCCTATCAGGCGTCATAGATCACCCACCTCCAGCACTGCGTGCAGTGTCTGGTGCATGGTACATGCTGAGAACGTAGAATCTATTTTTGGCCACCGCCAGCACACCTCTGCCTCACACCTCTGTGAATGCTGTCAGTGTGAGACACTCTGGGGATACAGTCTAGAGCAGACGCTCTGCTGAGTAAGTACACTGGAGTCTTTCATTCTATGGAGAAGGGATCCTGGGAAGGAAGAGAACTAGTAAATTACTTTATCTGTTAACCTTCTTGCTCAAGCATCACTGGTAACAAACACACAGATATTTTTCTCAGATAAGTTACAAATTAACCCCAACTTGCTTGAAAGGATTTCTGCAACCTAATAGGCTGAGGGTGTTAGGCCCCACCCCCCAGTGGGCTTTCTTAGCAGAAAGGCTCAGGGCTGTCAGTGCGCTGGGTACTTCCTGAGTGTTGGCACTTAAAGAGACAGATGAGGGAAGATTTCCAAATATGAACATCTGGAAATGGCATAGGAAACCTCTGAGGAGAAGAACTCATTTTTCAAGGCTGCCTTAGGCTATGTCTTCTTGGGAAGCTTTCTCAGGGAATAAGGAATCTTAGGTTGGAGGTTTAATTAGCATTAAAAATAATAATAATAAAACCATCAGGTCTGTTTCTGGAGCACCTAGGGGTCACTTTCCCTCTCTAAGAATTTAGAGGCAGTCTGGAAGGCCAGTCTAGGTACCTAAGTGCAGGAAATAGCAAAGCCTCCCTGTAAAATTTTGGAAAAACTGGACCAATGAACACATTTTGATGTAACTGGTGAACTTAATGTGGTTGCCACGTTAGCAAGCAGTCTTAGGATTCAGTACAATAGAAAATCAAACCATGTTTGGTATTTCAAAAATTGTGGTAAAATACATCTAGCATAAAAGTTACCCCCTTTGTTAGTTGATCCAGGCTACTGTACCGAAGCATAAGACTGGGGCTTAAATAACAGAAAAGCATTTTTTCTTAGTCCTGGAACTAGAAGTCCAAGTTCAAGGTGCCAGCAGATCAGTTTATGGTGAGGCTTTCCTCTCCGTTCCTAGAAGAATGCCTTCTCTCTTTGTTCTCTTGGCAAGCGCCCAAGGAGGGCTTTGGAGTCTTCTTTGCTTGTAAGGTTGAGGACACTGGTTCTATGAAACTAGAGACCCACTCTTATGATATTAAACCTTCATTGCCTTCTTAAAGTCCTGTATCCATTTTAACCATTTCTATGTGTATAGGTCAGTGGTATTACGAATATTCATTGTTATGCTATCATTACCACATCCACCTCTAGAACTCTGCAGCTTGCAAAATTAAGCTCCTATTCCCTTTAAACAATAATTTCCTATTTCACTCTCCCTTAGATCCTGGTAACCACTCTTTTACTTCCTGTCTCTATGAGTCTGATTATTCAGTGTATGAGTTGATTCATACAGTAATTGTCCTTTTGTGTCTGGATTATTCTGAGCATAATGTCCTTAAGGTTGGACAACTTTGTTAAAGCATCTGTCAGAATTTCCATCAACTTTAAGACAAAATAATACTCCAAGTGTGTCTATGCTACATTTTGCTTATCCACCATAATGCAGCTGTGAACATGGGTATAATAACCACAGATGGATATTTATTATTGGAATTGGGTCAGAGGTTCAAGAGTGCACGCACACAGATGTGCAAAGCTATCAAATTTGTACTTTATAGTGCAAATTAAAATCTTAAAACTGGCCCTCACTGGTTGCACAACAGGTTAAAGTGCAGCACTGCGAAGCTAGCTGTGGCAGCTTCAGCACGGGTTCTATCTGTGGCCATGGGGATGACCCACATGGCCTGGCAGACTTCTCCTGACCCATCTGCTGCTCCCCTCAGCAGTGTACTTCCTCAATCTGCCTATCCCGCTCACCTCGCTGTCTCTGGTGAATCCTCTCATCATCCCTGCATCTATGGTCTGTACCCCAGTTCTGTAAGCATAAATAAATAAATCTTTAAAAATTCTTAAAACTTCTGCATAATGAAAGAATATAACATAATAAAAGGAGAGCTATAGAGGGGGAGAAAATATTTACACATCATACATATGATAAAGGGTTAATATCCAACATACATAGTAAACTCATGTAATTCAACAACCAAAGAACAAACAACCCAATTTAAAAATCGGCTTTTCAATAGCCTATAGGCACATGAAAAGAAAGTTTATCATTAGCTCTTATTAGGGAAATGCAAATCAAAACTACAATGAGTCATTACCTCACACCTGTGAGAATCAAGAATGGTGAGAATCAAGAATGGCTTATATCAGAAAGACTGGTAACTCCAAATATTGGTGTTGGTGGGGAGAAAAATGAACCTTCATGCACTGTTGGTGCCCATTGGTAGGTAATTAGAAAAACAAGACATAGTATACATACATAATGGAATACCATTAAGCTAAAACAAACAAAAAAGATGAAGTTTTGCCACTTGTAGCAAAATGGGATAAACTGAAGGGAATTATTATAAAACAAAATAGATCAGACAAATACAAATATTGGGTGATGGTAGATGAGAAAGAAAAAATGTCAGGTAATGCATGCAAGAGATACTATAAAAAGAAAATTCCCATTTTGCAGTTTCTAATGTAAAAATCGATATAACCAAAGCTGGTAATTGAATGTTAACGTTATTGATGAAAGACGCTGAAACCACTGAATGAAAGGTTGTTGGGGGTACAGGGTGTCCACAATCTTCAAAGAATTGCCTTTAAGATTTTTTAGTTTTAAGGGGGAAAGCTGACTTGACAATGTGCAGATTTATTTATTAGACATATCGTAGGCAATAAAATATGTACACATTAGAGTATGCAATGTTTTTCAATGCAGTTATAAAAACATACATGAAAAGGAAATCTTTTTTGGCACATTTGATTGATGAGCTCAGGAGGGCAGTGGACTTCAGGACGGCTCAGATTACATCATCAGGATTTCAAACAAGGTTGTTAGTTTTCAGTGTTGGCTGACTTGTATCAAGCGGTAGCAAAGGTGGGCTCTGGTAGTTTTCTGCTAATACTGTTTTTAAACCAGGCCGCTTAGAGTGAAGAGCGAGTATTGCCTTTCCGAGAGTGCCAGGGGAAGTATGAGCTAATACTCCTATTGGCCTAAGTCTGAGTCAATCATTTTGGTAATGGAGAAAGCTGCACCCTGACTGGCTGGGCTTGGATGGGGTGTCCTACCCCGTGTTGGGGCTTATACTGTGAACTGCATGTAATAGGTTCCCCTCAAGGAAGAGGAATTCTATTACTAGAAGATGAAAGGCAGACAAAAACTACAGATGAGTAATACTGCCCCACTTCCCTGAAGGAGACTGCCCTTATATGGAAATAAAAGTATACAATTTGCTGGTGATTGCCTGTGTCATAAGGACTTTTTGTGATTTGCATATGAAAGTTAATCCCTGAAGCTATACAGCTCCTCACTAACCTCCATCAACCTGAGGACCAGCCAGCTAATGAGTCCCCTAAATCAGTATCCAAAAATGTTACCTGAAACACTGAAATTAAATAATCCATATCACAATGCTACTCAGGGAAACATGATTCATTTTATTCTCTTATCTCAATTTTAAACCATGGAAATTTAAGGATTCATAAAAATCACAGCTCCAATGTACATCTAAGTAGGCCAAATATTTTATTTTGCATGTTTGTTGTTTAAAAAATAAAGCTCTCTTAGGAAAACATTGAATAAGTATTTTAGAAATGTAATTTTAGAAGACATCAGCAGTTTGGAACACCCCTGATCCTACCACTATCTCAATCTAACCTTGGACATGGGCTAGCTCTTTTGGAGTAAAGTTACCAAAAAAACAAAAAAACAAAAAAAACAAAAACAAACAAAAATAAACTTTTCCTTATACAATCATCTAAAATCTCCTTTTTTAGGAGACTTAGATATTCAATGATATGACCAAGATCACACACAATGGTCATCTGTTCTGAGACACAGATGCAGGCTCTCTGACTCACTTCGTTTTTGATTGCTTCAGTGCAAGATTTCTGTGTTCATTATCTCTGTCAGGCTCTTGTCCTATCTTTGTCTCGCTGATACTACAGGTGTTACTGGGAGGCACAACTCCCTCACCACCTAAGCTAAGGGGTGCCAGCTACATGTTTTTCTGAAAAGCCCTTCTGGAGAGTTATGATGCCCTGCCATGGAGTTATTGCCAGGAAGCTCAGTGTCGATTCCAAAATCCCAGTAGTGATCTAATATCCTTGGTCCTATCTATCCTCTGGCTTCATCTCATTTCCCTCCTTCCTCTAGCATGAGCTGTCACCCTGTAGGTGTCTCTGTACCTCAGTGCCTTTCCAGGTGTTGCCTTCACCTACATGAAAGAGTTGCCCACACTCATATGAATCTAACGTTGCTCGCCTTCAGGTATCATCTTAAATGATTATCATCTCACTTCCTGGAGAAGACTTTTGTGGATGTCCTTGCAGGTTGTACCTGGTTTTCTTTCTCAGGCACCATTCATCATGCTTCCTACCCTAATATTTGGGACAATTAATGACCCAGGCAGTTACTTGTTTAATGACTGCCTCCCTCTGCACACCCATCACAGATAGTTTCCAAGAGACAACAGAGTGTTTTACTGTCTGAGGTGAGGAGACAGGAGTACTGTGTGAGAAGACCAGTTTGGGGAGGGCTGGGATTTGGTTTGTCTTCCTTCCTAGCTGTCCTCCAGCCCAGATCAGTGTCCCACCCAGAGGAGGAAATGAAAGAATGAATAAATAAAAAACAGAAAGAAAACTGCTATTTTCTAGCTTTCATTAGTAGGCTCTTGGAAGGCTGTATCGAACTCTGTTTATCCCTGAGTCTCCAGAACCTCACATAGTGCCTGGATGGAATAGGAGCTCAAAAAAACACATATACTATTTAATGAATCAATGGTTGATTCACGCAATCAATTTAATTTGGCATATGCCTTCCTCGTAGGTGTGCCCATTAATTACCAATTACCAGTGTTTACATTCCAGTGCTTAACCATTTTTTGCTGCCTTCTATAAACTCTCTGGGATGCGAGAATTGGCTTCTCAAATGATTTCCTGCATAAATTATCCCATCTGAAAGTGAGTGTTTATCCCGGGCTCTTTGAAATTCACATCATTCTCACCAACACCCAGCTCAGACAGTTCTTTAATTCCAGTCACCTGGGATTTCTCCCTACCTTTGTTGCCAGCCCCAGCCTAACGCCACTTATCTTATCCACCTGGATTTACATATCAGAAAGGTCTAATCAAAGCCTCCCTGATTGTCACATCCACCCAAGTTACAAATCTGCCATCTAATCAAGAAGCCATACAGCAAATCAACATGCATTTCTTTCTGAAATCTTTTGCAGAAAGATGGGAGCACAGCAGTCAGAGCTGTGAACAAGGACAGCAAGAGTCAACCAGGAGAAAATCCCCTCCTAGCTGTTTAACAGGAGAAAAAAGGGACAGGCAAAGGCTTTGTCTGCAGTTTGTTACAACCGTAGGTGTGGGAGGGAGAACTAACGACCACAGAGTAACATATTTCTAACTTATGAATTTATGGCATTTCCACCCTAGTGTCCTTAAGGCTGACAAGTTTACAAAGAATCAGAGTCTTGGGGCCAATACCCTCCTTCCACATGTTAGCAGCGATTTCAGGTGCAGAGAGTGACTAAGTAACAATAACTACTAATGTGTGTTGCTCTCTTGAAATGGGCATCTTTGCTGGGATGATCTCACTGGACCTCACCACTCCTTTTTATACATTTCTCCCCCCTACCCCTTCATGCAGCTAAGGAAAATAAGGCTTAACATTGCTCTTTTTCCCCATCACAGAGCCAGTAAGCATTGAAATCAAAACTTACACATAGATGATTTTCTCACTCAATGGATGTTTTCTCTTCCTTCTATAAAATGAGTGCACTTGAAACTTGAATACACATATCCCCTGAAGATTTGATTAAAATTCAGATTCTGATTCTAGAAGTCTGAGGTGGGGATGTACTTTTCTAAGAAGTTACCAGTGACCCTGACTGTAGCCAGTCTAGAGGAAACTCTAGTGCATTATTCCGTGGCTGTGTGACCTAAGGCAAAAACACCTACTTTTGTTGTAGTCTTTGTTGCTTCATCTATAGCATCAGAAAAATAGAACCTTACTTCTAGGTGTTTTAGAAGGATTACATGAAGTAATCTATATAACATTCTAAGTGCAGTCCTGTCTTACTCAGTAAGAGAGAAAACACTCTGGCAGTGTCAAATATTATTATATTTATAAATTTTGTCCCATATATTGATGTTCAGAGATGAGAAGACATGATCTCTGCCTCAAGAAGTTGAGTTTAAGAGGGAGGTAAGACTTGGGTTGTCAGGGGCAATCAGAGTGTAACAGCGAGGTGGGGGGGCAAGAAAAGGGGAGTTTGTGGGTTCCATGCCCCACCCAGAGGAGGATGTAGCTGAGCAGAAAATAAAAAAATCTGGAGATAAGAGGAAGGAGAGGGTGGAGAGTGAGAATAAGACCTGAGGGGTACATGAAGAAGCGGTTCTTGTTTCTTGGCCCTGGACTGTTTGAAACAGTTGTGGATGAGAGACCTGTGAGGAGGGTGACTGTGACAGCATTTATCTTATTTCAATTTTGTTGTTTTCCCCCCAGACTTGTCTGGCCATATCTGACCTTTTCTGAGGGTCCCCTTCAGAAGGTGCTTTAGACTTGTGGCAGGATGTCAGGACTGGCTTTGGGCCAATCCCTTTTGTCTCAAGGAGATGGGTCATTTCAGGTACTTGATTTAGAAACTATATTTGTTTTTTATGTATCGCACACTAATTGTGTTAAAGTTCCTTTCCACTAAAAATCTTGTATGTTTTGTTTTGATGTGGCGGATAGCAGAACCTATTTAGTAGAGTGGGCAGCTTCGGGAGTCAGGAGTGCTCCTTTTCCTGCCCTATAACAAGAGGAGCTGTGGGAGCCGAGAGAGCAACTTCCAAGGTGTACACCTTGGAGACACTTTCAGGGAGGCGAAGTCTTGTTGCTGCCACCCCAAGCACGAAGAGAAGCAATCAAGTAGATGGACATTTGGACATGGTCAGTTTCTTCTGTGGCCTGAGCAGCCTGTGACCCGGGAGGTGAACCTCACTCATCTATGCAGGATTTCCTCTCCAGGGTGTGGAAAATGGCCTTGTGGATTTGGTCAAAATTCTCACCTCATAGATATTGTAAACAAGGGTATTTAGAACCCTATGTCAATGAGCTGAGGGGCTAGAAAGAGAGCATATGAATATGTAAACTACAGGACCCAATGCCCTTTCCATCTCCCACCGGAGCTGATGCTGTTTTGATATCCTAGAAACTGAGGCAAGGTCTTTCAGAGGTTATTTACGGAGATTTGTTAGCCTTGGATTTGGAGAGGTCATGGTGGCCTTGCCATGAGCCCACTCTCCATTCTGCCCTGTTTCTGTTCTTTCTGTTCTGAAGAAGACTGTTTTGCTGTGGAGTAACTGACGGCCTTTTCCTGAGTTCATTCTTACAGATGGGGATACAGACACTAAGATGGATGTTTAGATAATGGATTTAGTTCTCACATTAGTAGATGAGACATAGATACTGTCCTCATGTTAGCAAACTTTTCTCCTTTATCCTTCCAGAGATGTTCTTTCTTTTACCCTCTAGTTTTCTAAATTCTACCCAGCCCCCAAGATCTATCATGTTATTCACTTCTGCTAAAAGGGAGGGAGGTTATTGAAATCCTTTGACACGAGAGGTGAAGCTTCCACTGAGATTTCTTTTTCTGTTGATTTGACTTCTTTTCAAAGGGCATAGCTTAACAAGTCTTTCTATAATTGAGAAAACAAAAGCTGAAGCAAAATGAACTAGAGCTTACTACAGAGATCAGATGAAAAGCAGGTTTCTGAGTGACTGGCACAAGTCACTTTTTAATACTCCCTTAGAGTGGTAAGTCTAAAAGATACTGAGCAGGAATTCATGCCATCCTCCCACCCCTTACCAAAGATATCTGGGAAAGCTAATGTATTTGGCATCTTCTCTAGAAGTGCTAGAGGAGGGTCTGGTCTTTGAATTGCACAGGTTTTCCCACCCCGATATGAGTCAGTTCAGTCACCAATACAAAGCTCCAGCACCTTACAAAACACTGCTGAGCCTTAATGTCCTAAAAAGAACTGTGGCATATACACAATGCACTATTATACAACTATATAATAGCACGAACCTCTGATATTTGCGGCAACATGAATGGAATAGGAGGGGATTATGCTAAGTGAAATAAGCCTGAGGAAGAAAGACAAATAACAGTGATTTCACTCATAATGTGGAATATGAACAAAACAGAGGAACTGACCAAAAAAAAAAATGTAGATATATGACTACAGAACTGAGGTGACTAGAGGGGGAAGAAAGAGGTAAGAAGAAAGTGGGAGTCAATGGTAAATGATAAAAGTACATGGGTTTTCTGTGTGGGTGGGGTGTGGTGATCACATCTCTGAAGAGGTATGAACCTATTCCTCTGAATCGTATATAGGGATGAAAACCAATGTTACTACTGCAAGTAACTAACTAACTAAAGCCTCTCTCAAAAAGGTGAAATGGATGCAAATGCCTGCTGATGGGTAAGTCATGAAGAGTTGGTATGGTAACGTGTGTAGACCACCTGGTTGGCATGTGTTCAAATGGTGGTGGGATATTTCAAGGGTCTTAAGCAAAGTCAGTTATTCCCCAGTCAAAAACCTCTGGTTGTTGCACCTGCCCAACTGCTCCAGGCCCGAGGCTCACTACTTCTTTCTCTCCACACCCAATAGCACACACCCTTTGTCTGCTAAGGCTCAACCTTCCCATCTAACCAGGTATTGACTATCATGTGCCTCCTCTCCACATGACGTGCCCAGGCCTATTTGCTGTCCTCTCTCACACATGGTTCTGGGCCTGGCTCAGTGCGGGAACACGGCAATAGCTATACATGGAATCAGTGAGGACAAGAAGAGAAAAATCAAGAATGGCACTACTGTGGGGTGAGCAAGACAAATGGATTCCTCCCATGGTTGAGTCCGAAAACTTTACACGAAGCACTGCATTTCAGTCTTTCACGAATAAAGCAGAATTTCAAATAAAATAAAACAATAAATCAGTTTGCAGGGGCCAGGAGCAAGGGTCCCAGCCAATGCTGCTTGTCTGTCAGTGCTCCAAGCAGGGTTGGGGCTGGCTTTAGGTAGGGCCTCTTGGAACTGTAGAGGGAAAACCACTCTCTAAATCCCCATCACTGAAAGCCAGAGCTTTCTTTTCTGCCTGCCTATAGAATCACATTAGCATAAGCATTGTCATGTAATGAGTTGTCAGGCTGAAGATGTAATTATTGCAAAGCAGAGAAAAATTTCAAAAGTTGAGCTTTAATGGAAAAATGAGATGGGAGCTCTGGCGTTCAAGTATAAAACAAACTTTTTAATATTCATTCCTCCTGCACTCTTTGAAATTCACCTTCAGAGCTCCAAGGTGAACAGGGGGAAAAAAGTTCAATAATTTTCAAATCCTAATTATAATTCATCACAGGTGATTAAACAAGGCTGTGGGTATTTGTTGCTCACCACTTGTTTTTTCTCTTACAGTGGACATTTAATTTTAATTAAAAAGGGATTTTTTTTTTTTTAAATGGATGCCTGGTTGCTTGTGTTACTTTATCAGTTTTCTCTTCCCTGGCATAAAGACTCAACTCCTCCACTGCTCTATGTAGAAAATACTGCAAACATATTAACACCTTTTATTTTGATGGGGAAGCAATCAGTGGACCCACTTTCAAGACATCTGTGTTTCCTGAGGGCGCCCGTCCAAACTCCACATGCTGCCTTTCTAGGTTCCTATAACTTAGCCAGCAGATTCCCTTCAATTTCTGAGCTTTGGCTGCTTTCTCTGAAGAAAGTGATGAGATCGACTACCCTATCCAAATTGAGTACCAGCAGACAGAGCAGGTAAAATAAATTGGGAGCAGGTAGGATGTCCCCAAGTCCTATTTGCACAGTCAGGTTAAATCATGGCCTGCTTAGTCCTGTCCAAACAATTTGGCCCAACACATTATGACACGGCATATGCATTAAAGGTGTCAGATACTGACGAAAGATTACCTCCAAATGTCCTGGAGGGAGCAAGCGCAGTGTCCACATGCACAGTTGTTCGGGAACCCATCTGCGCATGTCCATAACAGGCTACTCCCCACTTCATGGACCTACTCTTTAATAAGTCCTCACAACTCACTTGCAGGAGTCAGGCTACCGTCTTCCCACACTGGATCCCTCATGTCTGAGTCTAATAAAATCGTGCCCGATCCAACTACAACTAGTGCTCTGTAGTGAATTCTTTCCACAAAGGGCAAAAGTTTAGGACCTGTAACGCAGAGAAATAAGAGTACTCCTCTACATGTATCATGCAGGACTGATGCTCATTATGAGCTCAAGTAATCTATTAAATGCTTTCCAACCAGTGGCTATTGTTTTTGCAATTGACAAGTATTTATTTGTTCATTTACTCAATGAAAATATTGATTTTTCTTTTGTGTACCAGGCACTGTGCTAATTTCTAGTCAGTACATTGAGAAATGAAAACAAACCACATGCTATCTTGCACCACAAGGACTGACCCAGTTTAGACAGGGAGACAGATAGGACAACAGTTTTGATTCCTTTTGATCCTCACAGAAATACTCTGAGAAGCATGGGACATAAGATCAGGAGTAAGTTCTGTAGAACTCTGTAACTGGGTGACACTGGGAAAGTCCATTAACATTTTGTGACTCAAAATTCATTGCATAAAGACCAGGCTTAATTGCATTGTTTCCACTTTGCATTGTAACCTTTGAATACTGTATACATAATATTTTCCATTTTCTCTTTCCTAGATCTCTTAAGCTCCAGACATACTTCCAAACTTCATATCTGTAATTTCCTTGCCTTGGGATTTTCCTCATTTACATGACTGGCTTACCTGTGTTCAATCTTTAAAGTTAGGATAGGTGGGCTTACCTGGTGGCACAGGGGTTAAATCTCAGCACTATGAAGCTGTCCACAGCCATGAGTTCAATCCTTGGCCAGGGAGGACCCACTGCTCCTCTCAACAGTGTATTTCAATCAGTCCTCCTGTTCTGCTCCCCACCTCTCTGGTGATTCCTCTCATCTCACACACCCCTGGCCTATACCCCAGCTCTTGTATGCATGAATAAAATAAATCTCTTAAAAAAGAAAAAGTTAAGATTGGTGCCATGACCCCTATGAAGCCTTCTCACATTCCCCAGGAATATCAATTTCACTGCTATTGTTCCCATAATACTTCACTGCTCTTATCCCAACTTTAGCCCAGATCCTGGAATATATAGTGAAGTCCTGACTTGGTTATTTCCTACCAGCTGGTGAGCTCCCAGAGGGTAGGGTCCTAGTCCGCTCTACCCCATCCCTACGTCTGGATGTTGAAGGACAGTTCATGAATAGATGAGGGTGTGTCTTTAGGATTGCTCAGTGGTAAGCCACAGAAAGGGATTTGGGCTATAAATGAAAATATGAGTTTATGAGTAACTGACCATTTGGGAATAGGGCTAAAGGCCAGGCTCATGGATTCATGGAAACTAAGGCAGACATGGCATCTAAGAAGCAAGACCACACCCATCTAGGGGAAACCACTTTTCCTGTCTTCCAGCGCTACTTTAGACCAGTCTAGATGGAATGCTCTGAGAGTCTAGCTGGGAGAGCAGAGCAACTTGGCATTCAGCCCTAACTGCCCTAAAGGACCTCCAAAAAAGAATTTCAGATGTTCTTTAGGAAAGAAGAGGGTATGAGTGTTAGGTTGCCTCCAAACAAATGTCCACCAGAGAAGGAAAGAATGAATGAGTGCCTTGAATACTGCGATGTACTTGAATATCAGGAATTGGCACAATGCCTGTTGATAAGTAGTCTTCATTTTATTTTGAGATCTGGTTCTGAAACTGTTTTTATAAAGGCATTCATACTTATCTGCCACTGGAGAGAATAACTGGAACACTAAGACTCTGTATTGGAACATACAGAGCTTTCTAGCTGATGGTGCAAGGGTCTGAGCTAATCACTGTAACCATCATTACAGTTATAAATTGTGTTGTTTGATAAGTGAATTGAGAGAGGTTCAGGTCCACTGTTAAAATGTCCTAGAACATTCATCCTGATGGGCAGCACATTTGAAATGCCTTTATTCTACTTTTCTTTAATAGTGCAAATTTATAGTTGTGTCATTTTACCTTCCTCTTTTGTATCGGTTTTTGAAGCTTCATTCTCCATTAAGATCAAGTTTACACAGGAGGCTCTATGCAAAGCAAACTGAAGGCAGACATTTTTGGATGGAACCCAAAGTCCCTGGTAATTCACAGGTGAAGAGGATTAATTTCATTACTGTGCTCCAGACACACCCCTTTCAAAATGGTTTAACACTGCTGTTTAGTCACTGTTATTCACCTCCTGCTTCTAGTAAGAAGCATATTTGCATATTCATCAAAAGAGTGTGCAGAGTATTAAACATGATGGGTTGCTGCACTCCTCGTTCCTGATTTCCTCGATGAATGCTGATGCCTTTTCCTCTACGTAGGGCCACAGTTTACTCAAGGGAACTGGGAACTTCCACTGGCCTGGACATTCCACACAACTGCTGCTTCCTGCTCACTGGAGTGGGACTTTCATTGAGTGCAGTGGGTGAAATGGGAGGGGTATAAATGGCATTTCTGCCTTTGGGGTGACCAGGCATAGGGGGACAGTGCAAGTGGACATAAAATAGGTTCAGTTCTAGATTCCAACACTTGTTTAGACACAAGTTGCTTTCACCCACATCTTTATTTGTAAATAAAAGCTAGTTCCCCTTGTCCTGTTGGACATAGGGCATCATGTCCAACTTTGCAAACTTTGAAGCACTTTGCAAACTTTGAAGCTATACAGAAAAGTAACAAGATTTCATACTTATTACAAAAGAAAGTGATGAGAGGAAGTCCATGCTAGTCCATCCCATGGAGGGATGGGGAAGAGATGGGGATGCCAGACAGACATACAGATGTTGTTTCTAGCTGCCCTCCAGCTGTTCAAGTTATCCCACTGAGGATGCAGACACCACTGCCTAGCATATATGAACCTTTCCCAGTGCTTCCTGTCTGAATTACTGGTTCACCGAATCATAAAATATGCGAATAATAAGTTATTTTTAGCCACTGCAGTTGGGGTTGCTTGTGATGAAGTTTACACAGGAGGCTCTATACATTTATAAGTACCACATAGTATGTAAGTACAATACCTTCCAGGTATTCTTTTAAAGCAGTATTCTTTAGGATCTGCAAGGAATCACTTTTGTTCGTCCCCATGGAAGGAGTGGTAGGACTCAACTCTAATCTAAGAAAATTCTTCTGCTCAAAATCTGTTCCAAGTTGACAATTTCATGTCCTTAATGCTGGTTTGAGGCACAGGAACAGTGCAATAGGTTTTTATCTATTCCCTTTGCCATACTTCAATTAGGTCTTAAATCTTGGAATATTCTATGGATTGTATTTTGGTGCCTTGGACAAATATTTCTAAACAACAGATAGTTACAGCAATTAAAAAGTTAATTCTCAATGACAAATACAAAATGACATACTGGGAGAAAGTCCTTAGCAAGCAGGTAGATGATGCTGTAACTAGAGAGGTGTGGGGAGATTTCTCTGAAGAGGTATATTTGAGCACAGACCTGAAAGAAGGGAACTGCTCCTTCAGTTGAAATATTTTTACTTTCCTCTGACCTCCCACTGTCCTCTGTATGCTATGAGAACATCTATCACAGTTAGCTTAGTCCCAGAATTATTTCTTTTTCTGCCAGGCTAGCAAGATTGTGAGGGCCTGAAAGGCAAAGGTTATCTGACTTATCATAGAAGACCATTCTTCAGTGATCTTGCACATAGTAGGTGCTTAGTAAGTGATTGCTAAATGAAATGCAGGCGAAGTTGAGAAAAGATCAAATGACTTACTTCACATAACTATTTACCTGGAAACTGGACCTGACACTCGTGACACAGAGTAAATTACATGGGAAAGGACCTAATATACTCTCTGTTCTATAGAGCAGTGTTTTTAGG
Source organism: Condylura cristata (assembly GCF_000260355.1). NCBI lineage: Eukaryota > Metazoa > Chordata > Mammalia > Eulipotyphla > Talpidae > Condylura > Condylura cristata. Next base: position 32,486,934 of record NW_004567109.1, read on the forward strand.
ATTGGCCTCAAAGACAAGTGGCTGTATAGTAGCCCTATTTCAAGTGGGAAATGTCTAAATGGACACATTTTCTTGACTTCAAGTGCCAGTTTTATTTCTTGCTGTAGCCTGCGTTTACATGAAAATTCATTTTGATTTGCCCAAACCTAAGAGGTTTCCTATGATCCTTAAAAAGAAAAAAATTTGACTATTCAAGCATTTCCTTGCTGCACTTACAATTACTTGTTTCTGTATTCATAGTGTTAAATCTCAGCCTCTTTAAGGTAACCTCTTTCATCATTAGTATCACCGCACACTGATGCATTCTTCTAAACACTTAACAGTTTAATCCCTAAAGCAAACCTTGATGGATGGCTATGGCACCATATTCATGATTTGCATTCTTATCTAAAGATCTTCAGTCAGTCCTACCTTGTAGGCCAATATTTTTCATGATATATTGGTGAGTCATTAAATCAATTTGGTGGATTATGAGTAGAATTTTATTGAAATTAAATTGAAGAACAGAAAATATAGTTGTATATCAAATTTAAAGGAATGTTTGTGAGAGTTATGTATTTGTGTGAGTGTGTGGCGGGTTGTGCGTACACACATAGATACTAAATCACAGTCAGAGGGGTTTAGAAGTTAGTATTGTGGACATTTCTCCAATTACACCCCTTACTAGTCATCCATTTTCTTTTGACACCTTCGGTTTTCACGTGATTCATTTTCTATAATTCCCAATATGACTTAACATGGCTAAATTGAACTGATTTTCTCTTTGAACCTGTCCTTTCCTCTGTGTTCCTTATTTTTAACAGTTATCATCTATTCAGTTACATAAACTAGATGTCATAAATATTTTAATTCAACCTTGATAACAAACCCAAAATGCATCCCTTTCCATTCTGCCCACAAGTTCATAGTTAGATCAAATTCTGGATCTCTCGACTTACCATCACCTTATCCTGGCCTAAGGCCTCTCTGGCTTGACATCATTCTTCCTAAACCCCATTTAAATTTTATTTAATGGGGGCCTCCATGGTGGTGCATGGTGTTGAAGCACAGCACTGTCTGAAGCCACTGCAGCATGAGTTTGTTCCCTGGCCAAGGAAGTGACCCACATGGTACAGCAGACCTCTCCTGTCTTGTCCGCTGCTCCCCGCAGCAGTGTTTTTCAACCAATCCACCTGTTCTGTTCTACTCTGCCTCTGATGAATCCTCTCACCCCCTACATCTCTGGCCTATACCCAATTGCTATATATATAAACAAATACATCTTTAAAATAAATAAATTTTATTTAACAGCTCTAATGAAACTTGCCTGTGTAAAGCATTTGAACCACTTGCAGCTATATCTTGTTCTAGGGATCTCATGAAAGTTAAAATAAAAGAGTAATAAAAATGGAGGGGAATAAGGGCCTTTCTGGTAGCTAGGGATTAAGGTTCAGCACTACCACCTCTGTGGCTCAGCCAGTTTGCTAACCCACAGACCTCTCCTGTCTTACCCATTTCTCCCTTCAGCAGTGTATTTCAGTGGATCTGCTCTTTCTGCTCCCCACTCTGTCTCTGGTGAATTCTCTTACCTTCTACACCTCTGGCCTGCACCTAGCTCTTCTATTCATAAATAGTCTTAAAAAAAAAAAAAAATGGAATTCCGGAGAGAGCCAAGACTCTTCTTTCTCTACTCCAACATGCAGCTTAGAAAACCTCAAAACCCAGCCATTCCCTCCATTAGTGCCTACACTCTACATGCTCCCTAGAGATAAAGGAAAAAAAAAAGGTGTGAATATGTATATATGTACCTATCATATACTTGTATGTATGATATATAATATAATTAATATAACTGATATTATCTATGAAAGAATATCTAGGAATATCTAAATTTGAACATATAATTGATATTAAATACATAATTATATTCTTAACTTACTACATATTTAATTGACCTCTTTGGTTATATTTCTTCCCTTAAAAAGTAAGGTCACCTCCATCTGTCACAATCTATGATTTTCTCTCATGTGCAAATTTATATCTATTCTCTGATCATTAAACTAACTTGATGGATAGATATTATTAAAAAAAAAAAAGCATTGATTGCCCCCTTGAGATTAGGCTTGATAATTGGTAGAGTCCTGAAAGAAATTCCAATAAAGCAACTGAATCCTCAAATGTGAGGACTTGGTAAGCCATGGGAGAAAAAATAAACTTAGAAATGACTTGAGTTATTAATCTTTTAGTACTGTATCTTGTAATTATCTACTATTTATTAAATAGTCTTGATAAGCCAGATATTTATCTTAAAGATTTATTTATCTATGCATCCAGAACTGGGATATAGGCCAGAGGTGTGGGATTGGGGAGGGGAGCATGAGAGAATTTGCCAGAGACAGAATGAGGTGCAGAACAGGAAGACTGACTAAGTACACGGCTGAAGGGAGCAGTGGGTGAGACAGGAGAGGTCTGCTGCACCATGTGGGTCACCTCTCAGGCCAGGGATCGAATTTGTGCTGAAGCACCTGGGGCTTGCTTCATAGTGCTGCACTTTAACCTGCTGCACCACCAAGGAGGGCCCAATATGCCAGATATTTAGCTAAATATAGACAACTCACCACACTAGATGTTCAAGCAACTTATCAGAGTGAACATTATCCTTATGTAGGAGGGGGAACTAATGCTCATTAGCAGTGAGTGACTTCACAGCAATGCAGAGCTAAGCCAGTCACAAAGTTTCATATCAAGCTCACTGGACTCTAAAATATGTCCTCTTAACCCCTACATTCTACTGCATAGAGGTTAAACTTTTATATTAGCTTCAAGCTAATTCCCCTGGGCTTCAGTTTCCTATTCTATCAAAATGAGGAGCATCCCTGACTCCTATGATCCAGAGTTGTTGTGAAGATATAAGATATTAAGTTTAATTCTGCCTTGATAAAATTTTATGTATAAAAAAATTGCAGCTTATATAAATATAGGTTGTAATTTAAATATCTTTTGGTATACAGTTCAGCAAGATCCAGCTTCTTATGATCTTATAGGAAGCCTATTCATACCACTTATTCTCTGCTTCATGCATGAAATCATTCTTATGTGTAATCTCTGGACTAGAGGCTAGAAACTTGGCTTTCCAAATGGATCCTGATTTCTTTGTACAGAATTTCAGTAAAAAAAAGTGTGAAGGTTAAATAAAGTAACATGAAAACACCTTGAAAATTCTAAAAAGCAGAAGAATGTATAGCACTATTTTAACAAACAACATATTTCACAAGATTTTCAGCATTATGTCAAAAAGTAAACTTAGAAACAGAATCCACCATTATTTTTTACACTCCAGATGTTAAAACATCTTGTTTAGTTACTTCAGCATACATCTCAACTATGATCCATTTGCTGAAAATATAAATCCTCTTGTATTAAAAAAAACAACACACTCTAGACAAATAGCAATTGTTTGAAGGGTACAAAATCAACACTATTTGCAAATGGCCATGGGAATGAAACTTTATTGGATTTCTCCTAGGTGTTGGGCACTGGGCCCAGGATCTTCCTCTGAGAACTCATCTAGAAGGGGTTTTCCATGTGTCCTCAGCCCTTGATTCATGGAATCTTTTATCTGTTCAAAGTACTTTGGGACTCTTGATCTGTTCTGCCTTCTAGATTGAGCACATATTACACTAGAAACTTGCTAGTTATCTTTTCATTTTTAAAACACAGTAGGCATTGAAATTATTCCTGTTAAAATTATATTGCTCCAGTCACTATGTTTGTGGTACTTGGTTATGACAGCCATAGGAAACTAAAACAGCACTCTCTAGCATCCACTAGACTGTAAACTCTACGAGGACAGGGGTTAGGATCTAGCATGCTACTTAGGTTATAGGAGGCATCCAAGCACAATTTGTTGAATCAGTGAATGAATGCATAAATGATATATTTCTATGTGTCTTCCATAACTGGTGAGAGAGATGTGAAGACAAGCATCATGCATTCTTGCTACCTACATAGCTACCGCCACAGTCACAAAGCAGTCAATTCAATAAATTGAAGGAAATGGCATAGCATTCATTAAATGGAATGATCTAGGAAAAGCTGGCAAAGTCATGGTTAAATACATTTCCTATGCATACAGTCTCTTAAAAGAGAGAAAGACTTCGTGTAATAGGTTTAACAGGTAGTAGGCTTTTGTTTGTTTGTTTTTCCATAGCTGACTGAAACTCTCAGCATGCAGCTAAGAGTAAAGAAACCCAGTTATGAATGAACGGAAGCTCAAAGACACACATTTTTTTATTCTTGTTCTATTTTAGAACTGCATCTTTACAGAAAGGATTCCAGTGCCTCCTTATGCTCTGAAAACCTCTACCCCAGAGCCACTGAGGACCAGGAGAGAATGGGAGTGCCAAGAAGACCTCAAGCCTTACTTAGCAGCTGCCTCATGAACCCTGGGCTCGGTTGGTTGTGTCGGCGCCACATGTAGAACCAGTTTCCCATAATGCAATTTGGCTTCTGCACTCCATGGATTAGCTAGGGCCGATTAAGTAACTACTTTATGTTCTAAAAGCTGTTTAAATGCATGCTGTGTCTGTATGATAGATGACGATGGCCTCCTCTGAACCAGCCTTCCTTCTGGGGATTTTTCCCCTCTCAAAAATAAATATATAAAGGAGACTAAAATAATACTGCAAGGGAAGTAGGACATTCAAAATTTTCTCAGCTAATTCTAATGAAGCTGTATAACCCAGATGGCATGATAATTCTACCTGTGTGAGGGCTGACAGAGATGTGGGTCAGAGGCTCACGGGAAGACAGGGAGGCACGGCAGAAAGCACATGGGCCTTGGAATCAGAGAGGTCTGCTGGGTCCAGATTCCAGATGGGTGGCTATTAGCTCTTTGGTACTAGGCAGGTGCCCCAGCCTCTTTGTTTTGTTGTTTTTTTTTTTCCTACTCTTATAGAATGGGGATATAATACTTAAGTTTCAGTTTGGTGTGAAGTTGAGAAATACACACACACACACACACACACACATACTATACATTAGGAGCTCTAAATTAGGGCTCACAGTCAGCTTTCCACAGGGGCCTGCCAGGTAGCTAAGAGAAGGGCTGGCCAGGTGGGACCATGATGAATTGGCAAGTGACGGCCCATCTGAAGGATCACTGCTGCTGAGCCTCCTCCAGCTGGGGGTGATCATGTGGAAAAAAAGGCCCCACATGCCAGAACTTCCCACTTTTTTAGAAAGGAATTGGATTTTTTATAAAAAACAAAACAAAACAAAACAAAACAAAACTGTGAAATCGATCATGCTTTTGATGTTGAAAATGAATTCAAATATGCTTGACATTACTGATTATGTCAGACACACTATCTATGAATAAACTCTGGTCCGAGGTCCATCAGGTAATGGGGAGAAGCTTTTAGAAACATAAAATGCCATGCTATCTTAGAAAAATGCTTTCAGTCTGAAGTATTACTTAATAATGCTGGTTTATGATGCAGGTTTCACTGCCTTGTAATGACATGAAAAAAAGAATGAGATTTTCCTACCCCTTAACTAAAAGCTTCAATTTACTCTTTTAAAATATTTTTAAAGTCCTTGTGTTTTGCTTGTTTGTTTGTTTTGGTGATAAGATCTTTATTCTCTATGAGATTATAATGGTTGGCAATGGCCTTAAGTTGTTTTTGCACATCTGTAGGAAAATCATCAGTTGGCAAGACTATGCTGGACTTCTTTCTCTTTAATTTTCCTTTTTTAAATACCTTAATATGAATGGTATTATATGAATTGTGGTCCTACTGGGTATAGTAAAACCTATTGATTACTCCTTACTTTTCATTTCTCTTTATTTCTTAGAATATTCCAGCGGACAGGTGAATACTAGGTCATTTTATAGCCTCTTTACAGCTTTGTGATGTGTGGCTAAGTGGGGGTCAATGACAACCAGAAGTATATTGAGCTAAGTTCTTGAAACTTCGCTCAACATATAACTACTGTGTACCTATTAACTTTTCTTTCCTTCTTTCTTTGTCTTGCTACTTGGAACATAGGTGTTGTGGCTGGATAGCATCTTATAAGTTCGTGTAGGGAGCCTGAAGAAGTCTGGATCGCTAAAGACTTCATGGAGTAGAGTTGCCAAAAACTGGTTCTGTGGATTGGTATTTCCAACTCTCATGAATGAGAAACCTTCCACCAACATTATTGTAGGTCTTTCTTACTTGTAGCCACATCAAATCTTATAGATACACTGGGGAAATGTTTCTACCTGGCTGCCATTATCTGTACCAAATACTTGTTTTGGATGAATTTTTCATGTTAATAAGAGGACATAAGAACTGAATCAAAGAAAAATTGTTCTTGGGAGACATTCTTGAAATTAAAATAATCTCCAAGTAATCCTTCATGATATGGCTAACATATTTAGCATGATTTAGCTATTGAAAAGCATCTGAAGGGCACACAATGAAACTACAGTGACCTTAAGTCATTCATGAAGTTACTACCAGCTGCTAGAGTCTTGTCTACAAGAAAATCCAAATGGAGATTGCAGATCACCTCTAACAACTCAAATGACTCAAGATGACACCACATTCCAGTAGGCAACTCACAGTGAAATGCTATCAGCAGAGCAGAACTACAAGGGCAGCTGTTGGTACTGAAATGGTACCATAAATCATTACAGGTGACTGCACTGGCCCATATAACTATTTCCACATGTGACTATGGAACTATCACTTGCTTACCACTTCCTGGACACCCTGACATGTTTTTCATTCTCAACTATATCAAGCTCATTCCCCATCTCAGCTGTCCCATAAGCTGCTAGTTCCCTTCTTCCACCTGGAGGGCTCCTTTCTCAGCTGTCACCTGGATAATCCTTTCTCATAGTTCAGATCTCTGCTCAAATATTATCTCTTCAGAGAAGCCTTTACTTTCAACTCCATTTGGTTCCTATTTATTTACTTATCTATTTTTATTTTATTTTTTATTTGTCTGTCTATCTATCTATCTATTTATGGTTAAGCTCTGAGATCTAGAAAGAGGTCATCTCAGTCAACATTATGGGCTGATGACAGTAGTGGGAGTTAGTTTGGATGAGAACAAGGGATACGAATGCCAGCTCCTTGGATTCTCCAATTCAGGTACTAGAATACTGTTCCCTTGCTTAAAAATATAGAGAAACATTTTCTTGACCTGTGAATCTTGGGTTTTTTTACCTAATCACTTTTTTTTTTTTTAAAGATTTATTTATGTTTGCATACAGAAATTGGGTACAGGCCAGAGGTGGTGAAAGGATTCACCAGAGGCAGAGCAGGGAGCAGAACAGGCAGATCCACCAAGTACACTGCTGAGGGGAGCAGTAGGTGGGTCAGGAGAGGTCTGCCATGCCATGTGGGTCACCTCCAGGGCTGGGGATTGAACTCATGCAGAAGTGGCTCAAGCTTCTTAGTGCTGTGCTTTAACCCGCTACACCACCAGGGAGGGCCACCCCAATCACTCTTAATGGCACTTAACACCACCTGAAGTTATCTGTTTATTAGTTTCCTTTATATTGACTATTTTTATTATGCTTAGAATAAGGGCAGGGACCTTGTCAGGTTTGTTTACCTGGCTTTTCCACAACACAGTGTGGAATAGAGTAAGCACTCAATAGTTAGCCAAATGGATGACTATTGAATGTGGGACAATTACCATAGGCAATATGTGGGATTCTACAAGAAATCCATAACATTCTAGAAATACTTATAGGAGATCCATACTGGTGGTGCTGGCATTATATAGACAAGTGATGGGCTACCTCCTGTGACTTGTGCTGAGACTACACATCCTCTCAGATTGATTTTTAAAGGGGCTACAACACCCTAAAGGCATCTGTGATGGGCCTACCCTTTCAAACATTACAAAATGGATCTTTTGAGTATATATAATTGCTTAATAGAGAAGAAAGGAAAGGCATTTCAGTGTGCTGCAGCAGGAGAGGCAAATGCAGAAAGCACAGTGACAAGAAGAGGCTGACTCCTTGCAGAAAGCACAGTGACAAGAAGAGGCTGACTCCTTGGGGAACAAGGCAGGACTGGAATGTCAGCCCTGTCCCCAGCATGCAGATGATCAGAGATGAGTGAAGTGTCAAACTGCAGTGGACTCTGAGGATAACTAAAGGAGTTCTGGCTCTAGCTGTTCTCTCTGGGTACAGATTCCTTACCTGTAAATGAACTGGCTGCACTATGGTAAAGATGCCAATTAAGCTAGACAGTGGGCCATCATTCTCTCATTCTGTGGTAGTAGTAGACATTATTGGTGCCATGCCCAGATCCCCTGTACCAGGCGGCCACTCCCAGCTGCTGTGAGTTTTGGCTGCTAATGACTCACAGCTGCTCCCTTCTCCCAAGAATAGTCCTCCGCTGAGACGAGCTCAGAGGCTGTGCACCCCTACTACCCTTCCCTAGCCCCCCACTATCCACAGCTGTTGACTGCCCACATACAAAAGGCTAGTCCCTTGCCTCAATTTATGCTATAGTGGACAGGACAGTCCTCAGCTGAGTCCACATCCCTGCTTAGCATCCTCCCCCACCAAGTACTTCCATAAGAATCCCCATCTCCTGCTAGGGAACCCACACCAACACTGGGCGCTTGCCACTTGTCCCTAAACTGGCCACAATTCAAGGGTATAACTTAATTGCCCCATAAGCTCAGATTCAGTCTGAAAAGACACCATCCTCTACCACAACTGTTCAAACACTTCTGATCGACTGCTATTCATCTGGGATGAACATGCTTGCCAGCTCTGAGCTAGAATATTTCTAAGGCCCCTTCCTTTTTGGGCTTTTTATAAAGCTGACACTTTTTAGGTGATTTGCACTTGAGCTTTGACAAAGGTGTGGAAGCAGGGAGCAAGGTGCTCAGACAGGGGTCACGTCTGGTTTCCCCGGACCCACTTTCTGTGCCCGTGTACTCCACTCAGGAACATTCCTCTGCCACAACAGTTACCCAATTCTATTTTCCTAGCACAGAAATTGGGACCTGGGGCATGTTCTCTACATATTTGGCGATTTCCATATTAACTTCTCACTTTACCTAGAAAAGCATTTCCTGGGGATTGACACCAGGCGAAATGAGTGTGACGTCGACAGCAGTGATGTGGAGGGGCCAAGAGAAGACTGGGACAAAGGACACTGGAGAAGAGAGCTTTATCCTTAGAAAAAGGTGGCTGGGGGTGGGGGCAATGATCCACCCATCCTGCACGGGTCTCAGAAATGGGGAAGGGTAGCTCCCTAAGAAAGAAGCCAGTTGCAAGGAATCTCAGGGTTGGTTGGAAAAGTTTCAGTGATGGGGGGGGGACGTAGGAACAGAGTCCGTGGACTCTGGCACTTCCCTTCCCCTGTGAGAGGAGCAAGGCCTGCTGCCTGTGGCTGTCACTGGGGCCTAGGTTCCATGGCAGGACAATGTGGTGGCGGCAACATGATGGCAGAGCCTTCTAAAGCCAACTTTCCGGAATTAATCTTTGGTGGAATATTATGTCATTACATAACTACAAACATTATTCTTTATGCTTCAGTTGGTATATAGTTATATACACCTATTTGTGTGCAAATACTTTATAAACTGGAGGAGCACTGAGCAGGGTGGACAGGAAGATTGACATTGTGCAGGAAGACTGAGTTCCTATTCTGGCTCCACAGTAACGTTAAGACCTTGGACAAGAGCTTTAACTTCTTTGTGCCATGATTCCATGCCTTTTAAAAGTGAGGGTGACAATAATAATCTCATCAGATCACATTGTTATGAGAACCAAATGAGCTACTTTTGGTAAAGCACAGTGAAAGTGTGCTTCCATTTGTTAAAAAAGGAACATGTCCAGGCCCTTCCTGGTAGCTCAGTGGGTTAAAGTGCAGCGCTGTAACCCAGCTGCAGCCTCTTCAGTGCGAGTTTGATCCCTGCCTTTGAGGTGATCCACATGGCGCAGGAGACCTCTCCTGTCTCACGAGCTGCTCCCCTCAGCAGGGTACTTCATCAGTCAGCCTGTTCTGCTCCCCACTCTGTCTCTGGTGAATCCTCTCACCACCCCTGCACCTCTGACTTGTATCCCAGTTCTGTATGCACAAATAAGTAAATTTTAAAAAGAAAGAAAGAAAGAAAGAAAGAACATGTCCACCTTGTAAAGGGTGACTGAGAAAACCTTAAGCTGACTTATTTAATGCAGGACTCCTCAGAACCTAACATGTCAATATCCATTATATCACAGATATAAAATAGCAATTCTGAATTGCCCGTCCCCTTTTTTCCCTTTGGTGAAGTGTCTTCCAAGCCATGTGTTTATGAAACAGAAAAACACAGGTTGAAGGATATATTCCCCTGAAGAGAGGCACCAGGTAGGACTGTCTTTCCTGAGTACCTGCCTATACTCTGTGAGGTGCTATTTACCTTATCCCCTTTCATCTAACCACCAACTCATGCAGCCATTAAGTTTACATTTTATAGATGAAGAATCAGAGCTTCTAAAAGATAGAGGAACTTAGCCAAAGTCTCACATGATGTACTTCAGGGCCAGGAGTGATAATCCTGTTTTGTCAGACTGCCAAATTATCTCTGGGAGATGGAGGTAAGGGAATGTCAGGAAGGGAGGGATTCAGAGTAGGGGGCATTTGACTGAGGGTTGAGGACTGGTGAACCCCATCCTGAGATACAGAGCAGTAGAGCAAGGATGTCAGACATCATCCCAGCAAGGGAGGACTGAGTCAGTGATGGGGACAGGGCAGAAGCTTGACAGATCCCAGCATCCTTTGTTTACTTTCTTTCTTTGCTGTAATCTTTTTCCAATAGGGATTAGCCACAATGAAAAGCCGGTAGGTGGACCTGTCTTCCAGGCCATCCAAAAACAGGAGCCAGGGAGTATTTTCTGTCATGTCTAGAGGAAAGCCTGGGTGGAGCTCCACAGAGGAAGCACAGGTCTGTCTGGAAATGGTTCAGTGCTTTTCCTGTAAGTGCCGGCAGTTCTCCAACAGAGGATGAGCTTTCATGCCCCGATCCACTCATACGCAGGCACATCTGTGGCGGAGGGAGGGATTCCTTCACTCAACTGATATTATTAGGGTTGAACACGAAAAGACAGGTCCCTCCCCTCCAGACTTGCTTCCAGGACTCCAGAGAATATGCTAATTCTGTAGGAAGTCAACGCTCCAACACTACTTATCCAACAAATGACTAATGATTTAGTGAACCAGACTTTTCAAATATAGACAGAAATAGAGCATGCTCTATAAGGGAAAACCCTTCCCCCCAACACATCTGTTAGCAGAACCAGGAAATGAACATGAAGAGAAGGGAATGGACTAACAAGGCCTTTGAGCCAAGACGAGCTTTGAAAGTTGTGAAGTGGGGAAGATTTATTACAGCTACTCCCATCCTCTTTATCCCATGCCCACTAAGTTACTCTCATCAGAAGTGCTGGGATCTCAATTTTCTCCTCCTAGAATTTCTCATGGGAAGGTTTAGGAGAAGCCTTGAGGGCAGTCAGACCTGATACATGACCCAAGCTCAGCCACAGGGTGGGACTGTCTTGTGAATTTCTTACTCTTTCTGAGTCTTGTTTCCCTCATCTGTAAACAGGAGGTGATAATACAGTCTTCATAGGCTTGCTGGGAGATACAATGGCTGAAGCTTATGCTTAGCACCTGGCACAGTACAAGGCACACACACAGCTTACACAGAAGCTCCCTCTCTCACACCTTCTTCCATAGACATAGAGCAGAGGGAGAAGGGGACAGGATGCAGACACAGAGGGGAGAGAACTAGGTAGGAGGAGAAAGGAGAATGTGGCAGCCGCCATTGATCCATGGGCTCAGGTCTAGAAACAGGGGGGTATGGGGCTGGCGGGGAGTGGGAGCAGCTCAGCAGGCACACCTACTGCTCTAAATCATTAGCAGCAACAGAAGGCAGAGCGTTTGTTTGTATTGCCTTCTGTCCAGATTGTTGCTTCCTCACTGACAAGACAATTTGCAGACTGTCCTAGTTTCTATGCCTACCTTCTGTCTTGGGTTCAAAGGTTTGGTCATTGTGTGTGTGAGAGAGAGTGTTTATGTCTAAGGAAATAGAGAAGGTGTTTGTGTGTGTAAGAGAGAGAAATCATGAGTTTGAGAGAGAGAGTGTGTGTGTGTGTGAGAGAGAGAGAGAGAGAGTGCGAGAGGGAGAGGGAGGAGAGTTTGTCTTGAAAGGGGGAGGATTTGGCCTAAAAAAGATAAAAGTTCTTTCTTTAACTTTAATTTGATTTCTCTTATGACCAGCTGGTAGTCTTTTTATTGAAAGTGCTCCCTACCCTCACCGTTACATTTTTTAATTTAATAGTAAGTACTTTTTTAGGAATTCTAATTTCTGTTGAAGGGTGGGGGTGAAATCTGAGGCTCTCTCAGAGATCTTCAGCTTAGGACTCTCAAATGGAGGCAGACTGGGCAGTTCCATGCCTTCCACACCCCTTTGTGGAAACTCGGGGTGCAACATATCACTGTCTGCTCCCCTTTATCTGCCACATGACCCAGCACTGAAAAGACCTCATCTAATGAAGAATGGCTTCTGCTCTTTGGTAGTAAGTGAAGTGAAGTCACTCTGGCTGTGACCGACTTGTCTCAGAAGACAGTCAGAAACCAATCTGAGGTAGGAGCACGTCCCTGACTTGCATAGTTTCATTGACAGCTACACTGCCTGACACATAGCAGGTGTGCTATAGTGCAAAGATGCCTGTTGCACCAGCCAGTGACTTGATCAAATTCAATAATTTGTGTGCTTTTCTTGAGCTATTTGTGTGTAGAAAGGCAGACAACGAACAAGTCTTTAGCTGAAGTGCACCACAGACCTTGCCATCGAGATCCAAACTCATGTGTCCTAACAGTCTTCTAGGTACCCTAGATATGTAAGGTGACAATAAGTGAGATTGAAATAGGTAAGTGGGAGGGCAGGTATTCCTATTCAAGTTTTTTTTTTTTAAGTTTTATTTATTTGTACATACAGAACTGGGGTACAGGCCAGAGGCTCAGGGGTGGCGAGAGGCTTCACCAGAGACAGTGAGGAGCAGAACAGGCAGATCGACGAAGTACACTGCTGAGGGGAGCAGCGGGTGGGTCAGGAGAGGTCTGCCACGCCATGTGGTCACCTCCGGGGCAGGTGGGAATCGAACTCATGCGGAAGTGGCTTTAGCTTCTCAGTGCAGTGCTTTAACCCGCTGCGCCACCAGGGAGGGCCATATATATATATTTTTTAATAACAATAAAAACAAAGAAACAGAACAAAGGTGAGTGTATGTGTTTCTAACCAAGCTCAGAAATAATTTTCTTGTCTCTTTAATTGTACATTTTGAAGTTGTTAAATTTTCTAATTAGAAGAAGGCAGCTGGTATGGGAGAAAGGGGGGAGACTTCTTATCCCTGCTTGGAGTGCAATGATTAACTACACAAGGCATATTTTCTCTAGGAAATTCTGCCACTGCAGTGGTTGGTACTCTTACCCACACTGAAAACCTTTAGCGTGTAGGGGGTAAGGCCTCCTGGCTGGCCTTAGGAAGACTGAGTAACCCCCTGGGTCTGAAACCTCTGGGTCCTGTGGTGAGGCTCCCCACAATGACAACAGCATTAGGTCAGTACCCCCACACTCGCTTTCTGGATCTCAGAGGCTACAAATGACAGTCATTCTACATTTCCATAGCATGTGGAGACTCAAGAAGCTGTCTGCAGAGAATGGGCTCGGGAATACCCTGACCAGGCTTATCCTTGGGGTCATTCTAGTATCTACTCTAGAGTAAATTTCAGCCAGTCCTCATAAAACTAGGCGGGGACAGCAAGGGTGCTGAAACCTTAGGGTGTAGGGGAAGTGCAGGGACTTGGGCAGAAATATGGGTTTGAATCCAGGCTGCAATATTAGTTGTGTCTGGATGAGAAACTAAACTCTGATGAGCTTGTGTTTCTTCACGTGTCGAGGGAATAATAATAACTTCATGGTAACAAGTGGAATGTTTTCTGTTCTAATATTTATCATTTATTATTTAATTTAATCCTTACAGCAAGAAATTGGTATAGTAGTTACTGTTCCCTTTGATGGAGTAGAGAATGGAGGCTTTGGAAAGTAACTTGGTCAGGCCCACACAGCCCAGTCCTGGAAGACCTGAGACTGAAGCCTCTGTTCACAAGCTCATGGTCTCTCCCTTGCTGCTCCCACCTAGCTTTATGAGGATTGGCTGAAATATACTCTAGAGAGATAACAGAATGCTCCCCAAGGACAAAGCTTGGTACTTAGCCCCTTCTCTGCAGGAAGCTTATTCAGTTTCCACATGCTATGGTAATGTAGGATGACTGTCACTTTTAGCATCTGAGGTCCAGAAAGTGAGTGTGGGGGCTGAACTAATGCTTGTTGACATTTTGGGGAGCCTCACTGCAGGACCCAGAGTTTTACTCAGTCTTCCTAAGCCACCAGTGGTCACACGGCCACGATTTTGAAATTAACCCTTGTTGTCTTCATGTCTGAATAAGTGAGGTTTTCCGATAATAAGGTAGGGTGATTTATGTAAGGGCCATTTGTCTTCATAATAAATTTATTAAACGATCATTGC
>NW_004567109.1:32502954-32589277 GCF_000260355.1 Condylura cristata
GTCAGCTTGTGCATCTGAAAATGGAGGCTCCTAGGAGACCCCAGGCAGTTGCTTAGGCTCTTGGGAGCTCAATGTCCTCAGAAGCTGAAGAAGACAAGTCCAGGCAAGTCTCCCTTAATAACATTTCGGTCAATGACAGACCCCAGTGCTGACAGTGGTCCCAAGAGGCCAAGCCATGTACTGTGTGTGGTAGGCTAGGCCAGTCAGCCATGGCCCTCAGACCGGGATAGACGTAATGATGAAATGGCCTGAGGATGCCTCCTCCTTTAGGGGCGTGACTATATCCAGATACTCCTCTGCCACAGGTTTTTTTTTTTTTTTTGCCAGTTCAATGACCAGTTACATTTAATAGATGCAGTGACTTTTTTCCTCTTGTGTTTTCAGCGGTTCAGGTTGGAGGCGAGTGGATCACTCAGTCTCCCGCTCAGCCAATAGTAAGTAACACGATTGTTAACCTTTGTCAGATCAGCTCACAGGCTTTGGGAGTCAGATGCTCCTGGGATAAGAGGCATCAGCGATGTGAATTTTGCCAGTGACTGAAACACTCAGAGCCTCATTTCCAGAGAGGTGAGATGGGGCAGTCAACCCAGTAGGGCGGGATGCCTTCTGCAAGGTACAGCGTGTAAAGTGCCAGGAAACTCTTAGTACACAGCACTTGTTAAGGTGGCTTTGCCCAACTTGAAATGGCAGCTCACGTCTTATTCCAGGGCACCCGTAATTGTACCTTTATCATTGTGTCCATTCGGGGAGTTGAGTTTTCCTCACTGTTTAAAAACCAAATCTTCAGAAAAAAACAGTACATATTTAAATATTACAATTTTATGAAATTGAGTTACTTTCTAGAGAGCGATGTTAACAAAAGCATGTATACTTCCAACAAAAAATGCCTTTTAGATTAGAGTTAGGTTGGTCAACATACATCATTCTAAAACTCATTTGGGAGTTTTCACACATATACCGGCAGAAACCATTCACTGGAATAAAATATTTTTGCTAAATGCATTCTTTATTTAATGAATTGCCAATTTTCAAAGGTTAAATATGTTGTCTATAGCATTTTCATTTTTTAGAAGAGTTTTCTATTTATCTGGGAAAATTACAGAGATGATGAAAATCTAAATATAATTTAATGCAAATGTATTCAAATAATTATAGTATGAAGAATGGACACCAAGTCAAACCCCCTGCATGTGTTAAAGAGGAACAGTGGGAAGGCAAGTGCTTTTTGCCTTGAGAAGGTGGGTTTGCTTTGTTGAACAGCAGTGGAGTCTAAGCAGGACCGGCTCTGCAATAGAAAGTGAGAGTTTCCTTGTGGCCACCTTTCCTTTTCATCCTTTTCACTTCCTTACCTTCCTCCTTTGCTCTTTCCTCCAGCCCTCTTCCACAACATATTTTTCTTTTGTTCTCTATTTCTACCAATTTATTTTCTCCCATCTCTGATCCCCTGTTTTATCTCTCTATGTATATCTGTCTCTATTCTATGCCTCTGTGTTTTCCCTTTCTGTCTCCATATTTTTCTCTTCCCTCCTTCCATTCCTTCTTGTTATCTCATCTCCCTGGTCCACAGTGATACTACGAGGGTCACCTGGATGGCACTAGGGGTGGATAAAAGGGAAGGTCAGGCTCCACCTTTGTCCTTAAGGTGTTAAAGGTCACACAGTGCGGCAAGCAGAATCAACCACTCTACTAGGAAAGGGGATAAATACACTGGAATCAGCATGCATCCTGGGAGAACAGCTTGAGCACCACACTGGAGACTGGAGGAAAGGTAAATAGAAGAAGATATGACTTAAAACTTTAAGTCATATCTTGCAGGAGTAAAGGAAGTTGTTTTGATAGAGGATTTGCAGGGACAGACCCAAAGCCATGGACAGTCATAGCAATTGAAGGAGTGGTGAGAAATAAGGTCAGGAGCTGTGTGAGATTGAGGAGGGAGAAGAGAAAGGAGAGAGATAGAGGGGAGGGAGGAAAGGCAAAAGAAAGGGAAGAGGACAGAATGGGAAGGGTAGAGGAGAAAGGGAAGGAGGGGGAGAGGTGAAATAATAGGGAGGGGCGGGTGGTAGGGAGAAGATCTAACAGTTCTAACAACTCCCAACTCTGCAAAATTCCTATCTATTGGATTTCACAGGGCACTTCATTTTTCTTTAAAAGACGGATCAGGTTTTATTTTGTGAAATTGTGATAATTACAAAAAAAATGACGATCATCATGATTTTATGAAATAAAAGGCATTTAAACACAAAAACTAGTATAATAAATCACCAGAAGAAAGGACATTAGACGGCTCAGACACAGGCGGTGCTCACTAGCATGTCCTTTGTTCCCTGGCATTGCCTTCAGAACAGGGGAGACTCTATGAAGGGTCAGGAGGACCACGCCCCCAAGACCCTGCCCGAAGCACTGGTGTAGGAAGCATCAAGAGGTGCTACTTGCGTGTGGGGAGCAGAGAGGAGTTAGTGCAGGTTTCTAAGATGACGTGGGGGGGGGGGTCGCTGCATGAGCCACAGGGGCGTGGCAAGGCAGCCTGCTGAGTTGAGTCACCACTCATAGCAGCCTCGATTTCTGTATCTATTCTTAGGGGATGACTATATTCAGCACAGTGGATAGTTGTGATAATTGAAATTAGAATAGGTATGAAAGCAGATGGAAATCTAAGTGCAGGATCATGACTTTAGAGGATGAGCTGATCTTGGGGTGGGCTTCGGCTGCCAAGAGGTGAGGAAGCTGCACTCCCAGAGCTCCTCGAGGGGTGTGCTGAGGTGGCACTTCCCGACTTCCCAGCACCTGTGTTCAGCCGGCACCTACAGAACCATTTCTCTGTGCCAGGCGTCTGCTAAAGACTTGACTTTATGACCCATGAACTTGATTCCTTGCCATGGCTTTCATGTGTTCATGATATAGAAAGTCAATACTTATTTAGTCCTTTGGACAACTAGTGATGGGAAAGCTATACTTTTCTAATGGTGGATTCACAATCTAGTCATAGACTGGCATGTTGTAAGTGTTCAATACATATTTTTAATTGAAAAGATTTTCCCAAGATCTCATAATTACTTAGGGTGTAAGTAGGATTTGAACCAAAGTTTGACACCACACCTCAGGCTTATGGTCACTGCTTATGAGAATCAGCCTCATTCTTCCCCATGGAGACCTCATATCCTGGCAGAAGAAGATGCTAAGTACATATATTTCAAGACCCATTTTCAATAGTTGCCTCCGTGAAAAGTCTCTCCACCTCTTTTCAGCATTGAAAAGAGGGTTCCCCTGGGCACCACAGCTAAAGCTGAAGTGAAAGGAACAATTGCTTTGATTTGAGGTGATTTTATAACTCATCTATAAACAAAGATGCCATCTTGCCACTTCCAATGACATAGATGATGCTAAATGAGATGACTGGGAACTGAGTACTAACTCTGCATGATTCATGCTGTGTGACTTTGAGCAAGTCACAACCTGTCTGAATTTCAGGTTCCTCATTTATCTAAGGGGTCCATAACTCTCACTTCCTCTAACACTCCAGAGTTGCTTGAAGGTCCCAGTCCATGAGCTGGCATCTCAGGAAGCCTTTATAGAGTGATCACACAAGTGATCACTTTTAATTTGAGAGGTTGATAGGGTTGACAGCACAATGGGCAGGCACTAAGAAATGGGCAGTTCAGATAACAGGCAGAAATGTGTAGACCCCAAGGATATCTTAGTGGGTGCCTTTCCAACGCTCTTCGGTCTGGCTGAATTTCAGCCAGTCATTCATCAGGCATTCCTTCATTCATCTCTCATTCACCAGTGGTCTCTCTATATTAGGCTCTGGTATCCAAAAACACTGAAAATATTAAGATATTTGATGTTATCCCCCAGAAGCTCATTGTCTATTGTGGAGGAAGGTAGGCAGGTATATTAAACATTGTTATAAAGCCTTATTTGACCACTAGGTTACTTTCCCTTGGCACATCTCACAGAACAAATACTTGTTTTCCCACTACCACTGTTACTGATTGCACTGTTCACATCTGCAACCCACATTTCTGTCCATTACAGCCTACTGATGCTTTCATTTGGTACTTTCTTCAAATTCATTTTAAAAGTTTTACTCTTCTTTTGTCCAGTTTTCACTCTCTCTAACATGTTCCAAGGACCTTTGTTTTCAAAGAGTTTCAATTTGGTCTCAAAGCAAAAATAATGTCTGTAATTTATATCATGCTTGCTACATGTCCAGCATTCTTCTCAGGCTGGGTGCACACTTGCAGCATTCACTGTCTGGCTCATCTCTCCTCACATGTGCCTAGAGTGTTTTCTCAAATTCCTAGAGCTCCTATGTAACAGAGACATCTGCATAAAAAAGGGAGCTAACATATTCCATGCCCCACCTAGTAATGGGCAGAGCTGAGCAGGGAGGGGAAGCAGCCATAGAACATGAAAGGCAGATGAGCTCAAGAGAGACACGCAGAGAGAACACTTGGGAGTCACATGGAAGGAGAGACATGGAGAAGCATGCATTTGCTTCTCAGCTTTGGATTTGACCAGGAACCTGGGGGCATGGAAGGATAATTGAGACATGCAGAGACACTTGGGGGTTACGTGGATGAGAGACTCATGGGGTGGCTGACAACAGCAGCCGGTACCTGGATTTGTACTGTGAATTTGCTCCTTTCACCTCAGACTCACCCCTTTCACCCTTTTCCTGTGGTTCTCACCAAGAAGGGGCCTTAGACTAGTGGCAAACTGTTGGGCTGCAGGGGCCCCACTTTGGGCCAACCCTGTTTGACCAGGCATTTACTCATGGGTAAGGGTATTTTGGGTGTTTCACTGGGGAAAATATCAGCCTTTCTTCTTTTATGCACACAGTTTTTTTTTTTTAAGATTTATTTATTTATGCATACAGAACTGGGGTACAGGACAGAGGTGCAGGGATGGTGAGGGGCCCCTCCAGATTCAGAGTGGGGAGCAGAACAGGCAGATCGATGAAGTACACTGCTGAGGGGAGCAGCGGGCGGGGCAAGAGGGGTCTGCTGCACCATGTGAATCACCTCTAGGGCTGGGATCGAACTCACGCTGAAGCAGGCATGGCCAGCTTTGCAGCACTGCACTCCAACCTGCTGTGCTACCAGGGAGGGCCTATGTGCACAATTCTACTGAAGTTCTTTTATACCAAGTATAACTTGTGCACTTGAATGGCCAGATCTCTTTAGAGTGTGCAAGCCTGGCAGTCTGTGGGGTGTTCTCACTCTGCTTGCTAACACTTATCACTGATACAAATGTTAAACCTTTGATTAAAAACATACATGTGTGAAATGAATAAAATTATATAAGTAAATCTTCAGCAACACTTCTAATACTTGTGAACAATGGTCTGAGTATCCTGCATTACCCAAAAGTGGCACATTTACTGTTGTTACATGCAGAAGCCCTGAGTTTATTATAAGAAGATTACAGGGAATATGCCAGAAACACATCCATTTCTTATAAATGCCCAGGAGCTATTTGTGCCTGCTAGTATCAATATTTATAAAAGGATATGGGTTTCGTGTGGCCACTGGCTAAGAAGCCCCACTTACCTAGCATGCATCAGAGAAATCGGCCTGCATTTACAAGCACATGATGAGGCAGGGGAGAGAGAGCGAGAGAGACAGGTGAGGAGGATACTGTCAAGGAGCTAACACAACTGAAGAAAAAAGGAGAAAGAGTTTGGAAAATTTATTGGTTTTCTCAGACTGCCATGACAAAATATGATAGACTGAGGAACAGAAATGTATTTCTCTTAGTTCTAGAGGCTCTAAGTCCAATATCAAGGTGTCATTGGGTGTGCTTTCTCCTGAAACCTGTCTCCTGTCTTGCCTGCCTCCTGACGGCCATCTTCTCCTATATCCTGTGTTTTCTCTCAGTTTGCACAGCTGAGTGCAGTGTAATGCACCCATCTATCTGGTCAGGCTGGATAAAGACCTACAACCAACTCATTTAAACTTCCTTAGTACTTTCATTAAGAACAAATTTCATTAGTTCTATCCTCAAATGCAGTCATACTGGGAGTTAAGGCTCCCAGTTAAGAGTATTGGGGAAATAATTGAGCCAATCATAAAACCTTAAAACTGGGCCTCAAAGTCACCTCCTCTGTAAAGCCTTCCTAGATTTCCCCAGGCAAAGTGAATTGTAGGGCTTGCCAGGACACACTGTTTATTCCTCTTTATTACAAATGCTTCACTGTTAACAGTATCTTTTCCTCAGCCCATGTTCATCCACTCTCCTGGCCTTGCCCTTGAAACACTGCATGTGTAAGGGGCTCTTCTTTTTATGCCCATCACCCAGCTGTGCAAGTACAGATTGAGAATCCGAGTATACAAATCTGAGTTGTGGACTGAAGGCTACTGATTGGGGATGGTGTGCTGAGAGAAATGGGGAAGTAGTGTCATCTATAGGCTTGATTCAACGGCTCTGGACTATAACTAGCTTTAAAAGAATATGGGATGGGGGCCCTCCCTGGTGGTGCAGTGAATTAAAAAGCACAGCACTAAGAAGCTAAAGCCACTTCCACATGAATTCGATCCCCGCCTGCCCCAAAGGTGACCCACATGGCGCGGCAGACCTCTCCTGACCCTCCTGCTGCTCCCCTCAGCAGTGTACTTCATAGATCTGCCTGTTCTGCTCCCCACTCTGTCTCTGGTGAATCCTCTCACCACCCCTGCACCTCTGGCCTATACCCCAGTTCTTTATGCACAAATAAACAAATTAAAAAAAAAAAGAATATGGGATGATATAAACATGTTAGAGTGTCTAACAATTAATTTAAATGAAGTTTAATGAAGAAATCCACATCAAGGGCATTAAAGGATATAATACTAGTAGCTGATTGATAAATGATAGAAATTTCCTTTTCAAGCAGTCTCAAATCTTTCAAAATATTGCCTTGGTAATTAGGACTCAACTTCCCAGAAAGCTCAAGGATGCCCCCAAACCTGAACTGATTTGGAAATATCTGACCTGCCAGAGGGAGGCCTTCTAGATCCCATGGCAAAGAGAAATTGGCATAGCAGCACTAATGTTGGGGTTCTGCAAAAAAAAAAAAAAAATTACATGCAGCCTCCTTGGAGTTCACGTGCAATGCAGCCTCCTGATAATACTCAGAGCTTAATGTTCATAACATTTCAGAATAAAAAAATCAGTGCTGTGTTTACAATGTGCTTATTAAACAGAAAAAAGATGAAAGGAGCAAATAGAAGAAAGACAACCAAGATCATTTCCAATTTCTTGAGATATTTCTCCCACCTGGATATTTGATAACATCACGACAGAGAACAAAGTCTGGGGTTACTCCAGGGTCAAAAAAAAAAGGGGGAAAGGCATTCTGTTCTGCCACCCAGGAGTTTCATTTGTAAGGTAGCACCAGGCCAAAGGACCGGCTGTCCAGGAGCTGACTTCAGGTTCAGATTGGCTTAGTTTTAGGTTTTCTTTTCACACATCTTTTCCCTGGGCAAAGCGGCAGTGGCAGGTTCTCCTGCCCACCTGTGACTAATGCAGGTGCCTCTCTTCTTCTTTCTCTTTTTCCTAATAAACCTTTCCTTTAAAAATGTAAAAAAAAAAAAAGAAAATGTTTTAATTTTACCAGACTTGCAGACTCAGAGTAGGGAAAGACCCTGGGAGGTCATCTGGAACCTCTGTACATTTTAAACCTCCTCATCGTGATTACTTTCGAGAATGATGGAGGAGGAAATTTTACAACCTGCCACAAGAGCCCTTTCTGGTGTTCGACAACCCTTACTTCAGGAAAATGCCTCTTAGAGCTAAGCTAAGTGATTGCTTTTGTTGAGAAAGTGACGGTCATTTGTTTGACCCAAAGGAGAGATAACATGGAATCTATACTTGGCAAACAGACTGGTAAGTTACTGAGTAAGAAATACTAAAAGCTACTCTGGCTTTAGAATCCAAGGAACTGGGTTCAAATCTCGGTGTTCTTTCTTGCCAGTTGGGTGATCGCAAATTAATGGACTCCTCACTTACCTGAGCACCTTTGCCGGGTACTCCTTTCAGGAGGAAGGCAGGTGATGATCAAGTTGTGACACTGCAGTAGGCTGTGCCTGTTCGTGAGTACTTCACTGTGTACATTTTTTTTTAAAAAGATTTATTTATTTATTCATACAGAATTGGGGTACAGGCCAGAGATGTGGAGGGTGATAGGATTCACCAGAGAGAGCATGGGGAACAGAACAGGCAGATGATCAAGGTACACTGCTGAGGGGAGCAGCGGGCGGGTCAGGAGAAGACTGCCTTGCCATGTGGCGGGAATCGAACTCATGCGGAAGTGGCTTTAGCTTCTCAGTGCTGTGCTTTAACCCGCTGCGCCACCAAGAAGGGCCCCACTGTATACATTTTTATTGGAGTGCTATTTTAATTCTGGCAATCTGGAATCGGAATTTTTAATATCTGGAGAGTAAGATCAATGTTTGTTGAATAATTACTCAAATTATATGAAAGGACAAACTGATGCAAAGCCTACGAGTCTACAGGACTCCAGTCCTGCCTGAAGAGCAATAAGCTGCGGCACTATGGTCTTGCAGGTTCCTACGGAAGGAATAATTATGGCTGCATTTCACAGGCCTTCTAGGAAAGATAGAGTGTGGATGTGACAGCATGGAAATGGAAATAGGCACTTCTGCCAATAGATTGACCAAATACGTATGATGAAAATGCAGAAGATGAAGACATAGCAGTGTTTTGTATTTGGCAGGAATGGGTGAGATGGGTGGGCGAAAAATACAGTTCCTGATTAATAGGAAACACAGGCTTTGTTGGGATGGGTAAAAGAAGAAGACTTGTTCAAATAAAATTTCCTCCTGTCTATCACAGAAAAGATAAAATTAGGTGAAGATGGAATTTAGATGAAAATACTTAGAATTAGCTCCTAAACTTCTCACTGTTCTTCTGACTAGTCAGAAAATTATCAGATAGGGCTTTTTTTTTTTAGCAACAAAGAAACCTTCTTCAAAAATATGCTTTCAAACACTGATGTCACTGACCCATTTTGTTTTCTAACTAGCACATTTTTTAAAGGGGCTGATAATATTTTCATCTTCAACTTCCATAATGGGTTAGAGTTTCAAGTGATATGTCATTTATTTTATTTTGAATATTTACTTTAATGGATCTTTATCTGCCAGTAATTCATATCACAGTTATATTATGATTATCTTTAAGCAATTTCTATTTTCATAATGCTTGCAATATGTTGTTGTATTTAAAGTACTTTAATTTTGATTCTTTGAGCTATCGAAAGTAAAATATTGATAGTATATAAAAGAAATACTGTAATGTAGATTTATCATGCTGCAGCCTAGTGTTGACTAATATAAAGCTTACCCAAGTGAAAGTAATATGGCATTCAACAGGGAAATGTGTCAGGACCCAAAAAAGTAGTCAGCAGTTCAAAGCAGTGTGGCCAAGAAACCTGACCTTTCTTTCATTAGAACCTTCATTGCTTTACAGTAGTAGGACAGAGCAGACCAGAGCAGATATGTGCATCAGGTGAGACATCAAATTCATTGGCCAGTAAAGTAGGACAGAAAGATGACAGGCCCACTGTGTATTCCAGTGTGGGCTTTGCAGGACAGTCTGCAGAGAGGAGGAGACTACCGTCTGGAGGTGTATGCGACTTATCCCCGGTGCCTAATATACCTAAATTACACAATTGCCAACGGATTAAATATTAGGTAGTTTATGGAGGATTCTGTATTACACATCAGGATTTATTATCAGAGGTAGTGGAGTATAGTGCTGCATAGATGTGGAATGTGGGCAAATTATAGAACCTAATTGTAACTCAGTTTCCTCATCTGTAAAACTGTTAACAACCGAGTCCACTTGACTAGCACAGGGGTTGAGAGAATTAAACAATTCATATATGTAAGGGTTTACATATACACATATTCAGATGTAAACATGGGGAGAGTTTAGGGCGATTATTATTCGCTTTAAATCTAAGAACTCAGCGCATTACAAATGAGAGTTATAAAACGAGAACTAAAAAAACTGCAGTGTGTGACTTTTACATCAAATTCAAAAGTTTATAACCCATCACACCCATTGCAAATATTAGCTTGTAAAAATATAATAATATGGCCCTTCCTGGTGGCATAGCAGGTTAAAGCACTGCACTAAGAAGCTGAAACCACTTTCACATGAGTTCGATTCCCGCCTGCCCCGGAGGTGACCACATGGCGTGGCAGACCTCTCCTGACCTGCACTAAGAAGCTGAAACCACTTTCACATGAGTTCGATTCCCGCCTGCCCCGGAGGTGACCACATGGCGTGGCAGACCTCTCCTGACCTGCCCGCTGCTCCCCTACGAAGAAAATTTGTCGATCTGCCTGTTCTGCTCCCCACTCTGTCTCTGGTGAAGTCTTTCGCCACCCCTGGGTCTCTGGCCTGTACCCCAATTCTGTATGCACAAATAAATAAATCTTTAAAAATAAATATATATATAATATGTAATACTATTTGAGTACAAATCATTAAGTTACTGAAAATAAAATAGTATTTAAAAAAACCTGAAAAGTCAGCCTTCTCCATAATGCTCTTTGTATGAAACTCAGTGTGAGTTTAGCAGAGACCTCTACAGTGAGTTTAGTAGAGTTGAATTGAGAATTCCAGCTCAAAACAAGATAACCGCAGTACATGGGAGATTCTCATATATTCTGTGAGCCCGGAAGCAGAGAAGCAGTGATAGATACTAAGCAGATGAGGAAGTTAAGACTCACACAGTAGAGTGGATGGACCCTGGGAGTCAAACACACACTTACCTGCTGGCTTAGGGAATTCAGCACTTGGAAAAGAGAGAGACAGGGTAGTGTAGGTGGCACCCTGAAATGAGTGAGGGCAGTGAGGGAAGGGAAACTAAATTCTCAATTTTTATAAGAGGAAATAAGAGATAATGACCAAATGAACAGATCAGGAAATAGCAATGTATGTGCTAAACTAGAAATGTGGAGTG
The DNA here is from genome assembly GCF_000260355.1 of Condylura cristata. Lineage (NCBI taxonomy): Eukaryota > Metazoa > Chordata > Mammalia > Eulipotyphla > Talpidae > Condylura > Condylura cristata. The sequence goes on from NW_004567109.1 coordinate 32,513,930, forward strand.
AAATCACAGAAGAAAAAGCTAAGATGATACATGTGTCAGAGTGGTAGGTGATGGCGATACACATTTCTATGGGAATCATAGTACCATTTGTTTTAAATCTATTACATGGATAAATTTCTCAAAAATCTACAGCAGGGCCCTCCCTGCTGGCGCAATGGGTTAAGATGCAACACTGCAGATGTGCCATAGCCGCTTCAGTGCGAGTTCAATCCCCAGCCGAGGAGGTGATCCACATGGTGTGGCAGACCTCTCCTGGCCTGCTCGCTGCTCCCCTCAGCAACTACATGGATCTGCCTATCCTGCCCCTCACTCTGTCTGGTGAAGTCTCTCACTGCCCCTGCACCTCTGGCTTGTACCCCAGGTCTGTATGCATAAGTGAATAAATCTTAAAAAAAAAAAAAAACTAAAGCAAATAGAATCTATTCAACCCAATAGTGGTTATTGTTATACTTTATTAGATACGAGCAAAGATGGTCAAAATGGGAAAGGACATTTTCTTAAAGCCAATACTCAGTGTCCTTAGCTCTGTTTCAGAGTTCAAATGTTGTTCCCTAAGCCTCATCAAATCTTGTAACAATATGTCAAGAAGTGAGCCCCCAGTCTGTTCCTTCCTTTCAATTGCAGCTACAACCAGGGAACAAGGATTTTGAGAAACTGCATGCTGGTCATGGTCACTGAGCACCTGCAGGGGGTCACCCCAGGAAGGCTGGGGTGGTGAGCTAATGCTTCTCATACAGCAAATGCTGAGCATAAAAGCCGGCATTGGAACCATCTAGAGGGTTTGTAAAAACAGGTGACTGTTGGATCTCAGTTCAGAGCTTCTGATTCCAAGGGTGTGGGTGACCCCAGAAAATTGCATTTTTAAAAAGTTCCCATTGAAGTTGAAGTTGATGTTTTGGGGACCATATTTTGAGAACCATTGACCCAATGTGTGATGGGCAAGATTGCAGCAAGCACATGCTACAGAGGACAGGCTGAGGGAAGGAGTCTGTTCCTGGAAAAGTGTCTGAATAAGCTTTGTGCTGAAAGGGAGGGACAGAGTGAGGAATCTAGGTGCCCTATATATTTTTCATGGCTGGCATTGTGATGCCTTTTAATAATCTTCCTGGCTCAGCCCAATATTCTCTACTTTAAAGAAATGTCTGGTTCTCACAGTCCTAATAATGTGTGCCCAGAACAGAGCCCACCGATGAAAGTCTGAAAAATAGATTCAATTATCCTTCTCTGCTACTGAACCTAAGCTGAACCATTAGAGACAAGAGACAGGCTGGGCGAAACACACTTATGTTTTCTCAGGTATTGCAGAAGAAAAAGAATAGGGATGGTGAAGCAAACCTGAGCTGGGAGCGCTTGAGCAAGAAGATGATGCTGTATTGTTAAAGTGATAAGGTCATACAGCACTTGCCAATATTTTTAATTGACATATTAAGTGATATATTCATTTGCCTTGTCAGTCAAAGCTTTCTGCTTCACAGGGTTCTATTGAGACCAGAAATACAAATATAAATTTAACAGGTATCATGGTCAGGGTAGATGATCGCCTTTGTTTGGCAGTCTGACTCTTAGATCAGTGGTGTGACCTTGAGTGCATTAATATTTCTGAACCTCAGTCATCTCATCTGTAAAGTGAAGATTATAGTGCTCCATACTTCATCAGGTTATTGTAAGATTTTTCATAGTAGTTTCACTAAAAGGAAATGAACTATAATGACAGATGAAAATAAGCTCTGTGAAGTCAGACGAGGGTTCGTATCTAGGGCATCTCTTTATAGTGGTTCCTTAGGGCAAGTTATTGAACAAGGCATAGGTCATTGTGTTAAAAAAGGGAAAATAATATGCAATATTTTAGGATTATTCCAAGGATTAAATGAAAACAAGTATGACAGTATACACAGCCCTTGGTGATATTAAGCACTCAACAAATGAAATTATCACCACATATATACAATCTAACTCATGAATATTAGTTTCCTCATCTGGAAAAAAGAGCCAATATTTATCCCAACCTCTTCCAGGTTTCTTTCTGAAGTTGAAAGAAGGTAATGAATATGAAAGAAATTTCCATTCATTCATTCAACAAATGAAATTAATGTGTATCATTTGCATGCTCAAACATGCCAGAACCGTTCTGAGTGCAGCAATACATTTGTAAATAAAAACGAGTTAAATTCATGCCCACATGGAACTTAAATTTTTACCACTAGAATGGAGGAAAGAAAGATGAATAAGAAAATAAATACATGATGTCAGGTAGGAGAGATGCTTTAGAGAAAATAAAGCAGGGTATGGAGGATGGGGTTGAGATAAGATAGGTGTGTACTAGTTTATAAAAGGTGGTCAAGGAGTAAACTGCTAGTGAGCAGCAGCAACCTGAAGAACATGAGTGGAGGAGCTAGACAGCTATCTGCAGGACAGTCCAGGTAATACCTTTGGATGGGGGCAGGTTACGTAAGTCAAAATTGTTGCAAAGAGCTGAATATGGATGGGACAGGTGAGGGAGGTGGGGGGTCTGCCAAGTATTACATGGGAATTTACAGGCCATGCATTACAGACTAAACTGTGATCCACAAAATGTATATGTTGGTGACCCAGTTACAATGTGATGGTATTAAGAAACAGGGCCTTCCTGGAGGTAATTAAAATTAAGTGAGGTGTAAGGGTGGGTCCTAGTACTACAGGATTGATGTCCTTATAAAAATATCTCTCCACTGAGTATGATGTTAGCTGTGAGTTTGGCATGTATGTTCTTTCCTATGTTAAGGTGTATTCCCTTTAACCCCATTTTTGATAGTTATTTTTAGATCATAAACAGATGTTGAATTTTGTCAGATGCTTTCTCTGCATCTATTGATAGGATTATATCATTTTCCCTCTCTTGTTGATGTGAATTATACTGATTAACTTGTAGGTGTTGAACCATCTTTGCCTCCCTGGGATAAATCCCATTTGGTCATGATGTGTGATTGTTTTAATATCTTATTAAAATTGGTTTTAAGATTTTGCTGAGGGTTTTCCCCATCTATGTTCATCAGGGATATTAACGAGTATTTGTGTGTGTGTGTGTGTGTGATAATCTTGTCTGTTTTTTAGTATCAGAATAATGTTGGCTTCAAACAATGTGTTTGGAAGCATTCCCTGTCCTTCAATTTTTGGGAAAAGTTTGAGAAAGAAAGACAGTGCTTTCTCTTTGAAGGTTTGGTAGAACTTAGAGGCAAAAATTATTTTTTCTTCATCCTAACCCCCACCACACTACCACCACCACCACGACCACACACATATGCATGCACACACACACACTCACACTCACACACACACAGGGTATGTGAAGACACAGCAAGGTAGTTGTCTAAAAGTTGGAAGAGTCCTTGCCAGACAATAAATTTAACTGCACCTTTGATCTTAAACTTGTAGCTTCTAGAGCTGCAAGAAAATAAATATTTATTGTTTAAGACACCCAGCCTATGGTGCTCTGTCAAATCCCTTAACATGCCATACAAGCATTTTGAGATGGGCAGACTTGGAAGGCTTTCAGCAAGGATAGCACACTTGAAAAGATACTTTTACATTTGTGTGTAAAAGTACATGGGCTCAAAGTAAATAGTGTGAAATTTGTTAGGAAGTTATTATAACAAAGAAACAAAGACACTTGCTTAGCTGACCAGGGTGATAATAGTAGAGGCTGTGGTAAGAAATAACAGATTTCTACCAGAAGTCTGAAAGTAGAGCCATCAAGAAAGGGAGTTTGTGATGGCACATGGAGTGTAATGAAAGTCAGGTAGGAGGCCTCAAGGTTGGCTCAGTGCTGGAAGGCTGGAGTTGCCATAGACAGAGACGCCATATATGGAGACAGGGAAGGTTGTAGAAAGAGAACGTGAATGGATAACCAGAGTTTAGTTCTGGACTTTTTAGTTTTAATTGCCTAGAAGACATCAAAGTACTGAATTCAGGAGAGTGGGAAGATTGGAGATAAAAATGTAGCAGCCTTTTTGCATATGGTATTTAAAGCCATGAAACAGCATGATGAAATCTTAAAAACTAAATTTTTGTGCATGAATCAATGGGCTCTTTGGTATCGCTCAATATTCAGTTTCTTTCTAGTAATCTACTGGCAGTCTTTCTCCTCACTGTGATTTGGTTATAAGATGGCATTTCAAAATGAGATATGAAGAGACACCTTACTCTCAGTAAAATGCTCACAGAGAGAGCATTTTACTCTCTCCATGATATATTATAAGGATATTCCAGCTGCCAAATCTGTGGATATGTTGGCCCATCAACTATTCCACACTTAGCAAGATGTTGAAGTTGTGTTAACAACTGAGGAAACAATGTAAAAGGTATGTTCCCTAACTTCAAGGAGTCATACATTTTCAACACACTGTGATAAGTGTGATGACAGAGATCTTCCCAGGGATTCAAGGAATCCCAGGGGATGAGTGCCTAAATCCTCTCGCTGGCGCCAGTCACAGCTTCCCCCAGGAGAGAGCTTCTGGTATGAATTTGAGCCAAAGAGTTGGTAGATCTAGGGTGTATGCAGGTTGTGTGAGGTTGCAAGGCCAGTCTGAGTGCCAGCACAGAGCTGAAAGGACACCGTGGAAGGTCAGGTATTGGAAGTCATATGAGATACAGGGGATGACAAAGATATGATGCTGGGACTTAGCACTGACCAGAGTATGTAGGTCTTCAAATTCTTATGGAGCAAGGAATTAATTTCTGCTTTCAAGGGAAGAAGCATTTGGGGGGGGGGATTGAATGTTTTAAATCAGGAATTGTTTAAAAGTAGGAATTAGGTCAGAATAATTAAAAAAAAATAATCCTAGGGCCTGTTAGGTGGCACAAGGGGTTAAATCTCAGCACTACCAAGCCATCACCAGCCACTGCACAAGAGTTCCATCCCTGGGAAGGGAGATAACCTAGTCTTGTCTGCTGCTCCCCCAGCAGTGTATTTCAGTAGACCTGCCTGTAGTGTCCCTCAATCTGTCTCTGGTGAATCCTCTCAACCCCAACACCTCTGGCCTATATCATGTTCTTGTATGCATAAAAAAGTTAAATCTTTAAAAAAGAGAGAATATAAGCCTAGAGAATAAAAAAATCTTTTGTATGAAGGTGTCTTTATATATTACCGACACAAGTAAAATATTGCAAGGAAAACAATATTCATCAACAGGGAAATGATTAAATGACTTATAGTAGATTTACCTAATAATAGTCCATTTACTCAATGGACTATTATTCAGTCATTTAAAGTGATCAATGTTAATAGTATCTAGCACCATAAAAAAATGTTTATTGTACCAGTGGTATCTGATATCAAACCAGATTTTTTATTTACATATATAATCTGATAATAGTCATATAAAATATGTCCATATAAACACCAGAATAGACCCAAATGATAGATTGCGGTTATTTTTCTGTCTTTTCTCTAATTTCTAAACTCTATGTAATACGTTTAGATTAGTTTTAAAATTAAAATTCATGAATACATAAACAATCAAAAAGTTGCTTATAAAAGCATGACATTTTTGTTACTTTTCATTAATAAAAACAATAAATCATGTGTGATAACTTTATTAGAGTTAAACGAGGAGATAAAAATCAGTGTTCATATGAATCTCATTTTATGAAGCACAAGTTCAGCAGCTTTGTGTAAGGAAGGAGCAAGCCCAAGGCTGGGACCTGCTGAGAAAGCCTGTCTTCAAAGTTGGTGACCCTGCCAGGCTCTCCTGTGGACCTTGGCACACTGACCAGCTTTTCTTGGTGCATATGTCTTGGCTCTAATGCAAGTGCTCTCACCATGACAACTCATCTTAGTTTTAACCTCATCTCAATAATCTGCATTTCATGAGGGAGGAGGCAATAATTCAGGATTCTCTCACATTTCCTAGTCCATAGAGATTCAGAGATTCTGCTCTTATTCGTGAGAAATCTGTCTAATGTCTGAGGAAGGTGCCAAAGCAGTGTGGAAAAGGTGCTACTGGAAGAAGCATAAAGAATATATAGGATCTACCACATGGTCAAGGCAGGAAAGGGCATTCTAAGTGGAAGAAATGGTGTGGAGAGTCTGATGTGTGTGTGTGTGTGTGTGTGTGTGTGTTAAAAGGTGGGAATGGCAGAGACAATTTTCTAGATGAGGTTGGGATATTAGCCCTGGGAAGACTATGAAGACATTTCAAGTCTATATAATAAGGTATGTTTCCAATTTCCACTAGGCAAATGGAAGCCATCAAACACTAGGCAGAGGGATGGCCTTATCATATTGTTCATCTAGATGGCAGTGTGAAGAGGGAGGTGGTGTGAAGGGGATAGAAGTGAGACTAGAGGTGGAGAATGTATGAGATGCTTGAGAAAGACAGTGTGACTGTGAATGAAGGCATTGGCAGTGGGGATCATTCTGTCCTCAAAGAGCACCTTGAGTATCTGCAATGAGCCCAACATTGTGCTCAGCACTGGGATCCATCGCAAAGGAATCCTGCCTTCAAAGGGCCTCTGGTGTAGTGTATTAGAGAGGGAAGGAGAGGTTAGAGCATATTTCAGAGGAAGAATCAAACAGGTACTTTAGATGCTCCCTTCAGTGGAGAAATGACTAACTACAAAGGTCAGCAGAAATCCCACTGGAGTCTTTCCAGGAGCTACCCATCCATGCTTTCAGCAGTTATAAGAAAGTCCTTACAAAAACAGTGGGAAAGGCAGGTGTTTGGAGCCTAGGCTTTCTCCCTGGCATGTGAGCTTCAAAGCTGATGGTTGGAGAAGATCCATCAAGGGCCATAGTAGATTCTACAGAAGCACAATAAGGGAGGGAGCAGAGGTTGGTGGGCAGAAAAAAAATAGGGAAGCTATTCACATGCATTTTGGACTCAAGTTCCCTGCATCATCTGCAGTGTGCTTTAGTGAAATTACTACCACAATCACAGATACAATGTTCCTTATCTGTCAAAAAGGAAACAGTAGATAATCTGAGACTACTTGGTGTCTAAATTGTCCTGATTCCATTGTTTTCTTAAAACTTCTAGTTGAAGGGAATGTTTGCAGTGATAGAATGCATTCATATTTTATCTGTAAATGCACTAAACTAACTTACATTTCTATAACCATTTTATGGGTGACCAATAATTTTCACATATAAGTATCACTTACTCTTCCTCCTTATGTCTGACTCCCATTTTTACAGGTGAGTGAAGGAGGAGGGAGACGAAACCACATCCACATAGCCCAGGAGCCACAAAGTGAGCTGATAGTTAGGTTTTAAGTTTCAAACTAGGCCTTTGATCCACTTTCAAGAGCTCCCACACTTACGCAAGAGCCTATTGCTCTGTTCTAATCAATCTATGTTTAGAATTTAACCAATCAGATAGGATATTAGGTAAGTTAAATGAGTTCAACACCGAGGACTCACCGAGAGAGAAAAAAGACTATATTTTATTGAACCTAATTTGTGAGCCATCTGTGACCATTACCTTCAATGGGTAATGGTCCCCATCTAAGAGACACTGATAAAAAAAGACACCAGCATTAGAGTTAACATTAGAGCCTCATGACGAACACAGAAAGGTGAATCATCTAGGGGCACACCAGTCCTGGGTGGTCTTTTTAGTTCCTCTGGTAATGCCTAAAGAGACAGGTTTGGCTTAAAGTGAGGAGCAGGCCAAATTCCTATAGAAATTTCCTTTGGAAGAATCATCATGCTGTAAAATTGCACACGCCCAAAACATTTGATACCTGGGTCACTTAATCTTGGTTTTACATGACTCTTAATTTAAGGCGCCATTTTCTCATCCCTAAAACATGATAATGATAATTTCCTATAAGGTTGTCATTTAGAAAAAATGAGCAAGTTGAAGTCTCAGGTGGAGCTGTGGTAGGTGGAAGGGATTAGTTTTTGCAGAAGTGCCAATTAACAATGTGTTCTCTCTACTCTTCCCTCTTACTCTCTTTCTCAATTTCAATAAGAAACGCTCATTGATTTTGGCCAAGCTCTCTCTGGATGAACCCCAAAGTTGCTATAACTTTTGCTATAACTCTCCCAATTCTATCTCTTGTGGTTCAGTCCACCAAGAATGATCTCTGAATTCTGCTGTGTCAGGTACATTTGACTATGATTTGTACAGAACAGATAATCTGAAAGTCTTGGCTGTCTGTATTCAAATGTTTTTCTTTGCCCTTTTATTGTCTATTGTGTCTTGCACTCTTCTTCCTGCCAAGGATTTAAGGAATATCTATTTAATTATGGAATCTGAGGCTTAGGAGAAGAGTGGATGGGCCACAAATTCCATCCACACCGGTCTTGGTTCAAGTCTTGATGCAAAAATTCACCAGCTGTAGGACTTGAAGTAAGCTCCTTAAGCCTTTGCCCCTCTGCTCATTACAAATGCAGGTAACACCAGCCTCATTCCATGTCTGTAGGTGAAACTAATTATCACCAGTATCAAGGGTGCTCAGTGACTTTCTTAAATTCTCAGAGCTAGCTAGGTACCAGAAAGAAGATGCAGATAAAGCAAAAAGTCCCAAAATATGGTACCATAAAAGAAGATAAAGAGTGAGAGGAGGGAAAAATAATTATGATCCAGCATGACACATGATTTAATAAACACCTTGTTTCCCCAAAGATGCAGACATTTCCACATAGGAATGGTGTAGTCCTCTTCTTATGGGTGTCTGATTCCCTAAGTCTTAGGTGCCTACTCTGATGTTACATGTCCCAAGCAGAGGGGGTGGGGGGGTCTCAGTTGACCAAATACCCTAGTAGACCTCATTATGTCTCCTGGCACCACTCTGAAATAACAAGATCCCCTCCACAGGTCTCCTCTTTTTTCTAGTTCTTTATTCAGCCTTTTTGGTCTGAGCTTATTACATATCTACTCCCTCCCTCAAGCCCCAATCTTCTCTTATCAACCCTAGGTGTCCTCTGGATCAAATTCATTTTCTCCCCAACACTAAAAATAAGAAATCTTATGTTACAACTCCATCCGTTGCCTAGAGATAATATTCAGCTCTTCACACACAGGCAGACCTCCTCCAGCTGTGCCAATTTAATCCTGTTCTGTTGCTTCATTCATTTTGAATAGGATACCTTTGGCAGGTGAGGTGTTATGAACATCAACGTGTTAAATCTTCAGTAAAGAGTCATTCTCCTGGGCATTTATTTTCCATTTCATTTTGTCCTGGATGCTGTCATAATGTCTACTGATATTTCTAGACACTCTTGCTGGAGTTACTTAGCAATTCATTACAACATAAACCTGTGCAATGACTGTTTTTTTTTTTTTTGAGGACATACTGTGTGTCAGGCATTGTGCTATACAGTTTATTTAAGCCCTGTGAGGTTAGAGGGGGGTGAGGAGGAGAGGAGTGGGCTGAGCAGCTATTTCTTCAACTCTGGCTATTGTTAAATGATAACTGTGTGCAGGGGAGCAGAGGCTTGGTCATAAAAGTGGATTTCAGCTGTCACCTCTATCACCCACATCTTTGTCTAGGAGACATAGAGCTGCCAATTACAGAGATTTTTCTAACCAGGTTTGTGAGCTCACAATTGGTTGCCTGTGTCACACTTAGGAATAGGGTGTTTTCAGAGTCATCACTTCCACTCACGTGGTGACCTTCCCTGCCTGGGATGACAGGACTTTTTGAACGGCCATGTATATTACCCACTTATAACTTTCACTTGCATATACTTAATTTCATCAGTATTTGTCACTTTTTTTTTATAAGTCCCTTCATTATAGCCTTAGTTTCTTTTTCTAGGCAAATCTTTAATAGCTTGTTCTGTTAAGGTCTACCTTTTAATTTCTTTCTTGTTAGTTTTAAATTCTGGTTCCAGAAAAATTTTTAGTCATTCTTTCATATCTTAGTGATTTTTATCTTCTTTTTTTGATCAGCTCTGTATATTTTTACATGTATTTATCCATTTTAATATATACATATAATAAATATAACTGATATCTATGTATATATAATACATACACAAATAAGATGGATATGTGTCAATTACATGTTATGAGGATATAATCTGAATAATATAAGAATTCAGGCTATCATTCTTTCTAGATATTTCTTTCTATTAAAAATAAGAGCATCCGGGCACTCCCTGGTGGCACAGTGGGTTAAAGCACAGCACTAAGAAGCTAAAGCCATTTCAGCATGATTTAGATCCCTGCCCAGGAAGTGACCCACGTGGCACAGCAGACCTCTCCTGACCCGCCCACTGCTCCCCTCAGCAGTGTACTTCATCGATCTGCCTGTTCTGCTCCCTACTCTGTCTGTGGTGAATCCTTTCACCATTTCTGCACCCATTCTGTATGCATAAATAAATAAATCTTAAAAAAATATATGGAGTCCCATTTGAAAACAAACAAACAAAACAAAACAAAAGAGTAACCTGAGGGCACCCTCTACTATGAATTCTGAATTATAACAATGGTACAGCCTCAGGAGCTGCTCACAGGTCATTGGATTGGTCGTGGCCTGGCCTGAGAACAAGCAAGCCAGCTATTCCTGCCCCCATCTTATACCCACAGTAACTGAAGCCATCAGGAGCTGAATTACAGCAAGCTGCAGCACACTCTTCAGGGAGGACCACAAATACAGGTCTCCTGATTCTAAGTTCTACCCCCTCCCACCCCTTTCAGGCCAAGGTACCACTTTGACAATCCTTGAGAACCAAGGTTTAGTTTGCAAAAGGCATAGGGGGATGGAGAGGAGACAGGTCTGGGGAAATGCAGCAGTGAGAAACCTCCCTCTTCTTGTGGCTCTCCGACCCCTCAGATCCCAGAACTCTTCCCTGTTCAAAGTATCTCAGAGTTCTCTCTCCTCCTTCCCCACAGACACTGCTTGGTTCTTTCAAGGGATGGGTATATACTTTGAAAATATCTGCTTCACCACCATCACTGTGTGATGTGTCTCCACTTGAAAGGGGTGGGCTGTTTCAAATCAGAGCAGACCTCCTGAGGACTGGTCCTGGAAGTGAATGCCCAGGATCTGACTCCTTGCAAAGCTAAGTTTCTCATTCTTTGTTTTTAACCAATCTACAATAAAACAAAAGCAAACCATATGAGTGTCCTGAATGGCCCCCAGGGCAACTGTTGTTCTTCCTTCTTTGACTTGGCTTGTTGTCCATCACTCCTCACTGAACTGCCAGGAGAAAATAGCCGGGAGTTGCTCAAGGATGAGAGACTTTCTGAGAACAGTATCCTTGCATTATGCAAATGACACAGATGTTCTTATATGAACTTGTATGGTACAGCCTGACACGCCTACGGAGTCTAGCCTATCCGGACCACCTAACTGCATGGGGTGAGTGACATGGTGGTACTGCAGCTCCCCTGAACTTGGATCCAGCACAAATCACTGAGCTATCTCAATGTCTAAAAACCAAGACTTTTAAAACAAACCGTACCAGTAAGTGACATGGCTACCACTCACCTGCGTGATAAGTCCACCTCTCTAAGGTTTGGGGGCACATTGATCTTAACAATCACAGAAGTCAGACATTAATGCTTCCACTATAGATAACACAACAGGCACTTGGAGCATTGCAACGGCGGCTGCTGGGTGTCAAAATTGCTTATTGCAGAGTTCACAATAAACTTTGAATTTCTCATTCTAGGTAAGGCACACATCTGAGAAATCTTTTACTTCATTACCCTGGGTGCTTACTGAATTCAAACTTTTAAGTCATTGCCTATCTATATATTTTCAACCTCTGTCTATAGGCAGAATACATTAGAGAGATTTATTAGACAGGCAATCTAGAAAAGATGACTGTTTTCAGAAGCTACTGCTCCCTAGTTCTCCTTAGGTAGAAAGCCTTAATTTGTCTTTCCAAATTCACTCCACCTCAGAGAATAGCATTGTGGATGGAAAAGCAATAATAAAAGACCAACGCAGTCCAGCTGCAAATGATCAGCCTCTTTTCTCCACTGTGGTAAATTGCTGGCTCCCCCTAGATTCTGCAGTTACCTGTCTGGTGAGCAGAGGGAACAACCTGACCAGCCTATGGGGGAGGGGATTGCTTCCCTGGCAACACCCATTTCTCATTTAACTCTACTCATTAGCAGAGACTGGAGTGCAAGCCATGTTAACATGTAAATAAGTCACCAAGGAAATGCAAAATTTGACAGCTGAAGAATTCCAGTTCCCAGCCTTCCCTCCCACAGAAACACTCAGAAAACCAGTTACTCAGCCTCCTCACCAGGTCACTGAAATGAGTAGCGACATTTGAGGCCCTCAGAGTAATTAATTTCCTCTACCTACAATAGCTCCTCATATTTTTAATGAATTTTTACAAGTCTCAGATCCTCCAGACGCCCAGCTCCCTTTCCAGTTGCCCTGTTCCCCAAGGTCTCATAACAAATAGCTCCCACTCATATTTGCCTTGCAAACTCACATAAACTGGAAATGATAAATACATTATCTGGGCTTTTTAACAGACCATTGTTTAATTTTCTATGCTTGTCTGACTGTGGAAGAGATGAATATTACCTTGTGGAGAATAAGATTTCTATTCCATTTTAAGGGGGGGCTTGAGGGTAATCTATGGCAGAAAAGCAGCACTCTGTTCATCCTAATAGGCAGAGCTGCTAATTAAAAGTGTTGGAAAGGACATCCATCCAGCAGTCTGTGATTCATTCAGCATTATCCCTGGTAAACAAGAAGTAGATATTGGGATGAATGCTTCTAATTTGTCAAAAGAATAGGCATCTTCAATTGTGTCTTCCTGGCTCCCTGACTGAAGTACATAATTCAGTGTTGCCATCATTTAAAAGTTTAGGACCTCAACATAATAGTACCTGTCCCTTCAGCTTATAAATCTCCAGGTCTGTTGCCTAGGCATAAGTATTTATATTAAGTATGACTTAGTTTCCACAATTGAGAACGGTTCCTTCTGTTGGTAAATATACTGAAAATGGGGCATTTCAGAAGAGAGCTAACATGGTCATGTTTAAAAGTGAGGTAAACTAGAAAGAGGGATTAAGATCCAGACAGGAAAACTGAATGTTCCTAATACTAGGTTCTCAAAGAAAAGAAGAAAGAGGATCGATATATATATATATATATATATATATTTTTTTTCTCTCAAACCATAAACACAAAGTAGATCACAGGGAAGGACCTAAGCACGAGTTCCCAAGGGCTCTATGAACCCTTCAGGGTGTTTTAAGGAGGCACACGAGTCACAAAATCAACCACTAAGAGGATGCAGAGATCTCTGTGAGCAATGTCCCCAGAGAGGATTTTCTTCACACCAGCAAGACAGTCACCTTCAAATATTTATTTACCTTTGTGTCATGCAGGAGTCCCTCAATCATGAAGACAAGACTTCGAGCTGGCTTTCACCACCATGTCTTGCTGAATGCTGAAAACAAAGCAAGGTATTTTTAAAAGTAAACATTAATTATCTAATAGTAATGTTTTTCTTCCCTCTCTTTCTAGAAACATTTGCTATCTTATCAAACACCAGGTATTTAAAGTACATAGATGGATAATACAAAAATACTATCAACCAAGAAAACCAACAGGTCTATCCCATTGGAAATCCTGAATAGGAGGGAGGGAGGAGGAAGGAAGAAGAAGGAAAAAGGAGAAAGGATGTCTATTTGTGATTGTGTTAGTATCTTTCCTAAATTTGAGGATGTGTACACACTGACATACCTATCTATACCTACACAAAAGTATGTAAGGATTTTTAAAGAACATCATAATTCATCTGACTACCTCATAGACTTGAATTCTTGCCTGGAGATCAGTAAAGAAGGCAGCACTGGAGAAAAATATTAGGGGACTTAAAAATGATCATACCTTTTAAACTGTAATTTACCTTCAAGATTCTTCTGATTCAAGGAAACAATCACAAATGCAGGCTGATAAGTATACCCAGAGACAGTGATCACTGTGTTATTATGTAAGCGGGAACTAACAGAGGCATGATAAAACAAATGTTTGGCTGTCTACACAGAATACTATAAACATATAATTAAAAGTTTCAGAATGAGAAAATATGCATAATAAAACAAAACTTTGAGTTCATCCATGCAGAAATTTGCCTTTAAAAATGTGTTAACTTTGGGCCCTCCTTGGTGGCACAGAGGGTTAAAGCAATAAGAAGCTAAAGCCACTTCAGCATGAGTTCAATCCCCACCCCGGAGGTGACTCACGTGGTGCAGCAGACCTCTCCTGACCCGCCTGCTGCTCCCCTCAGCAGTGTTCTTAATCAGTTGGCCTGTTCTGCTCCCCACTCTGTCTCTGGTGAATCCTCTCACCACCCTGCACCTCTGGCCTTACCCCAGTTCTGTGTGCATAAATAAATGAATCTTAAAAAAAAAGGGGATGTGTCCCAGTCAATAGATAAGAAAAAAAGAAAAGAAAAAAAATGCTAACTTAGAGGTTAGCATTTAGAGGTATAGAGGTTATCTCTGTATTATGATGACAGATTATTTTTCTCATGTTTCTATATGTTCCTAAATGTATTGCATCTTTTATATATAGTTTATATTATTTTCCACTTTTGTACCATGTTTGCTTTCTCCTCTCAGGTGTAGTCCCCACAGAATTCCCATCACTAATTGACCGTGCACCATCTCTATAGTCCCTTGTACCTTCATGCATCATTTTTTATTTGACAGAAAAGAAACATATTTGCTTGGCAAACTCAAACAGCAACATCTCCCTTCCCATTCTACTCCCAGCATCCTCTTCTTTGACATGGACTCCATATTCCCTTCTCCCTTTAGAAGGTGACACTGCCCTGGAGCTGTCTAGATCTGTTCTGCCCCCTCTATTTTGTGGTCTCCTAAGGGAGTATCATGCCTTATTAACCCTTGCCTCCTAGGGATGTGTTTAGTCATCACTCACTCAATGTTGCCTGCATAAAAGAGGGACTGAGCGAGTGAGTGGAGGGATAAAAGACTTAATAAATGGAACTGACTTGACAAAATTACATTAAGAAAATTGTTCATTCAAAATAATCAGTGACAATAAAAGTTCCATTTGGATTCACAGAAGACAGAAGAAGATGGAAAGCAGAGAGGTAGCAATTTTTCAGAGAAGGCTGAAACTGAGAGAAAAAGAGCCTATGGTTAAAAAAAAAAAATTTAACATAATGGAATATCACAGCCTACTGATCTTCCAATGTATTCCAAGACCAAGAATCTGTTTAAGGTAGGAATATTTATCTAGTGACAATATCCCATTACAGCAAGTCAGTTACATTACATGTTTAGAGTTACGTGTACATAAAATAAGTAGATACTTGCTATTAGTTTTAATCAGCAATGGCTGGTTGAGTCCCTGCTCAAGGAAAAAATCCCACAGGATAGATTATTGTAGTTTTTTATAAATTCAATTTGGTTTATTTATATAACTAGTGAAATATGACTAGGATATTAATTTAGAGTTATATTTCTATGGAGATAGACCTGATTTGTATCTCTTCTTTAAGAGGGGATTTGTCTTTAAGAGCTGAGTAATCTTGCCAGTTATTTGACTTAAGACTCAGTTTTCTTACATATAAAATGGAGTAATAATCATACCAACCAGATAGGGGTATTGTGAAGACAAATAAATTAAGACAAAACCTGGCATTCAAAACAGACTTATAGCTTGTGTCTGTCTGTTTACAACAAGACCTGGACTCCTCTTTTTCTGCTTTATAATACTTTTATTTCTATAATGCTGATCTAATACTTCCCTTTTCATTTCTGAGTTTAGTTATTTGAGTCTTCTTTTTTCTTAGTAACTTTATCTAAAGGACTGTAAGTTGTGTTGTTCTGATTTTTCTCCAGTGTCTTTCTCTTCTCCTTCATATCCTACCTTTTTCACTTTAAAGTCAAGGAAACTGGTGCCCAATTTTAACCAGTTTTTAAGTGCTAGGGTCAAGATTTAAGTGCACAATGTCTGGTTTCAAAGTCTAATCTCATTGACTTATGGATAGAAGACTCTGAATCTGGGCTTACACCCAGTCTTTTACTCACAACAAAAGGCAGTTCACAGTTTTGCTAAGTCACCATAGTATTTGATAGATCAAGGACAGCAATGTATTCCCTCATAGTTACACTAAGTGCTCTACTTCTTTTCTTACTTAATATTTTAACATGAAGATAAGCATAGATGTAATTACAACCAAAGTCTTTGCACTGTCATTCACCTGGTTAGATGTTATCATCATGCCATGTTTGCTTTAGCTCTTCCCTTTAAAAAATAAACAGTGTGGGGACCTCCCTGGTGGCATAGGGGTTAAGTCTTAGTACTATCGGGGGCTACATCCTGAGTTCAATCCCCGGCTAGGGAACTAACCCATATGTGGCACAGCAGATCTCTCCTGTCTCACCTGCTGCTCCCCTCAGCAGTGTATTTCAGTAGATCTGTCTGTTCTGCTCCCCATTATATCTCTGGTGAACCCGCTCACCCCCACAACTCTAGTCTACACCTTAGTTCCTCTATGCAAAAAAAAGCATTAATCAACACAAAGTCTCTCATGAAATTTTTTCTGATTCCATAAAGACCACTGTTCTCCTACATCTTCACGCATATATTTCTGTGTCAAACCCATGTCCGTGTTCATATACAATATATAACTCTGTTTTTAATATTTTAAGACCTGTTGAAGTAAATATGCAGGCATCCATCTGAAATTTGTTTACTTTGTGATGATTTAAAGATTTTATCACTTTGGATTGACTTTACTTTTTCATTTTAACATTTAGACAGTGTTTTATTATATGTTTGTATTCTGGCTTTATCATCTATATTGATGGACATGAAAGTTTCCAAATCATGCTAATACAAATTATGTCCCTTGGGCATGTATATGTGAAATTTCCCTATGGCCTTGCAGGGCCAGAGTATCTGTGCATCTACAAATTTGCCAATTGTTCTACAAAGTGGCAGTAGCAGTTTAGATTGGCTGTCATTAGCTCTTATCATTACTAGAATGTCGTATTGTCAGGCTTTCCTTTTTTTCCAAGTTAATAGACATAAAAGTCTTGTGTTATAGTCACTGCATTTTCTCCAATTATTAGTGAGATTGAAAACTCCTGATATAATATGTAAACTGAAAAATTGAGTGAGCTAAAAATTAACTTCTTTTAAATATACACCAAACTCTTAGAATTTGCAGAAATGTTAAAAAAAAGAAAAAAAGAAAAAAAAAGGCTCATGCTTATGTTAAGACTACAGCAGTAGCTTATAACTCTTGGTGAAGAAACTACCCCTGCAGGATAGTAACCAAAAATGTACCTTGTCTCAATGAGGCTGTGAATACATAGGAAATTCCTGATTAGTGACCACAGAGCTCTGGCACATAGACATTCTGCATGACCCTCCATTCTGGGTCTGATACCTGACACAGGTCTGGAGCAGGATGACTGCAGTTTGTCAGATGGACAGTATGGGACTGTGGCCAGAGTTCTCAAACATAGCTTCTCAATTTCCAGGCTATCTGTATGCTACAAGGTTAATGCTGGATAAGTGACCTTGTCCAATACACAAGAAGAAAAAAAATGCCAATGGCTACTTTTCAAAAAGTTTGCTTTACCCCAGTTTTCACATCTTTGACTATTATCACCACTACTCTGATGAAACTGAAAATATCTACTTAATAACACAATGGGCTCAAGTTATTTCACCTTTCTAAACTTTAGTTTCCTCATTTTAAATTGGAGTAATAATCCTAATTGTGTGAACACGAAATACTAAATTAAAAGAGTTCAGTGTGACTGGCATGTGGTAGTCATAGAATAAGTTACTGCTTTTATAATTAATCTTAGACAAATAATTGTAGGGATTTGCAAAGATCTCCAAGAAATGCCCATGTCCCAGTACCTACTTGGTTCTAGAACCCAGGCTCTTGGAACCTGTTCCTATCTAAGCACATAGAAAACAAGCATATGAATTAAGCCCAGAAGACCCACTTCTGGCCCCAGCACTTACTCATCATTAACAAGAACTGCCTGTGCCCCCAAAAGAGCTGTCACCTATAAGCTGCATCACCTTGTGATATATTTGCACAGCCCCCTGAATTCTGCAGCCTGCTGAATGTGGTTAGTAGAGTCAGCATGTACAGTAATTATATTGGGATCAACACTTCGGGTTTGCTAATCTGCACACGTCCAACCATAGCAAAGGTGTGAGCTGCAGACTGTGAGGCCCTCAAGTTTCATTGCTCCTACTGCGGAGGCCCACTGCCCCCTGCTCTCTCCTATTGTTCTACCCTACATGATTATGCGTGTTTGTTAACAAGAAGGAAGATTTATTCAAAAGAGGTTAAATATTTTTTATGTTGGACATTTCTTTGCTATGGCAATTCTAAAATAATTATAAATGGAAGGAGTTACCTCTGGTTGAGTTCTACTTATTAAAGACAATGGATTAATGTAGAATAGTTCATAGGTATAGGAATTCCAGTAGTTTTTATGAACTGACACACTCATTCATTTATCTAGGTACCTGATCATCCATCCATCCATCCATCCATCCATCCATCCATCCATCCATCCATCCATCCAGTCATTCCTGCAACAAAAGCTTATTGACCTTTACATTCCAGGTACATTCCTAGCAATATTCTGGTGCTATAATTGTGCACAAAGTCAAATGTACAGACAAGTTAACAATCACAACAGAGTATGATTGATTCTAAAATAAAGATAAACACTGACAGTTAAGAGAGCACAGATGGGGGCTACCTCGAGGGAAGTCCATGTACTTCACTTCAAAGCCAATTAAAAATAAAAAACTTTGGCACATTGCCCTATTTGTTCCAATTACTCTGGCTTATACAGCATCTCTCTGCCCTTCCTTCTGCTTCTTGCAATTCTCCTTGGCTTACAGTCTTTATGTCAATATCTCCTTGTCCTGCTTGTTGGCTTTGCACTTGATGGACTACAGGCGCCCTCAGCTGTGACTTCCACTTAGCTTCTCCTAATTCTCTGGAAATTCTGATTGCAGGTATTTCAAGTAATGTGCTGGCCTCGTTCTCATCTCTGGGAGCCTCTCCTTTAAGCCAAATGAAGCTGTCTGCTTCTTGAATAAACTCTGGGGGGAAGCTCCTGGGTGAAGGTTCCTTTGCCCAGTCAACTGATATCTCCAGATGCCCCCTGGAGGCACAAGTGCCCAGCACAGGAATGCCTGCCATGTGTGTCTGATGGCTGAAATTAAGGGCAGCGGGGCAGAAAGCAGATCTGCTGACACCACAGTTAGACAAGCTTGCACTGAGGTTGTAAAACACCCTTGGCAGAGCACACCAGTAAATTGTCCCACTAATTAGTTTATTATTTCATTTGAGAGATCAAATACATAAATAAAATTAATAAACCCTGCAAAATCAGCGCATCACTGGAAATAAAAGTATTTCTCAGGTCATTGCCTTAAACATAGACATTACATGCTAGAATAATGTTAACATAAGAAAGGCAAATCATGCTGCTTTGCAGATGGAATGTACCAAAGGAGGCTGGAGATTGGGGAGCAGTGGACGGTGAGTCTTGGAACAGTTCTGAAAATGGGGATGATGTCTATTCTCTTGCTACTAGGAATGTGACCTTGAACAAGTCAGTTCCCTTCTTATCTCCTCTGATGTGCTCATTTACTCGTGACTAAAACAAAGGGGGTTTGAGTGTTTCTGAAGTTTGTTCTAGCTATGAAATTTCATGATTATGCAAATCATTTGGAAACTAAACCTGGATTACTACGAACAGTCAATAAATAATGGATAATAAAAATGGAATGGAATCTGAGAATCTATTACAACATTCTGGTATAGAATTAAGAACTTGGAGAGATTTTTAGCTAAGTTCTGACCTAGTATTCACCTTAAACCTGAATCAAGAAGGAACAGAGCTTGCATTCATTGAGGGCCATTTATATGCCAAAAGTTATGCTAAATCCATTCATATATCAGTCCCAAGGATGTATGCTTAGAAAACAAATAAAATGTGACCAAATTCACACAGAGAAGAGCAACATTAGGTTTCCTGTTCCTGAGAAGAAGGCTTTTCCACCAAACTCTGTTTGATTGTTTCATCTCTTAATGGGAACGCAGTGCAGGTAACTTCCAACGCGGCAGGTTACTGGACTTGAGTGACACCATGGGTGGTGGGGTCAGTGACATGGCAATGGAAATGATGCAGTAGAGATGGAAAGTCCAGCTCCAGCAGCTGCTCCATGATGTTTGTAAATTTCATCTTTAGGAATGACAGCACTGATTCCCCAGAGACTGAGAGTGTTGTTGATCAACAGCTTGGCGCTGAGTAATTATGTCACTCACTGCCCTGGGCCAAAGATCATTTCCTCTCTCAGAAACACAGCCCCTTCCCAGGGACAGCCAAGTCTGGTAACTGGAAGAACGGGGGTGGTATAAAAAGTCTGGACTCACTGCTTCAACTTGACACAGTGTGCAGGGCTGGCCAGCTTCAGAGCTTCCTACGAGCAGCTTGGAAACAAATCTTCACCATGAGGCTTCTGATCTTGGATATTTTAGGCAAAATGACTCACTGTGGGGAGAGATTGCGTTCTGAGGGAATGGCAAAGGCAGGAAAGCTGGTGGCTATTTGGCCAGATGGGAGCCTCTGTGAGGTTCAGTGCAGAGGGCAGAGCTTTGAGGCCAGAGTCTCTGTGGGCATGTGGCATCCTGACACTCACGACCTTGGCTGCACAGTACTGAACCTCACGAGCTTGTTCCCTTCACT
This sequence comes from Condylura cristata, assembly GCF_000260355.1. NCBI lineage: Eukaryota > Metazoa > Chordata > Mammalia > Eulipotyphla > Talpidae > Condylura > Condylura cristata. Next base: position 32,534,608 of record NW_004567109.1, read on the forward strand.
ATACAATGGGAGTAGCCCAGCTTTGCATGAGTTTTTTGACCATGTAAGACCATCTTGACAACATACAGAGTGAACCTTTCTAGAATTATCGCCAAGAGAAAAATGCTGTAACTTAGTAAGATAAAGATGTCAACTAAGGCTCTTAAAAGTACCATTGTGTAGCCTTGGAGTGTCTCTAACTCATTACGACACAGCCCCATGGACTTCCGGTGGATGGCTGTAATGAAAGCAAACACCCTTATGGTAAGTTTCAGCCTGAGGGTTGGAAGAAATGAGGGCACTTAGAGGTGACTGTAAACATAAAATACCCTCAAATTTGGAACATCGGATCTCTTAACTGGTGAGAAGTTTTATATTTTTATTTGGCATCCCTACCCCTGATTTTTGAATTAAAGCAAAACTGATATTTCAGCTAAAGTAAAACTCTATTTGAAAGCTGTTACATTATGTATTAGCACACAAATGTGGAGGGAAATCAGACAAGAGCTATTTAGAATCAAGTGTGAGGTGTTCTGGAAGCACAATTGGAAGAATCCTTAACATGGTGGTGGTCATGGGGCAGAGATGACTTCTTAAGGGAGTGATTTGTGAGCTGGATTTGATAGGTTGTTCAGAGAAAAAGAGAGTACCTTCAAGACAGAGAAACCAGTTCCAATGATTATGCCCACTGGTCAAAGGGTGTGACATGTGTGCAAGACATCTATAGGAAATGCAAGGCTGGGGGAAAGAATCGTTTGCTAATTATACATGGTCATTATAATTGACATTCCAGTTTTTTTTTTCTATTTTTGCTCTGCCAATATTTTAACATCACTTTGCAATTTGGACTGTCATATTTGAGACTGAATTCAACACTTCAGCATTTGAAGATATTATCATTCTATCAGAAAGGTATATAAATACAAACTGAGAGATGAGAAGGGATTTGCCCACAGCCACAAAATAGTAAATGGTTAAGATGGATTTCAAAAGACTTCTGATCTCAAAGCATCAACTTTTTCAACTAAATAGCAGTAACCTGGACATTTATGACTCTTTTTTTCTTTGTTTCACTGTACTATGTAACTTGTTACTTTGTCAAAATTATATTTTAATTTATGTAGGGTGATGATAATTGACTATCTTTCTCTCTCAATATGTCCTACCATATGGTTTAAAAAAAAAAAACTACAACCTATTACTCAAAGTTGAATAAAAGGCATATTGAGATATATTTCAGGCTATATACACAATGGCTACTGGGGCTAATTTATATATTTTATAGCACACACATGATTAATCCTCAGGATGAAATTCTTCTGTGTATAATTTAAAAATGACTAATTGAAATAAACAGGAACTGAGAGAGATCAAAGACTGTGACCAGAATTTGTATTCAATTCTCAAAGGTCAATTTTTAATATAAATCAATGCTGGTACATGGTGATAGGTTGGTGGTGGAGTAAGAAATAAAATTCAGCAAAAGTCTCAGCATCTATAATGAGGTAGTACAGAGTGTGGAAAGTGGTGTTTCTTGGGAGTGAAATAGTCCTCAGTTCTCAATTCACCCTGTGCAATCTAGAAAAAGCCAAGCAAGCTTGTCTCCACTTCCCCAAGTGAGGTTGACCTTGGATTCGGGGAAAGGGTGACTGCCAGCAACTTCAGGGAATCACCTAGCGTGGCTACATTGGTCTTTCGAGCCACTGGCTCTACCTCTTTAGTTGGTCTAGAAAATATGGCTGGTGGGAGCAAAGACAAGTTGAGGTCCACAAAGCAAAGAGTTGATATTTCTTAAGCTAAATTTTCTTTGGTATACTTAGGAAGGAAGCCACAAATTTTGTGTCCAACTAACTCTAAAATTTATAAATTGTGGTATGTGCTTTGGAAATGTGGGCATGTTGAGATTCTATTTATCTTTATTTTCCAAAACTGGCCCACTAGGTAAATTGCCCCTTTTAAATTATTTCAAGTACTATATAAACATTTACAACTGAAGTCAAAATAAATCCTGTGCCATAAACTTAAGACAGTTTTGAAAAGCAATTTAGCAATATATACACAAGCCTTAAAATCAGATTAAGTCTATGACCCACTTTTAAAAATTCATGCTAAAGAAACAATTATGGATATGTCCAAAGATTCAACATAAAGATGGGTGTGCAACTTAATGGCAATGAAATATTAGAAATAAAGAGAATCAACAACAGTGATCTGGATAATAGATTTTATCCATATTATGAAGCCATTAAAATTATAAGAAAATATTTAATGCCACTAGAAGAAAATCTTAATATGTTAAGTGAAAAAAATAGGACAGTAGACTACCAAAATGAGATACTTTTGTAAAAAGTATGTCAAATGTTATGGATTATTCTCATAAGTATGTGGGAAAATTTAATTTTCTTTTGCTTATTTGTACTGCCTAAAATTTTTACCATACTTTTTTTTCATTATAGAAGATATTGATCTTCTCAGATTTATATTAAAATCCTTGCCATAAATAACTTGAAATCATGAATAACATTCTGGAAAAACATTTTTGTATAGAAATATCTGATAAATGCAATATGTTTATTTTATAAAAAGCCAAGCAAATTGATAAGAAGTTTAGATACCCTAATAGATAAATGAGGAAGGGACATGAATAAAATAGTTAATACAATGACTAAAAAAGATATGGAAACATTTAAGTCCACATGCAAATTAATAAATTTGTAGCTTTTACAAACTATACAATAACATAATTTAAAAAAAGACAACAACTTAATAATTAGTGCCAAGAGGGACAGAAATAGACTTTTGCATATGTTATAGGTAGAAGTTTAAAATTAAAGTACAAGATTTCTGTAAAATACATATGTAATGTGTATCAGCTGCTGGACTATTTGTAGTTTTTGACTGAATGATTCGACTTTTGGAAATTTGGGAATGATTCTTGTTTGGGGAGTGATTTAGAAATCACTCTAAGCACAGAATCTAGTTATGAATAAAAATGTTCAGTATAACATTATTTATGTCAAGATAATTGGAAATAAATTCCTACCTGTGGGAAAAACAGCAACGTGCCCATTCTAGAGCCATATAGCTCTTAAAGCAATACTTAAATACATTGCTTAATAAAGGAAAATGTGTACAGTATTTTTCAATGAAAAAGCATGATTCACACTGAAGATGTTGCACACGTATGAGCATACCTAAAGACACACACGCCCATTCACTCACTCATGTACAGAAATATAGCAGGAGGAAAAGCCTAAGTGTTTTTAAGCGTGTTCTGTTGGAGTTGTAGAACTGACTATTTCTTAGAAAGAGGAATTCAAATTTTGTATATGGGTTACTTTAAAATATGAGAAAATGACCTCCATAAAATAAAAATTAAAAAAATTTTTTTTTAATCTTCATGTGCCCTTAGGACTGTCTGAAGGAGTTAGCCTTCAATGTAGAGAGAGCTAGAGGAATATTTGCCCAACTAACTATCTACCTTAAGAAAGTTGCTAGAGGAAAAACATAAAGCAATAGAAGTTAAAGGTAGTTTGCAATCAATTTAAAGTCTGGTAGGTATCTTAAATCAATTTTATGGGGAGCATATTCAGCTGCAGAAAACCATGCAAGGAAATAGAAAGATAAATTATATTTCTTTATCTTTAAAATGAGTGCTTAGGGGAAAAAAAGGGAGGGTGATCATAATGTACAGAAAAGACATAATAGCATATCAACACAGGCCAGCATACTGTAATTCATCATTGTTCCTTCCTCAACTAGATATAAGATTTGAAAAACAAATTGGGGTCATGGGTCTGGGGTCAACAAAGTGAGTGAATGCCACTGAGCTCCTAAGAAACAGGTCTTGGCCTGGATGGGGGTTTGCTGGATAACAGAGACTGGAAAAATAGGCAGGCTGGTGAGTGATACTTGGAAAATATTTGTGTACCCAGTCCTTGAGAGTTCTAACTCCATGCATCACTAATTCTTACTAACTTCCTTAGGACTCAGTTTCCCAACCTGCTAAATAAGTGTTCATGTATTCATCCCACAGGTACTAAGTGTGGAGTAGCAGGACATAATTGTGACCAATAGAGACCAGATGCTAGTGGGGGGATCCTTATGGCAGAACAGTGTAAAATGTGGGTGCTGAAATAAGGCTCCTTCCATTCTAATCCTACTTTACCCTTAAGGTTTCTAAGCACTTTTCACATTTTGGGCTCCAGAAAAGCGCCTCTTGATTGGTCACCTATTACTCCCTCTTTAAACTCCTATGTGGACTGATCATTCCCTCCCAGCTGCCCCTAAGAGTTAATGTTCCAGAAATGCCATTTTTGGGCTCTGCTTATCTCTGCTCAATTCTCAGGTCTGAGTTCTTTCTACCAGCCTCATAACCATATGCTGAAAATCCCTGGTTTATATCGTCAACCTGCAGGTATTTTGAATTTAGACTCAACATGCCATCTTGTAATTTGATAGTTTTTTCAACTTTATACAACCAAGGTTTTGTTTTATTTTTTAAAGATTTATTTATTTACACATACAGAACTGAGGTATAGGCCAGAGGTGCAGGGGAAGTGATTGAACTCACCAGAGACAGAGTGGGGAGCAGAACAGGCAGATCGATGAAGTACACTGCTGAGGGGAGCAGTGGGCGGGTGAGGAGAGGTCTGCCACGCCATGTGGTCACCTCCGGGGCAGGCGGGAATCGAACTCATGCGGAAGTGGCTTTAGCTTCTCAGTGCTGTGCTTTAACCCGCTGCACCACCAGGGAGGGCCCAACTAAGATTTTTTTTTTATCAGTCATGTGTATATCTAAATAGTTTGGGGCACATTTTCTTGCACTTCCATATATACAAATACTTCACCCAACCCTCCACCAAACGTCCCATGTCAGTGTTCCATCCCCTTCTTTCTCCTCCCCCTCCTCTCTCCCCTTATTCTCTCTGGTCACCAGTGTATTTTTCAGTCTATGATCTGTTTCTGTTGTGCTTTCTAGATTTCCTTTGATTACTTATATCCCACAAATAAGCGAAACCATTCAGGATCTGTTTTGCACTTTCTGGCTTATTTCACTTAGCATCATCACATCAAGAACAGCCCATTTTGTCCCCAAAGACACCACTTTATCTTTTTAAATAGCTGAGTTGTATCCCCCCGAGTGTATGTTCTGCCTTTCTATAAGTCATCTGTCATTGGGCACTTAAGTAGTCGTCATGACTTGGCTATTGTAGATAAGCTGCTATGAACACAGCAGTGCATAAATCTTTTCAAAATCTATGAGTAAACACATAACAGTGACATTGCTGGATCGTATATTATTTCCATTCTCATTTTAAGGTATCTCCATACTGTCTTCCATAAAGTCTGCACCAAATTGAGTCCATTATGTGTGTTCCTCTCCACCACATTTTGCCAACATTTGTGTTTTTCCAGCTTTGCTGCTATAGGCCATTCTCAAAGGGGTAAAGTGATATATTATTGTGGCTTTGACTTGAATTTCCCACACATAGACCAGCTGAACATCTTCTTTGAAAAAGTGCCTATTTAGATCTTTTGTACACTTTTTGATTTTGGACATTATCCCCTTATCAGACATATGAGAGGCAAATGCCTTCTCCCAGTCTGTAAGTTGGCTTTCTGTTTTGTCTTGGTTTCTTTGAAGGCACAATGTCTTTTTTTTTTTTTTTTTTGGATATAGTCCCATCTGTTTATTTTTCCCCCTTGCCACTGGAGTTGTCCCTGAACACATCCCCTTTAAAAAGTTAATCGTGATATCTTGATTTGGGCTCATTCCCATTCCCAATAAATATCCTGTTTTCCTGAAATCTCACCATGTTCGAACATGGTTACTGTATACTACAATTTACTTAGGTCAACATTTTGGTAATAATCTTTGGCCTTTTTTTTTTTTTTTTTTTAGGCCTTACATCTCATGCATTAGCATATGCTATTTCTGTATATTAAAAATATATCGAGAATACAACATCCATTATTTCTCCCACCCTGACCCTAATTTCGAGCTATCATTATCTTTCATTTTATTACAATAGTATGTTAACTAGTTTCATGCAACCTATTATTCACCAACAGCATAGTTTCAAGAAAGTAGTTAGCCTAATTCTCTTACTTAAAAAAAGAAGGGAAAAAAAAAAAAAAGGAGAGAGAGAGGCCCTCCCTGGTGGCGCAGCGGGTTAAGCACAGCACAAAGCAGCTTAAGCCACTTCCGCATGAGTTCAATCCCGGCCTGCCCCGGAGGTGACCACATGGCGTGGCAGACCTCTCCTGACCCGCCCGCTGCTCCCCTCAGCAGTGTACTTCGTCGATCTGCCTGTTCTGCTCCCCACTCTGTCTCTGGTGAATCCTCTCACCCTCTGCATCTCTGGCCTGTACCCCAGTTCTGTACAAATAAGTAAATAAATCTTAAAAAAAAAAAAAAAACAACAAAAAGGAGAGAGAGAAGAGAGAGAGAGAGATTGGTGTCATTGTTTCTCCTTTAATTCAGTATTAAATCTGAAGTACCTATCATGGCCAGTAACCTCCTTGATCTAGTTTCTGCCCATTGCACTAACTACCTCCTACCGAGTATCCCCCTACTTAACACTTTCCCCACACTGGCTCCCTTGCTATTCCTACAACAAGCTAGGTACCCTTCCTCCCTTAGAGTATTTGCACTGTCTGCTCTTTTTTTAGAAAGGCCCTGCAAATACTGTATAGCTTACACCCTTGCTGTGTTCATATCTTTGCTAAAATGATCTCCCATTATTGCAGGGCCTCCCTTGATTTCCCTAATACGCTTCAGCCCACATCTTCAAGTTTCCTGCTTTGCCTCATTCCACGGAGTAGCATCTGCATCATAGTTAATACAAATGGTGCCCACTGGAGGTGGGTACTGCATAGCCAGAGGTGCTAACACGGTACCTGTGTCCACCACCATCTCTCTTCCTACTGTATTCTTCATAGTAGTTTAGTATCCTCGGAAATTGATCTTTGTTAATTATTTGTTTATGGTCTCCCTTACCCCTACTATAATAAAAGCTTCACAAGAGCATTGATTTTGTGTTTTGTTTACTACTATATCTCCAGAGATTAGAACAGTATCTGTCTTATAATAGATACTTAGTAGATACTTACGGAGCAAATGCATGCACAGCCTGTGACAGACTAATTGGCATCTGACATGTACAATCCAATATAGTAGCCACTAGCAAAATGAAATTACGAGGCACTTGAAAAATGACTAGTACAACTGAGGAAATGAATTTTTAAATTTCTACTTTAATTCGTGTTAATTTATATTTAAAACTAGAGACAGTATAAAATATTTTTTGATGAAACTCAACTTTATTGTTTTTAGAAGATTATATTTCTCTTTCATCATTGTATTGTGTAAGGTATTATTTCAATTAAACTCTTTTACTTTTTAAATGTGGATACTAGAAAATTTAGATGTGTGACTGTCATACTTTTATTGAGGAATACAGTTCTAGTTTCTCCTTTTGGAAAAGGGTAATAATGGTACCCACTTCAGAGGGATGTTGTTAAGTTTAAGTCAGGTAACATGCGTAAAACATCTGTTGTAGTAGCTGGTGCATAATAAATGCTCAGTAATGTTAGCCATGTTCATAATATTGTAACATTGTATCATTGCTATCACTGCAATTATTAAACATGTAAGGGATAGTTAGTCCTTATAAGTTGAGGAGAGGATTTACTTTAAAATGTGTTAAAAGTGGAATTATGGGCCCTCCATGGTGGCGCAGCGGGTTAGAGCACAGCACTGAGAAGCTAAAGCCACTTCCGCATGAGTTCGATCCCCGCCTGACCTGGAGGTGACCACATGGCGTGGCAGACCTCTCCTGACCCGCCCGCTGCTCCCCTCAGCAGTATACTTTGTCGATCTGCCTGCTCTGCTCCCCACTCTGTCTCTGGTGAAGCCTCTCACCACTCCTGAGTCTCTGGCCTGTACCCCAGCTCTGTATGCACAAATAAATAAATCTTTAAAAAAAAAAAAGTGGAATTATGAGTAAATTAAGTGAATTTTAAGAGAGGAAGCTGGCAGGAGTTCAGTGTCCAAAGCATTTCCAAGGCAATAATGAATGGGCAGAGGCACAACTTACACTTGAGTCCTTCTGTGCCCAATGCTATGGCTTTGGGCCACCACATGACATTATCTCTTAGTAAACCTCTATCACTAAAATAAAATTTCAGAAGATCCTAAAAAAGAGTTCACTAAACTTTGATATAGTCAACATTACCATTTGTTTTGATTCAGTTCCTCTCAAACTCTGTATCTGAAACTCTATGAAGAATTCTTTGGACTTATTATTTCATGGGTGATAATTTATTTTTTTTACATTTTACATTACATTGCATCACCTCTTTTTACATTACATCCTGAATACTGACAAAGGCTTTTAATAGATCACAGAGATAGGAACTCCATAAATGGGCAAAGCTGTGTGATTTCCATGCCAGCTTTGTGACTGTTTATGATCACACCAGTCCCAGAATGATGGCAGTGCTCAATCTTTAATTCATTGCTCTTCGGTCCGGGAACCAAGGACCAGGGAAACACATCAAAGGGTCACAAGGTTGTATTTTATATTTTTACTTTTAAAGGAGTCAAAGGACAAGACTGAGACAGCCCAACCCCCAGTAGAATTAGTGCTGAGAAAGAGAGATGAGGAGAGAGAAAGAGGCGTCTTTTTGATTGACAGAATACAATTCAATTTTTATCAAATGCTTTGGATTGCTCCAGAAAATACAAACCACCATTCTGTAAATAGATAGGCACCTAAGTATTATTATGGTTTTCCTTTACCACTATACATATGTATATATTTTCAAGCTGTCATAAACATACTTTACATGATAATTTGTCATGATATTTGGAAAATATTCCTTACAGGATTTTGGGCATCACCAGATCACCTGGGCCCCCTGCCCTATGAAAAGTATACTTAACTCTCTGCCACACCTGGAGGGATCATTCTAATTGGCTTCACAATATACCTGAGGGTTAAATTAATTTACGTGAATCTCACAGCTGGACAGCTGCCCAGCACTATATACTAGCAGCTGTTTGACACAATAAACCAAGAACCAGATTTTCTTGCAGCAAAAATAAATTTTTAACAATGTCGCCCGTTTCCACAGAGGCAAAATACAAGATATGATTTCTGTATGAGGTGATTATGATAGAAGCCTCCTCGGAGGAAAGGTGTCATTTTCTAAGTCAAGGCCCTGTCCTGCCACATTATTTAAGCACAACATGACATGGAAATATATTTAATAGGATTTAGCTACAGGCAAAAAAAAATCTGAAAAAAAGTACAGGGATTCGAAGAATTTACTGTTGAGTTATGCATGGAATTCAGAATTTAGCAGAATTGAAATCCTTAAGACAGTCTTTGGCTGTTAACAAAACAAAACAAAAATTCCTCTCAAGTGTAACTATACTGGTACACTCATTATGATAATAGCCAGCATAGTCCCAGAACCATGGAGAAGATAGAAAGTGTATCTTTATATTTATCTCACATTCAAATCTACTGAAATTATTTGTATGCTGCACATATTAAACAACCTGCACTTCATCAGACCCTTTGCAATTACCTACTTTCAACTAATGATAGATAGCTGTAGCACCTGCTTGAATGTTACATGTCTGTCATTTTGCAGCAGTTTTGCAAGTAGGTTTTATACCCACATCATCTTTGATCTAAGTGCTTGGAATACAGTGTGATGGTGAATCATCTTGCATTGCATTGTTCTAGAAAGGGCACCTGTAAGTGTGGAGGAGCAAAAGAACAGAAAATGCCCAGATCCCTGTAACCTCTGATGGAATGGAATGACCTTTCCAGCTCTGACCAAGTATCTAAGACTATTAAGTGAGGTAGAAAACTATGCAGGACTTATGTAGGGTATTGTTGCCTGGTGATCTTTTATATATGGCTCAACCACCTTAGTCCAACCAATATAGATCCCTCACAAAATCACAATCACAGAAGGGATTGTGAAAAGAGGGGAAACTAGAAAAGAGGGGAAATTTTATATTTAGGCAAATAAAACAGATTATCAGTAGGCTTAGTGGGCAAATTTTGGATTAATAAAAAAGACTGAGCAATATAAAAAAAGATTGCCATTGTTTAATTAATGATGACAAGAACTAAGGGAAAATAAGTATTACATTTAACAAATAAAAAAAATACAGGGAGAATAGAGCTAGTTATTGAATCCTGAACCTGTTACATAATGCAAAAGAAGATACCAAGGAATACTGTAGAGGAGGAAGACAATTACAGACACAGGGTAGACACAAAGCAAATATTTATAAGGTTTATTAGACTGCATGAATCTTGAATCAACATATTATGTATTTAATATTAATATCAAAGATTATATATAAAATATTTTATTAGACCAGTGGTCAACAAAATTTTTCTTATAAGGGCAAAATAACAATGATGATAAATATTTCATAGTTCATGGCCAAGGGACAAAATTAAGAATGTTATGTACTCATATAACTACTTAAAATATGAATATTTAAAAATGAAAAATAAATTTGTAGCTTGAGACTCACACCATATTTAATTTGCAGACTTTCTACCACTGACATAAATGCATGAGGCTACAGAATACATACTACATACATACTACAAAGCCTGACTTAGTAAAGAATCTAAAACATTAAAATGAATAGTAAATAGTAATGGTAAAAGTAAATGAAAATGTGATGAACACCTATATACTGGAAGCCAAGATTTCTCTGTTTCTCTTATGTCAACTTCCACAACTGTCTTGCCTTGTTGATCTGTCCTCTCTTCCTTCTATCCTCACTCCCCCCTTTCTTTCCGTCCATCCATCCATCCATCCATCTATCCATTCATCCATCTATCCATTCATCCATCTACCCATCTATCAACATCATGTATGCTGGAGTTATCAAGCTTCTCATTAGTTTCTAATCACATACACCATTAGGCCTAAGTATCTTTGCTCATGCTCCCCTCCTTCCTATGCCCTCTCCTGCTTTGCTTGCCTAGATTATCACTTGTACACTAAATCTAGTTGAAATGTGACCTCGTTGCTAGACCCTACTTTTGCTTCATGACATTGAGTCAGTATCACTTCCCTTGTGTCTGATACTACTTTGTTAATACCTCTACTATATACATTAATTTGCTATCTATCAGATTATGAGCAGGAACCTGGTTTCATTTCAGCACTGTGGACAGTGCACACCACACAGATATATATTCATGAAAAACACTATTGTAACCTCATTTTGCAAACAAATAACCCAGAGAAATTAAATAAATCACTCTGGGTTTTATGGTTTTACTCCTATAAACACTGAGTCCAACCTCTTGACCTACTTTGTTGCCTTATTGATGGTTGAATAGATAAATGCTGCAAGTTTAACTAGGTTGATATTATTCCCTGCTAAAGCATTTCTAAAATGTTTAATTAAAACATTGTAATGGTTTATAGCTAATATCATAAGCCTTCAAAAGGTGGAAAGAACATAAGAAGAGATCAACCAGTCCTGTTCCCTTGTAATTTTAGATAATAAAACAGAAGCTGCAAGAAAGCACTTATTTTTAACTCAAGACCAAAAAACAAAACATTTTAACTCCTGCCTGTTAGTCTAGCACTTTCTTGTCCATCACTTTCCATTTTCAATGCTTTCACATGGCGTGCTTGATAGTCAAACTCATTCTACATCATTGAATTGGTAGATTAAATGTTAATTTTTGGCATAAATATTGAAAACGATATTTGTACCATAGGTCAGAATTAAGTTTGGTCCTTTCAATTGTATAGAAATTAATAAACAAATTGCCTTTGACTTTCTTTTGGAATAAAGTCTTAGATGTATTTGATGTATCTCTTCAGAACCACTCTGGCCTCTAACATTAGATTGACCACTAAATGGGACTTATCACAATGCATTACAATGTATTATCACAGTGTGTTTGTTGGTCTGTGTCTCTCACTGGAATATGAGCTTCTCAGTAACAGAGAACACATTTATGTTGCTTTGCATAGTTTTAGCAATAAGTTGGTGAAAAATTGTGAAGATTCACTGATTTGTTGCATTGAGGTTGGACCTTGGATATATGGCCAAGGGTGATCAGCAGGGAGTATCATCTTGTGTGTGTGTGTGTGTTGGAAATTACTTAAGTCATCATCATTGCATACTTCCCTGTTTCACAAAAACTTCTTAAAAAATTGTTTAAACATACCTATCAGTGAGACTTTGGCAGTTTTTCCCTAAGTCTGAAAATATTAGAAGAATCCAGGTGGTCAAATTCAATGTAATCAGTGTTTCTCAGGGAACACTGTGGATGGATGAATGCAGGCTGATTATACAGTAAATATTTAATTTCAGATTCTGATTATTTCATATTGACATTTCAAAGCAGTAAATATTTTTATGCTGGATCCAGCCTACACCATGAAAATAACTCCCTCAATGGCAGAGTCTACGCATGTAATTGTATAATTCAATACTTTCATTTAAAACATTTCTACTTTAAAAATCTTTTAAATTTGAAAAAGTAATTTCTTTTCTGAGGAGACTCAACCTTAGACTCTTTGGGCCATAGACTAATTAGTCTTTCACTAGGAAAATGAAAGATGCTCATTTCTGAAAATAACTACTTTGATTTGGGTATTTTCCATTCTTGAGTGCCAAATTTACATGGAAACCATTATGAAAGAGTTAAAATAGAAACCTTCATGGGGAGACATACAAGGATAGCTTTTCTTTTGCTAGGAAAGGGTGGTTTCAGACATTTACTGTCAGGAATAAGAACCCCTAGAGGGTTTTTGAGGAAATGCTTGCTGAGTAATAAGCAGGCAGGTTTGGGGGGAGAACCAGCTTAGAAGTCTTTTAAAATTATGTGCATGTTGGGGGTGGTGGGATCTGTTTGAAACCATCTGGTGTCGATAAACTTGTAATTCTATCACAAGTATTCATGAGTATTTTATAGGAGACATTTGAAGAACTCCTTCCCATTAAAACTCAAGCATGACTGCTAATTTCTAGCAGTTGTTTAAGTCCAAAGAGGAGATATCATGAAATAGAATGATGGCCATTTTTCAAGTGAGCAAATGGACAGTATAAAGACCCCAAGTGGGTCAGCTACAAAGTTCATGAGAGTCTCTTCTCCCTTACTTTGAACTTTCTCTAGGTGCCCCCATTAATGTGTCTTCTCCCTTATTTATGTGTACTTCTCTTAGTGAGTCAAGATGTCTGCCTAATTGGTAGTAGATGAGCAATGACTAGGCACACTCTGCTCATGTCAACTGTTCCTCTCTTCTCGTAGGAGCCAGAGTCCTATAGAAGACATGCATTCTGCTCTGCTTCACTATGGCCCCTGTCAGCCCAATTCTATGACATCATTAATGAGTCTACATGACTAGTAGGATAAAAAAAAAGAGATACTGACTGTTGTATCCTTTCCCTAGAGACTCCAAAAGTCACAGGGTCAGGATCAAACTCTTTGGGGCTCATGTTCTAAAACCACCACTCTAATGGCAACTGATACTGATGATCCTTTAGCTCTTCTTTCTACCTTGCTAGTTTGGGCCCTGTTATAAGTTCTGACTAATAGCTTGTGAGCAAAAAATGATAAATGTCATTTATCAGTGGCAGAAGTGAAAATCTGATTAGCCTTCCATTACAACACATGTTGAGATGGTAGCTCCAGAAGAAGTGAGGTGCCCAGAGATTCTGGGTCTCCACTGGAACAAAAAGCAATCTGTATTTCTTAATAATACTAGGATTCATGTGAATAAAATAAAAATAAAGAAAGTTTTGATATGTTAAACCCCACTCACAGACTTGGGAAATTATTTTTCTTGTATCATCAAACCTAACTAATACACTGAACAAGGAAGTGACTAAGGAAATAGGCCCAGTGTGAGTTCTTATATAGACAAAGTAAACTTATAAGGCTCACCAGGAATAACAAAACAAATAAGGAAGCTCTGCAGAGTCATGAAAAAATATCATCAGCTTAATCACTTCTTAATAAGGGCTTTTCTGAAACATTAGTTGTTATCATATACCTGCCTTTCTCCCCCAGTATCTCTAGTTTCTTTGAGGACAAGGAACAAGTTGATGCCATTTCTCTGTCCTCGGTGCCCAGCATAGTCCCCAGGGCATGTCAAATTGTCATATGTTGCTGTTGAGCAGAGGCAAAATGAATCAATGATAATGAATAACAGAACTGCAGTGGAGTTATTAGGCCTTTGTATTATTTGTAATTATCATTAGCATAAATTATACATCTATTCAGCATAAATATATACATATATTTATGTTTAAGTTAACTATTTAGTAAACTGAATATAGTTCATTATACAATAATCAGTCTTTTATTTTAAACAGGCATTTGCGTTCAAGAGGTCAGACCCATCAATACAATTAATTCAGATTGCCTAAGTAAAGGCAAAGAAGAAAAGCTTAGTGTTTTCAAGATTGTTAACAAGAATATCCCAGGACTCAAGTGGAGATAGAGAGAAATTTGGAGCTAGAAGGGAAAGATAGCTACACCAGGAGCAGAGCAGCACCTAGAGACAGAGAACATGGTTTCAGAAAATAATAATTCTGTGTATCTGCATGGCCTGGAGGTGAAGAATGGAGTCAAGGTTACCAGGGAGGCCATTCTGGGAAGGAGAGAGAAGGTAAGGTGTGCGTGAAGCTGAAGGTCTTGGAGATAAACCAGCAGACACAGTTGTGCAGGCCAGGGGGACACAGCACAGTGTTCAGGAGGATGGACAGATGAGAAGCAGTGAGCTGACCCCAAGCTGACCACCATCCAGGAGACAATGAGAACCTGCTGCAGTGAAGCAGGCTCCAGTCCACCCCCACCAGGGAAGTGAAGATTTTCTGTTTGTAACATTAAAGACCCAGTCTTCTGGAAGGGTCAAGGCACAGATAGAGGCAATAGAATCTCAAGAGAGATTCATGATTATCTGGAGGTGGGGGCTCCAGCTTATTGGAATGCAAGTTGAACAAACACAGCAGATGGGCTAGCTCTTATATGTCAAGTTTAGGGAGCAAGTCATTCCAGTCACACTTTCAGGCTCAGGGTTGGACTACAAAGAGATATTAAGCAAGTCCTTTGCCTTCAAGAATCCAACCATTCACTGGGAGGAGAAGAGATATCCAGAAAAAGAAAGCCACTAAAACAATGACCCTTTATTCCAAGGGAAAATTCAGAAGCCCTCAGCTTGGCAAACTGGACTGTCCTGATATAATAATGGTCCACCCCCAAAGTACATGTCTTGTATTTTTGCCATGAACCATTCTCTTGTTCACTCCAAGTCATTGTGAAAGCCAATATTTTCGCTGATCCTGAAATAGGCTATGTCTTTTCAGACTTTAACTGCTGTTTTCTCTGATTTTTTTTTTTTTTTGGCTAATATAGTCCTACTCAACCTATAAGATCTAATTGTGATTTCTCTTCATTGATGTTATTTGGATGCTCTCAAGTGAAATGAAAGAAAGACAGTGAGAGGACGAGAATGGGAATATTATTGACTTTATTATTACATGCTTATCATTGCTATGACCTGAATTGTATCTGCCCCCCCCCATATGTCAAATATTCAAATGCCAGCCCTACCTCAAGGGCAACTGTATTTGGAGACAGGTGATAATTAAAGTTAAATGAGGCCATGCAGGTGGGACCCTAACGTGATAGGATTAGTGGCCTTATAATAAGAGACACCTAGAGTTGCTCTTGCTCTCTGTCCAACATGTGAGGACATAGATAGAACAGGCCATTTGCAAGCCAGGAAGAAGGTTCTCACCAGAATCCATGTATACCAACACCCTGATATTAGACTTCCAGCCTCCAGAACAGGGGAGAGAAAAATGCTACTGCTTAAGCCACATACTCTGTGATATTTGTTAGTCAGCCTGAGCTGACTAAGGAAATCACTGCATCTCTGTTCCCACATTATGTCCTTTAGTGTCCCTAAGAGCACAAAAATACACTCTGGGTCACCACAGCAATACCCGGGTCACTGCTGGGTGACAGCAGCACTCATAGCATGTTGCAGGCAGTGATCTGTTTCTTCTGCTAAACAGTGTGATAAAATGACTCTTAGTGATAGAACAGTTTTTCTGAAAGAATCTGAACAATCAAATTGATAGATAATTAGGATTGATAAGAGATACATCTACTATTACAGAAAGCAGAGGCAGAACAAAATCCTTTGAGTTGTACAGGGTCTATTTTCCATCAAAAGAAGAAATATGTATGGAATGTTCATTCTTTGCAAGACATTATATTTCATTGTGAACAATAAAAATAAGGCCTAGGAGTGGCCCCTAGGGAACTTAAAGTTGAGTAAAAATAAAACATTAACTACTAATTTTCTGTTCACATGCGCTATCTGATTGGGGTCTGGCTGGATGTGTAGGAATCAGTCTTGGCTACACACTGGAATCATCTGGGAAACTTTATAAGACATTGAGGTCTGGGTCCCACTTTCAGTGGTTTTGATTTAATTGGTCTGGGCTGGGTTCTGGCTATCAAGAGTCTTAAAAACTCCCCAAGTGATGCTGATGGGCAGTGAAGTTTAAAAATCAGTGGACCAGGAATCGAGAAGAAGGAGGGTGATACTGGGTTCTATAAAGGGAGGGTGAGAATAGAGCAGAGGCTCATAGAAACAACATTAGCTACCATTCTGCTTTCGCAGTATTTAACACATGCTCATATTGTAAGAAGCATTTCAGAAGACCTATTAGTACAATTCAGAGAGCGTGCATTAAGAACTAAAACAACACGAAAATCAAATGCCATTGTTTATTTAGTGCATGTCTTTCAAGGGGCTTTAAGTACTAGAAAGACATTATCTTAATAAGCTCCCATCATCTCTGTCAGGTAGGGGGCAGGTTAGGCTTTTATTAAATGATTCCATATTGGAGTACATTCTTTGATTGAATTTGAAACTAACATAATACAACTATGGGGACTGGCTGTATATTTAACATTGTAAGGGTTATAACCCAGGATCCTGCATAATGGTTTTACAGATGGGACCTGGGGAGACAGGCTGGGAAAAGAGGCTTAAGGGAGGCAGTGGTTACAATTAACCAGTCTTATAGCACCAGGTATCTTGCTGAGAGTTTACCAGGTATTACCTTAGTATTCATCCGGTGAGGCAAGAATCATTCTCATTGTATAGACGAAGAACATGCTACAAAGGGAAAATAGGCAACTTGTTCAAAAGCAAATAGTTCCCAGGTAGGTTTTAAATCTAGGTCAGATGCTCTATAGCCTGTTCTCTCAATCTTGGGAATTTGTTTTGTTTGTTTGTTTGTTTGTTTTTTTAGCAGAGTTTAAAGTGAGGAGACAACCTGGTGAAGATGTGGTTAAAAGAACTAAGATTTGGCCCTCCCTGGTGGCACAACGGGTTAGGATGTAGCACTGCAAGCTGGCCACAGTTGCTTTGGTGGGAGTTCAATCCCTGGCCCCAGAGGTGATCCACATGGTGTGGCAGACCTCTCCTGTCTCACAAGCTCCCCTCAGAAGTGTACTTCATAAGTCGGCCTGTTCTGCTCCCCACTCTGTCTCTGGTGAATCCTCTCACTGCCACTGAACCTCTGGCCTGTACCCCAGTTCTGTATGCATAAATAAATAGGACTTTAAAAAAAAAGAACTAAGATTTCTTTGCATATTGCAAATCAGAACAGGATTAAATATCTAGAAAGTGGAAAATAGTGGTACCTAAGAAAAGCAACTGACTGATCATGAAAAAGGAGGTTCCAGTAGAATTTGATGCTGAATTCTTATTCCTGAAAGACACAAATCCTGAGACCTAGGATATGGAGGAAGGAGGCCAAATCGGGGCCAGTGAATGATGACATTTCCATTATCTCATAAAGAAAATTAAGCCACCAGGGCAGTTCATATGGCTGCAGAGTCCAGAACTAAAGAAAGATTTCAGCAAAATATAAAGAAGGATTTTATAGTCAGGAAATCTGTAATGTGCTTTCTTGGGACATCATAAATCCAGGTCCTGAACAGGTGTATGGCATCTAGATGACCAACTGTCTCAGAAGAGAGACAACTCCTATGGTCCCTATGGTCTCTAATAACCATATTGTAGAACTCTCAGGTAAATTTTATTCATTAAGATCTTTATCTTCAAGAACTACAAATGAGCTTTTGATAAGAAAAGAACTACTTGTCAAATGAGCACAAGTTTAGACAGTGTGTTTAGAAGTTTTTCCCCTACCTTCTCTATCTTCTACTTCTGTTCATGTATTTCACAGATTAAATACTTTTCCAGCTTTCTCTGTGTTATTTTAGAAGCCCTAACTTCTCCCTAAACTAAATAATTTGAGGTCAAAGACGTATGTTGAAATGCTGAGTCCACTAAATTTAGGACACCAAGGTGCAAGCTTTAAACCTGGTTACTTTGGGGAACAGACTTGAGGTCCTGAAATCTGCAGGCAGAAGTTTTGCCAGGCATTCCTAACTGATACCTGTGCATAAAAGATGTGGGAAATGGGACCCGGCAGAGGGAGAAGTGGAACTGTGGTATAGTTGGAAGCAAAACCTCGGCTGATGCTAGAGCCATGACTCTTCCTAATAATCCTATGTCTAAGCAAAGGGTGACATAAATGTGCCCAACCCCCATTAACTAATATCTGAAAATGAGCTCTTCTTAGGGTCTTAACTTTTGACAAAACAACTCCCCTATGCCAGGAATAGAGCCCAAATAGTGATTTAGGTAAGAACAACAGCAGTCACTGTACTTGAGCATGACCGTCTCATTCCTGTTGAACATGTGATTGATTCCTTCTCACTTCTCTAGGTGTTATGTACTTTATGCTACCTGACTGACATACTTATTTTCCTTTTCAGCCTGGAATTTCCAAAACACGACGACTGATTTTCATTCCTAAATGCTATGGCTATCTATACATATGTACTATAATTATTAGAGAGACACTTCATAAACTCTTTGAAAGTCACAGGTATTAAAAACAAGATGACGATCCCAAATGGAGTTGCTAATACTAAGCCCCATATTACTAAACTAAGACTTAACTTATTTGCAGCTTTGGCTTCCCCACAAATGGAATCTTAAACAAGCCAATCATGAAATTCCTGCTCTAGTTAGATGATCACCTGATAGATCCCTGCCCTCCTCTCAGTAAAGCACCAACCTACTCTTTTCTCTAGTGTCACTTCCTTGTTTCTGCCCCCTTCTGCCCATGTAAGTTTTTGTACAGCTCCTCGGAGCTCCTTTGTAGCAGCTAGATTGGATACTGCCTCATTCATGAATCAATGAATAAAGCCAATAAGATCTTTAAAATTTACTCAGCTGAATTTTTGTTAAACGTCGGGTAAAGACAAATAGCAATAATAAAAGTGAAAGAGGCCCTCCCTGGTGGCGCAGCAGGTTAAAGCACAGCACTGAGAATCTAAAGCCACTTCCTCATAAGTTCGATTCCTGCCAGCCCTGGAGGTGACCACATGGCGTGGCAGACCGCTCCTGACCTGCCCGCTGCTCCCCTCAGCAGTGTGCTTCATTGATCTGCCTGTTCTGTTCCCTGCTCTGTCTCTGGTGAAACCTCTCACCGCCCCTGAGTCTCTGGCCTGTACCCCAGTTCTGTATGCACAAATAAATCTTAAAAAAAAAAAAAAAGTGAAGGAAGTTCCTGCTCATGTTTTGAATCCCCCATCCAGAAGTCACCTGTGTGATATCTAACTACAGAGCTAATGTCTGCCAACTACAACACTTACATACTATATGCAATTATCTTGTAATGAGCCTGTCTTTCTCAGTAGGCTGCAGATTCCTCAGCTATAGCTCATACATTTGTATCCCCTGGGCCTAGATCAGTTCCTAACATATAGGAAATGTACAATAAAAGTTTTGTCACATGAGTGAATGAATGAATGAGTGAGTCAATCAAAATGTGGATCTTTCTTATGGTACAAGTTCAGTTACTCTTACTGTTTTCCTGACATTTCATAATTGTGGCTAATGTGGTTCACAAGCAGAACTGGGAAATAAACACAGGGATAATAAGCCTGCCTTGTGTAGTTCAGCAGATCAGCACAATAAGCTCATGTTTTAAACAAAAAAGGGGGGTGGCAATTGCTGCTAAAGCTTTAGCACAATCAATTTTAATTAGCATTGCTCATTGTAAGAAATGATAAGGTATCAGTCATTGTAATTGCCAGTGTTGACAATTAGTTAAAGTCATTAACATCTCAAGACCTAACAAAATATAGACTTACTGAATTTTAAAGATTTGGAGGAAATGCCTTCAGTTTTGCACAGCTCCAACAGGCGAAGACTGTGAAGACTCTTTTCCAGTTTTCTTTGGTTGATGATGAGAAGAAGCCATTGCTCCCTGTTCTCCTTCTTACCCTCCCAAGTGTTTCCTGGGAGGGCCTTCTCAAAAATGCAAGTTCTGTTTGCAGTCTCTGCCACTCATTGCCCACAGGGAAAAGCCCAGTCTCCTTAGCAGTGGATTCAAATTCATAGATTTCCACCTCCAACTATCCCACGCTTGTCCATTCTCCTGCATGCCCCTCTAAACTAACCAACATGTAGCCTTTTCTTATTAACCACTTTGAGTTTTGGTGCTTCTGTGACTGCAGAGGCAGGTCTATTTGTCTTAAGTACTATAACCTTTTTTTTTATTTGGCTGACTTACTTCATTTCCTCCTTTTATGATCCAATTCAAATGGCTTCTCTCCTCAGGAAGAGGAGTTTATTTCTTTGTGCTATTTTTACAGGGTGTAATTTCCATAAAAGGGGAGGTTACATGTTCCCTGCCTCACCTAATGAAGGGTGGAGTGGAAAGCCAAGAAGAAAGCTAGAGAAGAAGACTTAGAAGAGCCTTGGAGGAGGCATGTGGAGTAGGGTCACCTGAGGAGGAAGAGGACCTTGGCTTCTCAACTTTTGACTTGCACCAGGAACTTAGGGGAGATGGAAGGAGACGCATGGAATGGAGACATGTAGTGACACTCAGAAGAGATGCGGGTGAGAGACCAATGAGAAGGTTGATGACGCTAATGTAAGGTGGAAACGGCCAGGGTAAGGCTGGGGCAGGAAGCTTGAATCTGGGACTGGGACTGTCTGCATACTGGCATCCTCCTAACCTTGATCCTCCTAAGTTCTGGGATCTACCTGCATTCCGGGAACTGATAAGCATTATTGATGAATGAGTGTCTGAAAGCAACTTCCGCGCCCTAGAAAAGCTTCTCAGGTTCCCCAGTGGATGCTACTTCTCTGACTCCTGTGGAGGTTGGTGAACCTCGTCCCGGAGCAAACTAAAGTCCCTGCTTGTCAGAAACTCTGCCTGACTCCCTTTCACTCAATTGCACTGAACCTTTTATGTAACTATTACCTTGAATTATACTTTAATTTCCCTCCTTTTGACTCACACTTGCCTGGCCCCTTTCACCCATTTCCTATGGTCCCTGTCAGAGGTACCTTAGACTTGTGGCAACTTTCAGGCTTGAGCAGCCTCACCTTGGGCCAAACCTGTTTGATTGGGCATTATCCATGAGGGGATAAGTAACTTTGGGTGTTTTATTGGAAAAGGTTATTTTCCTTTCTTCTCTTCTATTTCCATGCACATGAATCCTATTCAAGTCCTTTCACAGTGAGAGAATGATTTGTGTTTATGTGGTAAATGGCAGAAACTCTTTGGATCTGCAGGTTTAGAGGTACTGGGGTATCTCTCATTCTATACTCCAACAGATTTGGTGACCACAAAGGGAATTGAGCCCCCAATCTTATTTATTGGGGGGAAGGGTAATGAAGGGGAGTTCCATGTATCGGTTAAAACACTGTATCATAATCACGTATTGATGCATCTATCCAAGATTTCTGTCTTCTGGGGGTTTCCAGGTGCTATCTTACTCAGTGCCTGATAAACAGCAGACCTGTACCAATTGTCTTATTGAAAAAAAAAAAAGATTTATTTTACTTATGTGTACATACATGAATTGGAGTGTAGGCCAGAGGTGTGGGATGGGGATGGGGGTGGGGTGAGAGGATTCACCTTAGATAGAGTAGGGAGCAGAACAGGCAAAGTGACTGAAATACACTGCTGAGTGGAGCAGCAGGAAAGACAGGAGAGGTCTGCTGTGAAGGTGGGTCAGTCCCTGGCCTAGGATAGATCTTGTGCTGCAGTGGCTGCTAAAGGCTTCATACTGCTGAGATTGAATTCTGCACCACCAGGGAGACCCCACCAATTGTCTTTTAAATGAGCAAATCAATGGATAGGTGGTGAGATAAATGACTGGGTAAATGAACAAGGTAAGAAGTGAATGAATGAATGAAGATCTTCTTCAGTATGTACATATTTCCATTAGTATAAATAGTTGCATACTCTGGCTATGGACCAAATTTCTTTGATACCTGCAGCTTTTATTTCTTCTTCCTAAATTCAGCAGGGAATAAAGGGCATGTGACAGCCTCAGAATTCTAATTTAGGATACACAGTTGTTTGTGAACTGAATTAGGTTCGCTAAAGATAATAACATCAATAACAACTGGCCTTTATCCAGTGCTTTCTATGTCCTTAGTAGTAAGTTCATATAATAACTCATTACAGTTTCATATCTTTTTGAAATAGGGCTATTATTATTATTACTATCCCTATATTTTACTATTAAGCAACTGAGACAAAAAGCAAAAAAACAAAAACCAAGTTCAGAATCTTGCCCTAGGTTATTTAATTCGAAATTCATACCCAGGCTTACTTTTACAGGACCCCATAAAGAGAAGAGTATCAGTGACCGGAATATATTAGTGATCTTATTAATAACCTTGATGTTCCCCAATGAGGCTACTCACATACAATCAAGAAGTCTTATATTAGAGCACTGGGGTAATGAGGAAACCAAACAAAATGGAGAGATGTTGTTTCATAGATCCTCATTTAAAACAAAAGACCACAGAGTCTTAGTTATACAGAAAAACTCGAGTGAAAAATTCAGAGATGGTGCTTTAATCATATTATTTCTTCTCTACCAATCTCTCGTTTTCTTCCTCTCTTGAATTTCACTTGCTTCCTTTTTTGTTGGCAACACCACCAATCACTAAATTTCTCACTTAATTTGACTTCTCCTTCTTTCTCCTTCTGTCCTCGGACCCCCCATATGGAGAGCTTGGGTCCACCGCCCCTGCATGCTGCCATTACCTCAGCTCAGATCTTCCTTTTCTCTCAATTGGTTTCCAGATTCTCATGGAATATCCCTAATTTGTGCTCATAGTTATCATTCTGGTATTCGCAACAACTAGTACAAAAAAAAAAAAAAAATCACCAATAACAACCATGACTAAAAGGATGGTATACCTTTCCTCCCAGGACAGAGAACCATCTCCTTCCTTTAGAATATAAATTCTCCCCCAATTCAACTGTTACCTATTGACTTTCCTTATCTGCAGCTACTCCATCCCTCTCATCTTTTACTGTACAAGCCATGGTATTTTTGACTCTATTCTTTTGATCACACAAAGGTAAGTATCTTTTTGTCTTTTAAGACATAGTTCAAAGGCATTACTTTTTCCAAGAAACCATTTCCTGAAGGAAATCCTACCCCCCAACTTAGAACAATCATTCAGATTCTCATGTTGCCTCTAATATTTTACACTGAACTCCATATTAGCACTTACAGACCGACTTTATCTTCTTTATTACATATTTTAATTTAGAGATGACTCAGTTACTTAAGGACATGGACAGTGTTCTAGTTTGTATCATTAGAATCTAGAGCACTGCTTGGCCAATGGAAGACATTTAATAAAAATGTTGTATTAGCTTTAATGAGTCAGATAAATTCTTTTCTAATTCACAGAACCTATTCCTTAAGGGTTAAGGTTCTCCAGTTGCTGTGGTTCCCACTAATTTCTCTTGTCACTACTTGCAGGTAGCTTCGCTCATATAGATTACCTGCCTGGCTCCAAGGCCTTTCCTTTTATGACACAGATTACAGCATTAATTGGAGAAGGGAACTGAACTCAATTTCAGTTATGGTTTATTCTACTCTGGAGCTACTATGATTCTCAGTACTCTTCTTCAAACAAAAAACAACCCCAATCAGCAAAAGAAACAGAAGAGCTCCAATTTTAAGTTACCTTCTAAACAAGGACATTCAAGGCATTGTTACTTATTTGACTTTAGAAAATGACAGTTAAAATAAAAGTTTATGAGAACTCATTGTGGTGAAAAAATCAGCTGAAAAAAGTGATGCAGATTTTATTTCTGTGTTGTTCAATATGTAATTTTGGATACATCTGACAAGCTGACAAAGGAAACAGAATTCGAAAAGTAGGATAATCTAATCATCTCCAATGATTTATACAAATGTTTCCAACAGATACAGTAGTCTACTAGAATTACTATCTTCTCAGTTGGTGTGACTCTGAAATGTCCTGATTTTTATTTTTGTTGTTGTTGTTGTTAAGAAACTGGGAATGAGACCTGATTCAAAGTCCTGATTAGAACAATGAGAGTTTGGATTTGGTGATATGGTTATAACAGGAAATCTGAGTAAAGCTTTTGTTTTTCCACTGAGTTATAGGGAACTGACTGATTGGATTGATTGGGACAATTTTTCCCTCCCTCTGCACTCCATGTATATACCTTCTGAGAGTAAAATTTTCCCCTTTGGTACCATAGATGTAGATAATTCTGGGGAAAGGAAAATATGAGTTCTTTAGTATAGTGCTATGAAAATACTACTAAATTATAAGAGAAGAATGAATATAAACAGTAAACCATCATCTTTAAATCACCCATAGTCCCATTTTTAATGTAATTATTCCAAATGAGACATTCCAAAACATGACTCTAGAGTAGTTTTAGTCAAATGCTATTTTTAATTTTTAAAAAAGACTTCGACTTATTTTCAAATAACATGAAACTAGCTCATATTAGACAAAAATCTCTCCTTAGCATGTCAACACATACATCAGCAAGTTACCACTGCCACAAGTGATTTTCTAAGGGGAAATGAGAATACCCACCAAAGCGAGGACTACCTGAAAGGATGCATTTCTTGTTATTTTATTCTAAATTGTTAAAGACTGAAGGTCTTGAATATTGTTCTCCTGGCATCGAGATGAGCTCGTAGAGATGTACCATGATTGCAGCTCCAGGGACTGTTAAAGTCAAGTTTTATGACATACCTTCTGGGAGTTGTCTAGCAAATCACCTTTTAAAAATTAATAATGATGTACCCAAGGTTCCAAATTATTTGAGTTTTAATTTTTAAAATAAATTAGACAGACAGGATTCAAGGTTATCTTAAAATGTCACTTTCACTCATGTGCTTTCTGATATGCTTGTTTGAGCAGGAGCAAAGGAGCTGAGCACTAACTGTAGATGGGTGATTGTGTCCTACCCTGAGGGTGCCTATGGGAGTGCTTGAGTATTATTTGTCATTTGTTTTATGAAGGAAAACTATCAAAACCAGGGCCCTCCCTGGTGGTGCAGAGGGTTAAAGGGCGGCACTGCAAGTTAGCTGTAGCCACTTCAGTGCAAGTTCAACCCCCAGCCCAGAGGTGACCAATATGGCGTGTCAGACCTCTCCTGACCCACCTGCTGCTCCCCTCAGCAGTGTACTTCACCAGTCAGCCTGTTCTGCTCCCCACTCTGTCTCTGGTGAATCCTCTCACTGCCCCTGCACCTCTGGCCTGCACCCAAGTTCTGTATACATAAATAAATAAAATCTTTTAAAAAAATTATCAAAACCATTAGTCTAACATATCACATTCATTTTACAGATGCAGAAACTAAGGCCCTATGACATTTCATAGTACACATTAATGGTTGAAATGCAACTTGAATTCAGGTCCTTTAAGTTACACTTTTGCCATACCACAAAGAAGAGTGAGTTTTTTAATAGCATCTAAATGTAAAACAAAGTGCCACTTGGTTAATTTAGGAGATCTCATTTTTCTCATTGCATTGAAGCATGCTCTCTTTCGATCAGATTAAAGCTGACAGAGATGAAACAGTTTTGGGCAGATATCCTTGGGTTGGCTCCAGGGTCTCTAATCTGCATTTCATCATGATACAAGCACATGTTTCCATCACTGGTACACCCGTCTGCATCAGTCGGGATGTTAATCACATGCTAACCCAATTTCCTCTATGAATTTATTACTTACTCTTCATTTAAGTTTATGAAACCTAAGAGAGCACCCAAATAAGCATAATAACCTTAACAAGAAGATCTTGGCTCAAGAACCATGTCCACCAGGCAAAACAACCCAATGATGAAGCAACGGGGAAAAAAATCAGTTTACAGCAATACCTTGGAGACCCTTTAGAGACGATTTTAGTTAGCTTATAAGGTAGGCATTGAAATTATTTGAGCAAGTCATTACTTGGCAATACAATGCAATTCTTGTTTTAATTCAGCACCGTTCAGTTGCACCAAGTCAACCTATGATTTCCAAAATTAGAGGTGTGGCCTTCAGAACAGAGTGGAAGATGTTGGAATGCATGGAGGGCAAATGGAAGCTATAATGGGAAGGCATTTTGGAAGCAGAGTCCAAATGCAAATTGGTTGTTAGAGAAACTATTCAGATCCATCTGGTGGATGCATGTGATGAATTCTAGAAATCCCATCAATGGATATTCATTTTGGCAATGGGAAAGGAGAGTAAAATGGAAGAAGGCAGGACAGCAGAGTGTGGATGTTGGATTCAAACCTTCTTGCAAATATGCAGCAAACACCCATGTCATGTTTTAACTAATCATCATGAAAGGAAAGATTTTTAGTTAAAAAAAATTAAGACGTGTCAGGGACAGCATAACTGTATTATATAACTGGGGGGGGGAGCTCTTTGCTTACTTTATATCCAGATTGTCTGTCTACTTTGATTTATTCATTCATTCCACCTACATCTGTTCCTGAGCACCTGTTATCTGCCAGGCACAGTACCAGGCACTCAAGATTTAAAAATGAGAGAAACACATCCCAGCTCTTAGTAGAAGGGAAGTAGATGCTGAATACATGCAGAAAGCTATACAGATAAGAATTGTGAGATAGATATCATTAGTTAGATACTTACAACGTGCCAGCTACTGTTTCAGGGACTTTACATACATTGTTTCATTTAATTCTCACATATACGCTATCATGTTAGTATAATTATGCCTTCCATTTTATAATAGGAAAATCAAGTACAGCTCTCTTAGTTATTCAAGGTCACAAAGTTAGTAAATGTTGACCAAGAAAATCTAGCTTTAGAACCCAAGGTCTTAACTATTATGATCCAATGCTGGTGGCAAAACAGGAAAGACTTTGTTGGGGAGAAGGCCACTGAGCTGGTCTCGAAGAATTTCACAGTCAAATCAAGTAGCACATGACGCAGCCATAAAATCAAGGTTGTGCCTTGAGTGAAGATGTTGAAGCTTGAATGAAATCACAGATTTGTTTCGGGAGTCCCAGGTAGCTACTGCATAGATTTGAGGAGGTTAGTAACCAAGGGTGACACTGGCAAAAGATTAGGGTAAAGGGGGACCAGATCATGCACAAAGGAGTTGATGTGGCTATCTCAAGAATTCTAAGTTTATCCCCAGGACAAGGGAGAGTCATTGTAGGAGGTGGTTCAAATTAAATATACATTTATATGGAAGATACTTACAATCATGGTTGGACCTGTATTGTGGAGGTATGAGAATCAGAGAAGCATTTAGACAAAGGATCTTTAGAAATTTTCTGGGGGTCACAGGTGGCCTGGGTGAGGTCATGTAAACCGGAAAAGAATACAGGAAAGAAAGGGTTAAATTCAAGCTAACTACCATTCTATACCATTTACCTTCAAATTATTAACCCCTGTTGGAAGATAGGATATTATTTTCCATAGGCTTTTTTTTTAGAATGTGACAAGATTTCACAGGAATCTTTCTTTCACTACAATTCTCTGGAATGGCAGGTATGGAATAGAATGTAGTTGCTTTTGGCTTGATTCCCTTCTACCTAAAAGATACTTTGTAATCAATAGTTAAATTAAACAGCATTCAGGCCTAAAATACAAGTGGGTCATTTAAAGTCATGGTTATTTCTTAGCAAAAAAATCTTCAAAATGTTATCAACACACCCAGACATAGTTCTATGCAGTTTTAAGTAGGAATGACTCAAATCTCCCAAGTTTTTCATGATTGAAATATTCAATCAGATAACACCAGGGTGAAAATAATGAAGCCTTGAGAGGATGTGTTTCATCAAGTAGAAAATAATTTTAAAGGCATTCTTAAGGATGCAAAAATGACTGTGAAGAAAATACTGACTTCCTGCCAAAGAAGGGATTATTCCAGCTCACCAGAAAGAGGGGGGAAAAAAGCGACACCTGTTGGCAGTTTAATGCTAATATGAATTCTGTTTTCAGGCTGAAAATTATGCATCAACAAAAATATAAATACAATTTTTTTCACAGCTGTGTAAGTGAAAAAACATATGTTGAGAAATTAGAGACAACTATTATCCATTATTCAAAACTTCCATGGCCACTGAGTGAATCCAGTGCTGGAATTAGAAATGTACAATGCTTTTTAATTAATTTAATTTACATTGCTAGCTAATGAAATGCCACAAATAACAACAATATTGAAAACTCTTCCCAGTTTTTCATCAAAATGCCTCTGTTGTTTACCGGGACCAACATGGCTGTTAAGTTTCTGTGTTCTCGTGAACAAAACTGAAACAGGTTTGTGAGATTGACAGAAGAGCCATAGCTAAAGGTAGGTGGCCTAAGACCACCAGAAAAACAACCCAATATTTAAATGATCAGTTCACCAATGAAAAATACCATAGAAGCAACTGTTTTATAAAAGGAGGCAAAGACATGGGGATTAGTTGAGTTTTTTTTTTTTTTAATTGCCATATACTATTGATACTGAGACGTTTCATTGATGTAGCACTGGTTTAAAGGATTATATAAATTCAGGGTACCTCATAATAATTCAAACTCTATATATTCGGTATCATGATCACCTTCCAAAGTCTAGTTTATATACACCATCATATATAACTGAGACCTTTATCTGTTTCACTTACTCCCAACTCTTCCCTTCTGATAACCACCAACATTTTCTTTATAAGTTTGCTTTTCTTTTGTGTGTTTATTTTCTTTGTTCCTTTATGTTCCACATTTTGAAGAACACAAAATCAGGAGTTGGAAAAAAATATATGTATCCCTATATTCACTGAAAGATATATACAGCTCAATATTCACAATAGCCAAGATACAAAAACAACCTAAGTACCCACTGGTGGGAGAGAGAATAAGGAAGATGTAGCCTATATACAGTGAAATACCACTGAGTCGTAAAACTGGCCAGAGGAATAGGGCCGAGAGGATGTACCAGAGACAGAGTGGGAAACAGAATAGGTAGATTGAGCTAAATACATTGCTGAGGGGAGCAGTGGGCAGTACATGAGAGGTCTACTGTGCCATGTGGGTCACCTCCCTGGCTGGGGTGCTACAGTGGCTGTGGATAACTTTATAGCGCTGCAGTTTAAGCCATTGGACTACTAGGGAGGGCCCATTAAGTTCCCTTCTGAAGACTGTTTTTTCCCATGTGTACAATGTGGGACTGGGATGATTCTCTCTGGATTCAAAACCTGGATGACTCCCTAGTTCTGGATTATAGTCTTCAAGCATCCAGCCAGAGCTTTGCAAAATTGATAAGGATAGGGTAGCACACCCCAACAGTAATAGATGCAGTAAAGCTGAAAATTCCAAGAGGAGGATACTCTGTTTTATTAAACACATGTGATGCAATAACCCTCATCCCTTAATTATCTCTTACACTCTCTACCCATTATGCCATTCAATCTCCAAAGCAAGCTTGTGCTGCAGGTCCCATAACATAGGTGAAATAATCATTAGCTATGCACACACAAAAGCTCCGGATATGATGAGTTCACATACTAAATACTCTGAGAATGTGTGATGCTAAGAGTAAGAAGTGGCAAGCAGTCGAGTTGGGAACTGAGTTCAGGTCCTGTTGGCTAGCACCTACCTTTTGCAACAGCCCACATTGTCAATATCAACTACAGGAAATGTACTGAGGTTTGATTTCATTCCATCAAAGAAGTGCAGTGTTAGAGGAAGATCACAGGCGTGGAATCAGATGGCCTGTGTATTTATCTGAACATCGCCACATGGTGTGTGGTAGCTTTGGCATTGCCAGGCCTGTTTTCTCATCTATAAAGTGCAGATCTCAGTTGTTATCTCATGCGCCTTTATGAAGGCATACATTAGTTATTATTAAATGCTTGGGAAGATGCCCATGACATAGTACTTAAATATGAGCTATTTTCCTTCTTCTTACCCCCACCCTTCTTTCCCATGTTCTCGTTTTTTTTTTTTTTTTTGTTTTTCAGGATCAGATCAGTTTCTTTCCAGTATCATAGCTTGTCTATGGAAATTGCAAACATCTGAAAGTTGTCATTTGTTCAAAGAAGGGGTGTTTCCCTCCTATGCTCAAAACACTCTTAACCTATGCTCTGAACTAGGGCCAGGCTTACAGGATCCAGATTAGCATATGCCATCTCCCTTGAAGAAAGGGAAAGTGTAAGATAGGCACCCACAAATTGCAGCCCCTCATTAGCTTGTCTGCTAATATTGACATTACAATTTTCCAGTCAACTTTTCACCCACCCTGCCTTCCCTCAGCTCTTCATTTAAGACATGCAACCACTCTCTCTTCCCATGCAGCTTCCCAGAGGAACTCCACTTTGACAATTGTGTCTACTGATGCCATAGCAAATGTATTCACTGAAGGCAAGAAAATGGTGAATGACTGACCTGGATCCTGCCACTGGGAGAGCATAGCCTACAATCAGCACAGTTGCTTGGAGTTGAAAAACGCAACATCTTTGGATACATAATTTTTCTCAAAACACAGAATCAAATTATAAAATACACTGAACTTGGATTCAGAAGAGAGGGGGATTTAATATATAAGAATCCACATTGTGCTGGACATGAACTTTCCTTTAAAAATGTAGTAACAGTATGCACCAACTATTATTCTTTTCATATTTATTCTTTTAGTCCCTACAATTAGTCTTTGAGATAGATAAAATTCACATTTTCATTCTACAAACAATATTGAGCACAGCTAGGCTATGAAATCTGGTCAATGTCATGTAACTGGTAAGCAACAGAGACAGGATTTAAGGCCAGGTGGTCTGGGTTCTGCATCCAGGCTCTTAGCCATTATATTATGCTGCCTCCTAGAATAGGGGTATGTGGGATTTTTCTTCCTCGGAGGATATGTGGATGGGACCAGTAGCTGGCTCTTGCAGCAGAAGTGCGTGGCATGCTAGAGAGCAGCCCTAGCTGGGAATGGCAGCATGCTGTGGGCATCTATCTGTCAGCATGATTTATGGAAGGAAAGAAGAATGCTGATGAATGTGCTTACCTGGGTTAGGGATTCAGACCTGTTCCACATTATTATTACTACTGTTGTTGATGTTATTATTCCTATTACTTAAAAGAATAAATCAGTCCAAGGCAGGATATTTAGTCAGGGCCATTTTATCCTTTAGCCCATCCTCCTCTGAAGGGCCTCCCAAACCTAGATCACTCTTTATATTTTTAGAAATGACATCGACTTCCTAAGACAGAAGCACTGTCATCATTGCTCATCTGTGCTGTTTTGAAATAGCAGGCATCACAGCCAGAAAGCAGGGATGGGAGCCTAGAGCGAGCGTCAATGAGTATGGCATATGCAGAACAGATGCTTCAAGTTGAGGTTGAGGTGCTTCAGGTTGAGCGCTGGTGAACTGAGTTGGGTTACACTTTAGCTCCATGACAGAATCTGAAAAGTTACAAGATTTGCAGTGGAAAATAACCCCACAGCAGCAGAGGACACACTCGCTTAGCTAGTGGACCAAGAAAATCAAAGACTTCCCTTCCTGTGTTCCTACAAGGCTTCCCACCAAAGTGCTGTCAACATGACTGAGCTTAATGTTCTCTCAAACTTCTCAAATTGCTACTCTGGACAGAGATCCCACATTGACTAGAACAGGCATATGGGAGTAAAACTGATTTACTACCCTGGAACAACCTGAAGAGTAGACCCTGGAGGTTTGCACCATCTCAGGATCATGTGATACAATTAAGGATGCCATCATATTCTATTGCACTACTAATTCATGGATGCCTTTCTAATAGAGGGAACTGAGAGCTGATGGGATTCTTTTGGGCAACGAAGTATCCTCTAGAAGGTGAAATGTCAGCAGGCCCATCATGTCTGAGATTGAGACATGAACACAGATGAGTCTGAGGCTACTTTGAGAAGGGGTAGCCTCAGACCTGTGGGCCTCAGCCCCCCTAAGTTATACTTCCCAGCTCACAAATGTCTCCAGCTATGATAAGCTCTGGTAAGCTCTCAACCCTGAAGCATCAAGGACAGTACTGTCAAGGGATCATTGGAATGTAGTCATGTGACTATATGTGACTACATGTGACTACTCGCATCTTCAAAAATTCACTGGCTCTTCATGCCCGCTGGATAAAAACCAAGCTCCTTGATCTGCCGGGATACGATAATTTCCATTCTCTTATAATCAACTCAGAAGCTTTCTAACTTTAATTCAGCACATTTAGGGTCCATGGTTAAAATGGACTCTACTTGCATTTCCCTACATGAGCTGTATGACCATGGGTGACTTTCTTAAACTCTCTGTTCTTACTTCAATTAGAATAGTACCTGACACTGAGTAAGCAATCATTAAATGTCAGAGATTATGTATAACTTTGATTGTAAGTCCCCCCCCCCCACATGTCTGTTATATATCTTGGAATTCAAGTCTGTTTCAGCACATTGTGCTGTTTAATCTATGTCTGCTCTATCTCCGTGTCTCTCTCATAAACTCTTAAGTCCTATACTCCAAGTGGAGAAGTAATATTTTGCCCATTCTTAAGATGACTCTGCAAGGCCGGGCCTTCTCCCAGCCAGATCAGTCAGTACAAAACACACAGGGAACTTTTTCTATTGGCAGAAGAATGACAGGAGTGGAAGGCTATGTGCATACAAGCAGGATTTCTCCCAGTCCTTGTCCCTGGCTTCTCTTATCTCAACCTCTATTCCACATGCAGGTATGCGGTGTCCCCAATTAGCTGATTGTGGCTATATTCTTCAGGGGGCAATTCACTTGACCTTTCTGTTCTAATTGCTCTCAGGGTTCAGTAGTGGAAGTAGCTGATGGCTACTTCCAGATTTCCAACCCAGTGCAAATGAAAGCTGAAGTTTTGTTCAGACAGGAATCCAGGTGAACATCAACACTAATACATCCGGGCATGGGACAGTGAGATTCCTGTGGATGGATGGGTAAATGGGAACCGTGGAAGCGTCTATTCTTGGCTTAAAATACAGGCTCGTTTTAAAAACCCTTTTCACTTCTACATCCATATTCTCTTAACAATAACTGTTGTAGATAAAGGTGATAAAGAAGAAATAAAAACAGGAAAAGATAGGAGAGAGGGAAGAAGGGACAGGAAATCCCAAGTCCATATTCAGTCACGCGTGAACTGTTCACACAGTAAAGCCTGCTCTCACTC
This sequence comes from Condylura cristata, assembly GCF_000260355.1. Lineage (NCBI taxonomy): Eukaryota > Metazoa > Chordata > Mammalia > Eulipotyphla > Talpidae > Condylura > Condylura cristata. Next base: position 32,568,169 of record NW_004567109.1, read on the forward strand.
TCCTGCCTTCTCCTCCCTGGAGAACACCTCTTAATGTTTTCATGTTCCTGCCTCAAACCATCAGTGAAGCTCTGAAATTAGTGTGTTTAGTAAATTCATTAAAGATCTTAGGCTTAATGGGAAACTGGTATGTTACAAGCTATGCAGCCGTCTGTCATCGTGCTGGCTCTCTGCTCTGTCTGGGGGAATCTATTCTCTCTTTTCCTGACCTTCTACCACAAGTCCTTTCTGCCTTGAGCAGGCTCTGCAAACTGCAGTATAGCATGTTTCTGATTTAGGAGGCGAGGGCCAGGTCAAGCTGGCCCGCTTTCCCCAGTTCTCCCACACCCTCTTCTCCTAGGAATTCTGGAGTATAGACATTCTCTTTCCCCAGCACCTGCTGTCGCATGTGTCACATAGGTGGTGCTCAATATGGGCAGGAGGGATTCCCCACAATGATGAGTGAGCACCAGCGGATTATCAAAAGGCACAAGATAGCACAGTTACCTAAGTAAGTGATTCATAGCTAGGGGCTGTCAAAGAAGTAAGACTTAGTGCCAGAAGAGACATGTCAGTGCAGTGGTCAAGAGTGAGGGCTGTGGTTCTCCACAACCTGGAGAATTGTTCCTGACCCATCATTTACTAACCACAGTCTGTTTCAGTCTCCTCATTTTGGGGGAGGGAATTGACACAAGCTATGCGACGGCTATCGTCTGACAGATTCCGGGTAGCTCGGGAAAAGCTCTGAAAGATCAGACTTTCCATGCTAACTTGTGTTATGACCTCCCTTTTTTGTATAATCGTAATATCAAAATATTCTGAGCAACTTTCAGCCTACAATTGGATTGCCTCAGCTGCATAAGGCCTGCCTGCCCTGACAAGCAAGCACTGCACCAGGGTGAGAAATTCCTCTGAAGTCAAAAGTGACTTAACAACTGGCTGATCAATAAAAACAAAAGGGCTGTTTCTGCAAAGTCTCTCACTGCTGGACTGAGGAAAACCCGAATCTTATTCTGCTATCTCACCTAGCCTCCCTCTACAGAATTACCTAAACTTCCTACTGTCTGGCTTTAGATATGGAAATTCATCCAGGTTGCCTGTTTCAGAGCTAGTCAAGTTTTACCTGCTACACTTCAAAGCAATCCACAAAAGTCTTTCTGGCTAGTCTTTCAGGATTCTACTATCTAGTCTTTAGATAAGCAAATTCACCCATGTCTCCTATTCAGAGCAAATTATGTCTAGACCTCAAGGAAACTTACTTAAAACCTTTTGGCAAGTTTCTTCAAAGTAGAAAACTTACTTGAAACCTTTTAGCAAGTTTCTTGATTAGCAAGAAATTTCCTCTTCCTGCGACCCCAGACCATTTTCTTAGAAAAAAAGGTAATTGTGATCTTAACCCCTTTCGTATGCTAATGCCATCCCCCTGCCTGCTGGAAATGTATAAAATAAACCTCTGCTAAAGGCAGAGCAGGAAGATTTGCACCCAACTCCGACTCCCGTGTCTTCCTTACTCCCACTCCTCTCCCCCTCTTGGAATCTCTGTACGCCGACGCCTTCCCATCTTAGGGTCCTGCCTGTGTTGCCTCCTGACACCTCAAAAGTTGGAGCTGGTCTCCGACAGGGAATAATGCTACTAATAGCTACTGAGAAGTATTTACTGTTCTATCTTTCTGTCGAACAATACAGACTGGAAACAAAAATAATTTCTTGCTTCAGCAAGACTTGTTCTTGAGAGATAAGATTGAGAATAAACTAAAGTAGGTCATCAAGATGAATAGCATCCCCTTCAAGACTCATGTCAAAGTTCTCCCTTGGCTGACTGAGCCCACCATTATGCCAGAAACTCTAATCCCATACAGTTCTCCATTTGACAAGACCTTTCTTATTAGCTCAGTCCCTACATACCTGTAAGTTCCTACCCTTCCTGGTGCAGCCATTAACTTAGCCTTGCTTACTCGAACAGGTGTTTGGTGGTCTTTTGGGAAGCTGATAGCTGACTCAACTTCACAGACTATTGAGAGGCTTGTATAAGATAAGGAAAGAAAAGTTAGCTAAGGGCCTAGCACCTGGTGAATATGCTCTGAATAAGATTGTTATTATCATATGGCCAGAGAATAGACATACCTCTTATACCTGCAAAAACTCACTTATTCATTCTTCTAAGAGCCCACTACAAATGCAGCATACCTGACTATGTCTAGTTCTTCAGTGGTGAGCAGCTACTGACTGGAAGTGATGGTGAGTTAGAGGCTAAAACAGGTAGATAAAAGTCAAAGTTCTAACACAGTGTGACCAGCTACTGCTGAAGGGATGTGAATTTATGAAAATATCACTAAGGCCGCCACAGGCATGAGTGGTGGAGAAAACAATGTAATACCAGGGTACCCAGTGAGTTGGATTACATGATAGTGCTAGACATCACAGCCACAATTCAGCTTCAGAATTCAGAAGAAAAGGGATACAGGCTCTTACTGGTACCATGTATTTACTCACTCATATATCTGCCCCAAATTAAGTCAGGACAGGAAGTTCAAACCAGATTATGTGCACTGTTATTTGCAAGAAATGCCAGGCAGGCCTATCTATTCCATGAGAATTTTCCTAACCATAACTGATATGTTAAACCTCAGCGTCTATTTACACAAGTTTTTGGAAACCCACAGGAATAGCAGTCAGTGAGCGCTGCTAAGCAACAGCATGCATTAGGCTAAGACAGCCTGTGGGTCACCTGTGTCATCACATCTTCTTACCTGGCTATTAGACGGCACATCTGTAACACACAGCACTCACAGGTAGGCCAGGTGGGGAAGGCACCATATACCTGATGAATGGGATTCTGTCTGCATCACCAGGAGGTGGGGAATATCCCACAAATACCTGCAGGATCCTGGGACCACTTTCATAATGTATAGAGAGATACATCGTGTTACACTTCCGCAGACATAGTCAAAATCTCAATATTATCTCTCTTACTCTCTCTTCTGTCTTTTCTAATGGGGTGTAGTTTGAACATTCTACTTACTACTAATGGGGCATAGTTTGAACATTCTACTTACTACCTTCATTGAGTTGCCACCTTTTCCCAAAATCTGGGTTTAGTACAGCTTAGGGAGGTGAGTAAGTAAGGGTCAGCCAAGTTTCATTTTCAAGGCCAAGGATGGGAGGCAGATTTAGTAGGAAGGGAGAAGTTTTCGTGTGCTATTACTTTTGAGGTCTACTCACTAGTCCTTGCAAGACTTCTAAAATCTTTTGGACCAGGGACTACTTCTGATAATATTAATGGCTTCTGGAAGACATTTGGCAAATATCAACCTACAAAGGTTGGTGTGGACTCAAAGATGATTTTGTGTGCTGTATGGAGATTATATTAGAGCAGATATGTGCAAGCTATTTCCTTCTGAATTATAATTAAAATCTCTTCTGCTTAACTTGGCATGCTCTCTCACTTAAGTACCTAAACAAATATTAGATGTGTAGTCTTTAAAAAGGACCACTCCACAACTCTAAAGCATTGTAAAGGATGATTGGGACTTTAGGAGATGGTAGGAATGTTAATAATTCCACATAATAAAAGCTCTGGGATCTGTTTTTCTTGATGGGAGGCACCCATTTCCAAATGAGTTAAAATCAAATACACTAAGTCCTCATGTCAATAGGTTCTTGTAAACCACTACTTCAAACAAAACAACATAACAAAAGGAGGCTCTTCAATCATTATTTTGTTCTATACCTATGGAATTAAATTTTTTTTTTCATGAAGGTTAATGAAATGACACTGAATGTTACAATACTATCTGGTTGCGTTTCCTACCTGAAGAAGAAAATTAGAACACCCTTCCCTTCATAGCAGAAGGCAGTCCAAGGACAGGATACAGAACAGGTGGCTTTGGAAAGAGTCATTTTCTGGGGGCAAAAGGCAGAGATTATTAGCATTTTGCAAACTCTCTGAGAGGGAGGAGGTACTATTGTCTTGGAAATATGATTGGCAAAGACTTGTGTTCACTAGCAGAACTTGATACAATCCACACTGATTTGCAAAAAAATAACACCACACATGTGAATAAAGACTTGGATATAAGAAAGGGACATCCTAGCCAGCTCGGCAGTGGGGACAAGAGCCACAAGAACACACCAGAAGGGCAGCAGGCAACAGACTCTATGTGCTGGGTCTAGGCCAGACACTCCTGGCCCTATGTAGCTAAGGGCCTACAGGTCATTGGAATAAAGAACTAGAACTTTACACCAGAGTCACCTGAAAGCTTGCTTGCTGATGTTTGCACAGACTCAGGACTCCACTGATTTGGATTAAAACCCAGAATCACCACTAGCCTCCACAAATTATATCATCTTTCCATGCCTCAACTTCTACATCTGCAAAATAGGATAAACAGCAATAGTAACTTCCTAGGGCATGAGAATTAAGTAGCTATTTAAAATATCTACCTTCATGCTATTTATAGTGAAAGCTTCGTCAATGATATTAGTCTTTTATCTTTGTTGCCATGATTCATGCTTATGTGAACTTCTGTGTATGTGTGGATCAGTGGCATTCTCATTGCAGAGACTAGTTTTGATAAAGTCACTGATGTATGACCTTGTTAGACAGGCAGGTCAAGGCAGAAGACTGGCTATGTTGCAGCACTTCCAGTAACCAAACTGGGTATGCAGATTCACTTTCAAAATGCTGTCTAAGGAAGTTTGGTTTGGGCCAGGTGTGTGATACCTGTGTAATACAGCCATGGGCACTATACTAAATGCTTTTTGGACACAAAATGGGAATAGCCCAGTACCAGTAAGAAAGGAGTGTTTGTATGTATTTCTTTGTTATCCCCAGTTGCACCTACTTCTGGTAAGTGAAGTATTCTCCAGGTGGATTCTTGTGCTCATAATGTGTCCCCATGACCTTGCAACAGGTGATGTACCTAAAGCCATCTGTCCCTATTGCCCATACCTCCCTCTCTGTACAGAGGAAGGATGGACCAGACTTGACATAGCTGCCCCGGCAGGGGTGGTGAAGCTGGGGTATGCATTAAGGACAAAAGTGGGAAGAACCAGGAAGCCACAAGAGTGATGGAGAAGAGCTTATAAAAGCCTTATCCATACTCCTGTTTCATAAAAGTGCCTGACCTTTAGAAGTCCATTTCAGTGACCCTCAGGGAAGGTCAGGCTGTGATTTTGATGCATTTGCTGTCTGGATTGTTTCTGCAAACATGACCATGGGGACAACATCAGTGAAGGCAACAACTAGTATCATTTTGTAAGTGTTTTACACAAGAAAACTATAAAAAGGGCACTTTCAATCTCTGCTCCCCCCATTCATCTTTCCAAAACAGAAGCAAAGCAAGCTTAAATAAGTTGCACATGGCAACCAACTAGCAGGTGGGTAGGCAGATGTAAACCTAGGTCTGATGGACGTCATTTCCCTGGTCTCGGCCACTGGGGTATGTGACTGGAAAAGCAGGTAGTGAGGGTGCCTCACGGTCTGTGGACACAAAGATTGGAGCTGCCTGAATGCTATTTCAATGAAGACATTGTTAGCAGCCAGCTCAGGGGGTACCCTGGGGCTCCCCCAAAACTGCTAGCTGCTGTACCAAGGTAAAAATACTCGAGTGATAAGACCTTTAATGGAAAGGAACTTTAATACAATTAGTATGCAACAAACAGAAGAGAAAGAGCAAGAAATATAATTTCTAAATCAAGCACCCAAAGTTATCTATTGCCTCAATGGTAAATGCATGGCCAAAAGATTGGCCCGGGCTCTCCCTGGTGATTCAACAGGTTAAAGCACTGGATTACGAAGCTTTCCAAAGCCACTGAAGCATGAGTTTGCTCCCTAGCCAGGGAGCTGACCCACATGGCGTGGCAGACCTCTCCTGACCCGCCGACTGCTCCCTTCTGTCAATCTGCCTATTCTGCTCCCCATTCTGTTTCTGGTGACTGCACCTCTGGCCTGTATCCCAGTTCTGTATGCACAAATAAATAAATAAATCTTAAAACAAAAAAGAAGGCTTGACCCAAAGTAGGACCACTGAGGTCCAAAAGCTTGCCACAAGTGTAAAGCACCATAACAAGGCAAAAGAGGACAGGAAAGTCTGAAAGGAAAAGAGGAAAATCAAAGTCAAGATAAAAACTTCCCTTGTCAGCTCCACAAGTCTCTCTTTTAAAAGCAACTATTGCCCTGGGATGTTGCTTATTAAACAGGATATGGTCATCAGATCAGACCTTGGGGCATTGTTAGAGGTAGATTTAACCCAGACCCAAAGTAGCTCCCCCTTTCTAACCAATTCATTAAAACCTGTTTGCCTTGAGGCAACCTCTCAACCTCTCTGAGCTTCTTTGCCTAAAATCACAAAGCTCAAGCTAAAAAAAAAAAAAGAAAAAGAAAAAGAAAAAGAAAAGATAGCTAATATGCAGAGGAAATGACTTGCATGTAGATTGAATTTATCAGGCCAACCCCATTAGCACAAGGGTTTAGCCTACACTGAATATTTTATTCAAAATCAGCCTGGACCTATAGAGAGACCATCTCACTGTTTGCCTTTTTAAAAGTTTCAGAATGTGCCTGATCTTATGTCTCAATATCCCCTAACTCTTGCTGATTGTTTTTGCCTAGGGAGTGTATCAGATCTCTGTCCAGGCCAGAAAGCAAGGGGTCCACAGGGAATCCTTGTACACTTTCTTAATTCAATTACAAGAAGCAGTTCGGTTCTGTGTATATGAAAAATAGTCAAATTATTGCAAATGCCTAGTCAATTCCAAATGTCACTAGCTTCCAGTAAACAACAAAAAGCCGGCTATGTTCAAGACTGGATCATTTAAAACATAATTATAATAAATGATTTAAAGGAGCTCTTTTAATTACCACAACGTATCACAGCCTCAGGAAGGCATTCCAGAAGAATTGTTTTCTATTGTGACTGCATAAATTTAAATGCCATTAATTTCATATCTGTCATTCACTTCTCTTCTAACTACATTGATCTCTGTATCAGGGAATTCAGTGCCTCCCATTTCATTTGGGGATTTCATGGTTTTGACTCAGGAAAAGCTTTGTTTTTATTTCTTCAGTTCCCAAATGCCATTTCCACTCCAAAGCATAATTGGATAGATCAAGTGAAGGTTAAAACAAAGAGAAAGAAGTGAGGCCAAGCAAAGGCACTGGAAAGACCTTAGGCTTTGTCATTGGAAGGTCAAGTTTGTATCTACTTATTTGCTGTGTGATCTTACTCAAGACCCAAGACTTCTCTGGGCCTCAGTTTCTGCACTTGTAAGATGAGAATAAGAATAATTACCCCTTGCTTATCACACTGGAATTTTTGAGGGTTATATGAAAAATGAGAAAGGACTTCATAAGCCACTTGTTCATTTGGACAATTAATAATTATTTAATGAGCTCTGACTATATTCTAGCCAGTGTGGTAGCAGCTGGGAGAAAAACCAAGATCAAGGCCTCTCTAGTAAGAAGCTTGCTGTGGAGTGGAGGAGACGAAAGTATAAATGGATTTCTTTAAGCTACATGTGCATTTTTCCTGTTCTGTTAAACTGTTTATCTTTTAGTTAGAAAATTCCTGATTAAATTTAGAGTCTCTATAGTGAATAGAGAAACAACTACAAGGTGTAACTGAAAATAATCCATTTAATCTTATATCTTGACTCTTTGCTCACACAAATAACTGGTTCATTTTTTGACCATTTTTAAGAATCTTAAATATCCATAAGTATAATCATATGTTTTTCTGCTCAACCAAAAACAAAACAAAACAAAACAAAACAAAACTGGCTCCTTAACAACTGATATTTCCAGTGTACTTTAGAGGCCCTGTCTGGATCCAGGATTAATGTACTTCTAGGAGAATGAAATCAGCGGGACGTGGAGAAGTGATGGTCTTTTTGATTCTCAAATAAACATTTCTCAAAGGAACCTTCCAAATCCTCAAGGGATTTCATGGTGATACATTCAAATGCCACCCATCTGTACAAATATCAATATCTATGTTTTAAAAAAAGACCTACATTTTTCAAAGTGGGCTATCAGAAAAGTACATTAATGCCTCCCTACATCGATAGTGATGTATTGCTTATAAAAATAGTTCTCAGGTTACCTTGGAAGAGTGAGATGAAAGGAATCACATAGAACCAATATATTTTTCGCAATAGAGCTGTTTTCATCTCCTCCTCCAAAGATTAAGTTAAGATTGGTGTTTGGGGAAGCCACAGGGCAAGGAAAAAATACAAAGAGGCAGAGTTCAGTGGTTATGCCAAGGTCCCTAAACCAAAACCCCATTACCATTGGAGTTGTTTTGAAAACAGGGGTTCCTCCGAGGTGATTTTTGACTTTTAGAATATCTGGTGTATTGTCATAAAGGAGACACCCACTTTTCAGAAATTTCAGTTAGTGAGAGAAAAGGGATTGACAAAGCGATGGATCATATAAGTGTGGGCAGGGAAGTGTACAGGCAAAGGGAGGCATTCCAGGCTAACAGGAGTGGGGTGCACGTACTAATTTAAGCCTGAGAAGACAAGGGCGATGATCATTTTCTAGAGCTAGGAGAGGGCTGTAGGTGTAGCTAGAAGAGAAGGCTTTTAAACAGGGGCTGTGGCCTTACATAGGAACCCACGGCCTTAGCCTTGCAGGGAAGGAGCTAGGAGACTAATTGTGCTAACCCCTCTTCCCCATCTAATTCCCTGCTGGTACTTTCCTTTGGCCAAGTGCAGCTGAAGACAGAAGACGGGGGAATCCACTGATACAGCCCACTGAGTTCCGTGGCACAGAGCTTTGTGGACAAGGATGGAGACCAGCTCTGAGGCCACCACAGACTCCCACACTGAAGGATTGTGTAATAGCTTGTGACAAGTGTTCCAGAGCCACAGCTTTGTTCAGCTGGCTCTTATTCCTCCACTGTGGCGACTTGGAAGAGGCATAGACTCTTTCCATGTCCAATTTCCTCATCTATTAATGGCTATAAAAAAGTATCTACTCACAAGTATTATGAGGATTAAAATCATTAATATTCATAAGCTCATAGACCAATGGCTGGTACATCCTAAGTGCTCTATTAGCATCAGCATGTACCATTTGGTGAAGAAAGTCATGCACGTCAAAGCTCCTGGGTGTCCTTAACTACAGCTCAGACTGGTCCATTTCCCTGATGGCTTTTCCCTTTTCCCTCCTCTTGGAAAAGGTCCTCTGACATGATCTTCATATTAATGAAGGAGACAAGCTAGAATAATACTCTTTTCACTCCACTTTCTCTTCCCCTCACATATATATGTTTATGTATATGTGTATATATATACATATACATGCATACATATATGTGTATATATGTATATATATGTATATATATGTATATATATGTATATAAAGGTTTATTTATGCTTATAGAGCTGGAATACAGGTCAGAGGTTTGGTGGTGAGAGTTTTCACCAGAGACAGAGTGAGGAGCAGAACAAGAACAAGCAGATCGATGAACTACACTGCTGAGGGGAGCAGCAGGCGGGTCAGGAGAGGTCTGCCACACTATATGGGTCAGCTCCCTGGTGGGGGATCGAACTCTTGCTGCAGTGACTTCGGAGAGCTTCATAATGTGGTGCTTTAACCCCTTACACCACCAGGGAGAGCCTGATCTGTTATAATTTTCATCTTTACAAAATCAAGGTCCATCACTCAAATTTCTGTCAGTTTTAAATACCTTTCATTATCTAGCTCATACCTGGTGATCTGAAACTAAAGCAAGAAGCAGGCCATCCTAGGGAACAGGCTGAAAATCAGACTGTGTTTTGACTACCTTACCTTCCTTCTTTGGAGGTTTTGGCTGACAATATAATCAAGTAGCCTTTGGACCAGGAATCCAAAGATTTGTATTGAAAACGCTTTTCCTGTTGAGCTATGTGGTCTTGACCAAAGGACAATTCTGTCCTTAACGGAAGGCTCCTTTGATAATTATGTCTAGAACTTGAATTCTGTAGGTGCCCTGGTTGAGGCACTTCCTTATCTGCAGGAAGAGTAGGAGGCAACAAAATGTCAAAAGCTAGTAATAGTGGACAACTGAACAACAGGCTAGAAGTTTAAGACTGGTGCTATAGTTTGAATTTTCCTATCGACTAACAATGGGACCATAAACAAGTCATCTCATTATACTAAGACCCTCCATTTTCCCATTTGCAAAATACCTAGTGGCTTATAGCTACACACAATTAGATGTGAAAGTACTTTGTAAATTACTAGATATGTTTGAAGAACATATTATTATACCCATGCTCTGACCTCAAAAGCTAATAACACTAATTAGGAACCCAGTGTTCACGCATACGCACCATGTAGTCAATAGTCTGCTTCCTGACCACCAGAGCCAGGAGCACTGGGGTAAATACCAGGAACTGGAGTCTTGGATGTCCACAGCTTTAGTCCACACCCTGGCAGCATAGACTGCACTTCTTTCATTATTTATACTTAAGAAACTCCATATAATCGTTCAAGTTCAAAATTTGAATAGATTGCCAGGCAGCTTGTTGAATTATTTATTTTAACTGGCTTATTTCTGTATTGGGTAATTTCTTCCATGTGCTTCTACTATATCAATAACAGGAGGCAATTATTGATTTTTCTAAAGCCATTAGGTTCAATGAATTGTTCAATTAGCTTTACGATTTCAAATAGAGAAAGATGCCAGATTACCACTCTTGGCAGTTAGAAACAACTTTCTAAAAGGAGGATAATGCCCTAATTTGTAAAATGTGCAGGTTAATGGTAGATGCGGGCCCTGCACTACATGCACGTGAAAGCCAGCATGAGCTCGCCTCCTGGTTTATAGCACTGTCTCTCGAGCACCAGGTTGGGGGCTGTCAGCAAATTCAGATTTGTGAGTGTTTGCTCAGTGACATTGTCAAGTCATTATAAATCCAGATGCATGTTATACACACAATGACTTGAAATAATAAACATGAACAGACAATGTCATGTCCACCTTTTTGCTAAATCATTGAAGGCTCTCCATTTTCTATACACTGAAGTTCAAAGTCCAGGCAGACACTGCATGTGAAACGCACGAGTGTTTTCTCATCTTCCCACCTTCACCTGTGCTATTTTCCCAGCTTGGAATGTCCTCACATCTTCCTCTTCTACTGCCCTTCTTACATTTTGGGGAGGCAGAGAATGTAGTGCAGTTTTCCAAATGTCAGTCATTCATGAACCAATTTCTCACATTCCGAATCCAACTCAATTACTTTACAGTTGTCCACAAAAGCACTCTAACACATAAATATCGACTCATTCCAGACATTTATACCGATAAAATCAAGGGCTTAAGATTCTAGTCATCTTATGTATGGTGCACATTAAATCAGATACATAACTCATAAAATAAACCATGCACCACCTAAAAATAACCTCATAGATGATTAGGGACTCCTATGCCACATTGGGGTAGTAGATAAAAATTGAAGCTGTGATAAAAGGCTTATGCTTAGATCTTACTAGCCATGTGTCCTTGAATAAGGTACTTAAATATGCTAGGCCTCAGTTTATAGACTTATAGCATAAACTGAGAATAGTGTTTGCATCAAAGTTGTTGAGAACATTAGCAAGATAATACCTTTGAAGTGTCCAGCTCTGGTGATTGTATTATGTCTCACTCAGCAATCACTTCTGGAGTGTTCTCACATTAAGATTAGGAGCAAAGTTTCTGAGGCCAGACTGCCTGGGTTCAAATCCTGGCTACTGAATAAGCTAGGGCAAATCACTAAACTGCTCAGTGTCTCCAGCATTCTCAAAGTGCCACCTGGAGATTAAACAAAGCGTGGGGAGGAACGTCTTTCCATAGCAAGTACATTAGAGATGTTAGCAATTATGATTATCTTTGCTGTGTCCTATACACAATATTTTGCACTAGAAAACTAACAAGAAAGCTAAAAGTTTGCAACTTATATGTACTTTCTATATGCAAATGTGTCAGTATAGGCAAAGTTAGAAATTAAATAAAGGAACACTTTTGGTGAGGTGATGATAGGTGTGGTTTTAAAGACTGTAGTGAGGTATTGAGTATGAAATTGATTCAAGTCCACACAGTTTCTGGAAGCCTTCGCTGATCACACAGGCACAAAGAATGGCTACTTCCTATAGATTGAAGATCTATAGACCAGAGATGATTTAAACATTGATTTTTGAACATTAAAAAGTAGCCATGGGATGTGCTTGCTAAATATTTGCTAAATATTCTTATCTAGTTTCATTTCTTTATTCATAAGCTAAACATTCTTTCTGTTGCCTCTCTGCTATTCTATCATTCCACTAAAATACACCAGTTAATATTAATAATGGAACTTAACATTTATTGAATGCTTCCTTTATGCTATACAATGTAGCTATTTCATTTTGTTCTAGTAATCCCATGAGGCAGACACTATTATTACTCCCACTTTATACTTAGGTAAACTGAGGCTTAGAATGCCGGGGTAACTCTTCCAAAATCAAGCCCTTCCCTACAGCATATAGCCCCTTGTCCCAAGAATGGGCACAAAGCAACTATGTGATGCTGCCTCTCAAAATGTCTCAATTTAAATTCTGTTTCAAGACGAGGTGATGGCACTTACTCAATTGGGACCATTTACCTGATAATGTACAGCCACTTCTCAGGTAAGTGGGGGCAGGTGGTGAGAGCAGACTGCTTCTGGGACTTGGCATTGGCTAGGTGAGTGCAGACATGCATGGCAGGGAAATAGCTTACAGCAACTGAGGTGGTTCCCAGAATGAATCATTCTTGCTTCTGTGGCCCAGGGAAAAGCACTCCGTGATGGTTTAGTCTGAGATGCGCTCAGCTGGACACAACTAATTAGAACTGAAGGAACCAGGGCCTCAGTTTAACTCGTTGGTAATCAGAGAATTATGAAGAAACACACAAGTATATGCTATAATAAGATAAAGTGACAGCAGATAGATTCTAATCACGGTTAACTTCTCCCATGTTACAGCTGTCATCATGCAATATGGATAGATTCTCAGCGGGAGCACTAATTCTCTATGAGGCCCATGGGGTAGAAGTTTAGTCACTGGAGAAGATTGGAAGAGGAAAATAGTGGGGTAATGTAATCTTTTGTACACAGTAAATAGTGTTCGTTGGAGCTGTTCTCTTTGGCCCTTAGATGAGAACCACTTAAAAAAGGGAGCTATTTCCTTGGGCTCCTCAACCCACAAAGCAGACATTGCACAGATTCAGAACATTATCTGGCCAAGGACTTTGGAGATTTATATTGTCCAACTCTCTCATTGTACAGATGGGTAAACTAACACCCAGGGAGAAAGAGGTGGATGTAAAATAGGAAACTAGGGAAATGGTTTTTTAGAAAATGTAAAATCAACAGGATAGGAGCTAGTGGAAACAAAGATAAGTCACTGTTAGCCTGGCTGGTGTCAGGGAAGGGACCTGTAGCTTACTTGAGCTCTGGGCCACTCCCCTTACGATGAGGACATGAGGAGGGAAGTTCACCTCCCATGTGGTCATGGGACAGGAGGCCCTTGGAACTGAACTGAGGACAGGAACCTGGCTCTGGGTAAGAATATAAGTAAAGGCCTATACTTGAGACATTCTTGTGCTCTCCCCAGGCCTGTTACTCCTCCTCTAATACAGACACTGGTGATAAATTAACTATGTGTTATGTTACAGATCACAGGGCAGGGCAGGCTTTCTGGGACCATTGTGGAGGGTCAGGACGGCTTCACTGAGGGATAATAGGCCTGACTTCTGAAGGAGTGATGGGATTTAGACAAAGAGAGTGGGGTGTGAAGTCAAGGAGACACAGGATGGTATATAGGGCAGAGGGACTCGAGCACACCTAGGTGTGAAGGCAAAGGAAGCCCAGCATGTTAGCAGGGCTGTTCTGTGAGCCTCCGTATCCATGAGGGTGTGTAAGCTCCTGGCGCACCAGGTGTTGGTGGCATATAAACAACTGCTTCCATGCTGTGGACTCCTTCAGTAGCTATTTTGCTGTCCTGAGTTAAAAGGATGTCGAGGTATTTTTCTGGAAGGGCGCCTTTACTGAAGGCCTCCAGTGGCTTCCTCTGGAGAAAACATGTGAGCTGGGTCTGCAGGTGTTTGGCTAAACCTTGCCTGACAGAACAGGAGAAACCTCAGGGCAACTTTGGAAGACTGTTGTCAGGCCATTAGGATGATAATTGGTGGATAAAATGATAATTGGTTCAGGCTCATGAGTCCACCTTAGCCTAAAAATACCTCTGATGACCGACCAGAGAGCTGCTTCTTAGCGTGTTCTGTAAATTCTCTGTCTCCTCTGCAACCTCTGCAAATGTCTCTGAGGAGTTTGGGAATTTTCCCTTGCTGCTCACTGCCTCTAGGATCAAGAGAGAACAGTTGAAATTCTCAACAATTACTTTGCAATCTAGCATATTCTGTTTACTTAGCCCTGTTAACTACAGGTAATCTAAGAACTGCCATCGATTTAAAAACACGAAGCGTAACGATTAGAAAGGTCATTCTGCTAAGTCACAAGGGAAGCTGAAAGGAGCTGACATGGGGGGGTTCTGGATCCCGAGTGCTCTATGCTTCAGCACCTTGCTCCTTAGTTGTCCACATGGAGTGTGTGTCTCTGAGCACAGAAGAGCAATTAGGTGCTCCCAGACGATTTAGCTGTGGCAGGTGCTTGGCCACCTCCGGTCACCTGACCTCTTGTGTCACCTGAGTGTTCAAGCCTTCCACAGAGCCTGTCACGGCTGATGACATGGTCCTGTGGGAATAAAGCTAAATGGTGGGCCGGCCTGCTGGCCAAAGACTATTAGTTCCACCTACAATTTTATTTCTCAGTTTCAAGGGCAAAAGCAAAGATTGGGAGGTTTTGCTTTTTCCAGAACTGTGTACATCTCTAAGGGGCACTGATCTCACTTCTCTGAAAATATCTAACGTTTGCACTAGCAAGTGGAAGGTCCTACCAAATCTGGGTCTGAGAATATACCTCCCATTTACTAATTGGCAATGACCTTGGGCTGGCATACATTAATTTGTAGATGGGGAAGGTAAAACCTACATTTTTCAGTGGGGATGACTTACAAAAGTGGGCCTGAGGGAGAATTGGGAAGTAAGGAGATACTTAGTAAAATACAGCTTCAATGCCCTACTTCCGAGGAATTTGCTTGTCTTCGTATCTCTTCCACCAAGCGCGTGCCTTCTGCAGGCAGAGGGAACAGGGCCTGCTCAAATTTAATTACATGTAGTTGAGTTTCTTTTACTTGACATTTTCTATCTGATTTTTAGCAAATAATTATTGGCTTCTGTGAGGGAGGTTCCTGCGGTTCTCTTGCCAATGAACTGGAGTTTAGATTCTCGTGGGGCCAAAGGGAAGAAACCCAGGGAGATTCCGACCTGCTTCCCACTCTCACCTGTCAATCACATATGACTTAAAGTAGCTCTTATTCTGGGGGTTATTTAAATGTCTGAGGCATTTATAAAAGTAACAAAAATGACAGTGAGTTATTAAGAAAAATCCACAGACCCAGCACCGATAATTGATGACTGTTATTATTTTTGTCACACTTGCTTTAGATATGTTTCACATAAACATTTCAGACAAAAACTAAGGTCCCTTCTGCCTCTCATCACCAGCATTATTTCTTCTTCTCTCTCCAAAGGCCATTACTTTCATGAATTAAGTGTGTATCTTTTCTAATCTAATTTTTACACATTTTCTGTATGATCAGAAGTGTTGTGTTATATTTGTATGCATTTTACAACAGATTTCCATGAATGAAATCATATTTCATAATACTACACATCATCCTACACATTTTTTCACTTAAATTAGGACTTTCAGAGTTTACCATTAATTGCTCTTTTTAATTATCTCATTATATAATTACTTTAGTTATCCATTCCTCAAATGATGGACAAGCAGATGGCTTACATTTTTTTCCTACTATAAATAGAATTGCAAAAGATTCTTTGGTATATGTCTTTCTATACACATGTCCATAATATCTCATAAAATGCACATATATGTGGACTGCACACACATGTACATATATATATATATATGCATGTACATCTGAAGACAGAATCATTAGATCACAGGGCATGTTCATACTCAGAGAACCAAACTGCTCTTTGTAGGTATATTATCCATGTACATTTTTGAGTAATTCATGACAATTTTCCTTTCTCTATGCCTTCACCAACATTTGATCTTGCCACACCTTTAAATGTTTGCTAGTCTGATGGGTGAGAAATAGTCTTGCTCACTATTGTTTCAACTTGAATGTCCCAGATCATTAAGGTTGGAATTATGTTTATTAAGCATTTAAGATCTCTCTTACATAAATTGCCCCTACAATTTCTTTCCTTATTTTTCTATATACTTTTTTCTTTTCCTTCCTGATTGATTATTTCCCTAGACACTCATCCTTCATCATATGCAATGAAAGAAGCAGTGAATCTCTGGGTGATATAGCCAGTATCTCTTGTTATAACCAACTTCTTGTGTTTTTCTTTTTTAGAATAAATTCATTTATAATTCTGAAGTATTAAAATTTACCAACCATTCTTTATCTGTTATTTACCAATCATCCTTCATCTGCTATGCTTTGCGTCACATAATTTCCCTTGAACCCATTTTAAGTGTTTAGATAATCTCCTATAAGTTTATGCAAGTTTCAAGGTTTGAATTTTGACATTTAGCTTCTGCCAGTGTTACAAACCATGAATTTTCTTCTGATCTTTCCCATTTCTTCTTCACTAAAAAATGTTTTACTGTATCACCCCACCTTGGGTAGAGTCGCCCTTCCTCTTTCATGTTTACTTTTTACCTTTTCTTGAATATTCTGTACCAAGACCCTACTATATTTGAAGGGTCCCTAGTGTAAATAATTTTTTCTAACTCAGATATTTATCATCTATTCCTAGTGCAGTACCTGAAATAGAATAGATATTTGAGAGGAAAGTATATTAGTGCAGTCTTAGCTGCAGTAATGGGTTTGGAGTGTAAAACTCAGGAGAACACCATTGTATCTGAGCTAGGTAAGAGAGGCCAGCAATATCTTTCATGTTAAAAGGGATAGAGTGAAATAGAGAGTATCCATAGAAGGGTGAGCAGTACTTTTGAAGAAGTGGTATGGGAAAGTTTGCGACAGACAGGAAAATGAAAGACTTAGTGGTGTAGTCTGTAGTCCAAATATAGGACATTTACTCAGCAAAACCTATTCTGCGTCTATTAATTACCAGACACTGCTCTGAATATTAATGGAGATTTGACTCCCAGGTCAGGGTACAGAGTGGTTATTGAGAGGAAGAACCAAGAGTCAGGCTATATCTTTTGCTACAGGAGACATTTACACACTAGACCTCGGTCCATGTTGACACCATGGACTCTGAGGTGTGACTGCCCTGACTTCCTGCTTCTTTCACTCAGAAGCCAGGAGACCTGGGGCTTGTCAATTACTCTGTCTCAACAGCCCTCATTCTTAAGATGAAAATGATTTATTGTCTCCTTTAGAGTTTTGGTGATTGTTAGATGTGAAAATATATGTAAAACATCCAGAAAAGTCCTTTTATATGTTATGTAAGCTCTTGCTACTAGGTTTATTTAATGGGCTACCATGCGGTACTGTGATTAAACCAACTTTCAGTATTGCTGGAGGATAGATCTGAACCAATGGGTGGAAGATACTGAAATCCAGATTTAAACTCTATACAAGGAAGACATTTCATACAGCTAGAGTGGCCAGGGCAGCCCCAGAATAGTGAACCCCAATCACCGTATAGAGATGTTTTAAGCTACATTTAAAGGACTATTGGCTAGAAGTTTAGACTGGATGGCCTCCTCTGAGAATCCTTAGGGTGCTAGGATTCTATGAGGCCATAGCAATATCACCAGAGTTCCAGGCCAGTGACATCATTTGGCATGCTAATGAATGGAAATATTTTCACGCAGGCTGGCTGATTCAAACCATGCGTACAATGAAAAGGGCAAATCTTTTCATGTGAAATTGTGCATGAATAGAGACTCATTGCCCACGTAAAATGATTTTGGGGAAATGACTTTCAACAAAGCAGGGTAAGAATACACTGTGAGCTCTTGTGGTCTGTTCATTTGCAGGAGGAACTCAGAGTGATGTTGCGGAGCCATTGGGCTTGTAACAGATGGAATAGTCCTCTCTGGAGTCAGATGTATTCATAATTAAAACATCATGAGATGGAGTAGAAGGATGGTCAGGGGTTGTTGTTTATGGTATACCTACTCACATGAGAGAATGAGTTTTGCACTTAATTAACCATCTTTTACACTTCTTGATAGTCAAACTAAGGATCAGGGAAGTTAAGAGACAGGTTCAGAATCACATAGCTAGAAGCAATGAGCTAGGATTTCAACCATGTATTTTTTTTTTAAAGATTTATTTATTTATGTACACAGAACTGGGGTACAGGCCAGAGGTGCAAGGGTGGTGAGAGGATTCACCAGAGACAGAGCAGGGAACAGAACAGGCAGACCGACTAAGTACATTGCTGAGGGGAACAGTGGGTGGGTCAGGAGAGGTCTGCCGTGCCATGTGGGTCACCTCCAGGGCAGGGATCAAACTCATGCTGAAGTGGCTTTAGCTTCTTAGTGCTGTGCTTTAACCTGATGTGCTACCAGGGAGGGCCTCAACCGTATTTTTATACTTATGGTCAGAAGCTTGTGACCTGATAGTCATTATCAGTCTGCACAAACTTGAAAATAATTAAAGTGATAATATTAAGAAATCAGGGTATTTCATAGGAAGGTAAATCTAAATAGCTGGAGTCTTGAGAAGTTCGGAGACTTGGCGACACCAGGGATACAGAGTCAAGCATGGAAACAAAGAAGTGAAGCTGAGTGTCCATTGTCCCTGACACTTCTGGCATATACTTTCCAGCTGCCCACAGTCTTCATTCCATACAATATTATATCTTAATTTTAGGATTATTGAGTCATCTAGAGGTTTGATTCATGAACCCTATTGTCTATCTATGTGCTAAAAAAACAAAGGGCAAGAAATAGAGCAAGATGGGAAAAAGCAGGACAGCAGAAGGGAACAAGATTGGGAGGAGAGGGGAGAGATGAAGAAATCCAGAACTCTTTGTGGCATAAACAAAGACATTTTCCTGCCTGTGTTCTGCTCAATTGGTCAGGAGAGCCTTTCTATTTTGCAGAAGCAAGTATCTCAGTACTCATTTTGGTCTGCATGCTCTTATTTCAGGAAAGATTGCAAAACCAGCCTTGGGGAAAATCAATATGCGTGATCTTTCAAATAGCTCTTTGGTCAAGCAGAGGTCTTTCAGGTTAAGGAAAATAAGGACAGACTGTCTCATTAGTGCATTGAGAGGGTCTTGCCTTACTGCCCTATCTGATTCTTTCCCTCTCTTGGTTGCTAAATCATTCTCTTCACCTGTAAAATGGTTCTCATCCCAGTATATTCAAAAGTCCTCAGTGAAAATATCTTTATACATTGATCATCTTGAAGATGTTCCCCACTTCTCTTTTGTGTGACTATCACATTTGGTTCTTATGCAGTTTCTCTTGATCGTGCCTCTTCCTATTTATTTAATATCTCTTCCCTTAAGTAGCAGGGGAGTAAATTGGTGAACACTGGATGCTTTTCTTAGAGGTATTTTGTGCACCCTGGTGGTGCAATGGGTTAAAGCACAACACTATCAAGTTACCGCAGCCACTGCAGTACATTCCCTGGCCAGGGAGCTAGATCCCTGGCCAGGAAGGTGACCCACCTCTCCTGACCCATTTGCTGTTCCCCTCAGCAGTGTATTTCAGTACATCTGCCTTCTGCTTCCCCCTCTGTCTCTGGGGAATCCTCTTGCTCCCTGAACCTCTGGCTTGTACCCCAGTTCTGTATGCATAAGTAAATAAATCCTAAAAAAATAGAAACCTTTTTTTAAAAAAGGTACTTTGTACTATATTTCTCAAAAAACTACTTTTTTTTTTTTTTTTTTTTGTAATGCTAGCATCACAGGAGACATTTCATTTCTCTCCTACTGAGCTATATGATTTGGGTGTCAATGAACCTCTCTGAAATTCAGGCCTTTCCTCTTGATAAAGCCTACTTCATGTGGAAATAAGGGTTAAATGAAAAAATAACATGTAAGATCCATCTCAACTTCCAGCACAAATGATATATTTAATGCCTGGTAACTAGCTATGAGACTCCACTCAAAGTCTTCCGGTTTCATTTCTTGATTTGGAAAACACAATGGGTTAGAATAGCCATCCAAGTTGTCTTGTGGCTAATATTCTATGTTTGCTGTACCACAGAGATCCTAGACTTGTCTCTCTTACCTCCTGTGAGAGCCTAAGGGAAGAGATCACATTCCCTTCCCTTAGTATCCCTACTACCACACATGAGCCTGCCACTCAACTGACTATGTGACCCACTGGGAAGCTCTAGCCATGCAGATTCCTCTTATTTCCTGGGGTAGGTGGTCTCAGGAGTGTAGGGCTGCTCCTAACAGTTTCATTATTCCACTAGTCCCAACCTAAAGAAAATTGCCCACTCAAATTGTTGTAAACAGATGATCATAGATAGCTAGCTGATAGAGGCACCTCCTGAGTTTACCACTCAGCCTCAGGTGAGGGACAGCAGCTAACACAGATCCTATGACAGCCAATCCAAAGGCTGACTGGGAGGGGGGCAGGTGAGAAGGGGGCGAATAAAGGAGATAAGAGTGGATAGGGAGGTAGGGCCATGTGGTGGTAAATTTGGCTGGGCTGTGGACTGCCCAGCCACTTAGTCAAACATTAATCTGGGTGTTTGGGATGAGATTAGCATTTAAATTGACTGGCTGAATAAGGCAGACTGTCCTTTCTAATGGGAGTGGGCCTTAAGGGAGTGAGGCCTTAAAAGAACAAAAAAGCTGAGAAAGAATTCCTCCTGCTACCTGAAACATCATCTATCCTTTGTCTTGAGCATTCTGACAATGGCTCTTAAGACATGTCAGCTCCACAACTGTGTGGCTAAATTCCTTTTAATATAGACATATTTCTATATCTATCTAATCTATCTAATCTATCTATCTATCTATCCATCTATCCATCCATCCATCCATCCATCCATCGTGTATGTATAGTCTATGCCATATATATATATATATATATATATATA
>NW_004567109.1:32589551-32623680 GCF_000260355.1 Condylura cristata
CAAAAATGTTAGGACCCATCTAGAATTTTCTGCCTGCCACAATTCCCCAAAATAAAAATAAAAAATGGAAGGGAAGAGAAAAGAGGGGAAGAAAGCAAGGTGGGGGGTGGGGGTGGGGGATGCTGCTCAGTCACCTGTTTTGAGTCCTGACAGCCTGCTGCTAGCTCCAGCACACCAGCTTGTACTTGTCATACTTTGAGTAGGACTTGGTGATTTTTAACTTGAACAGACTGACCAGATCAGAAGCTTAGAGTCTGTTGCAAGAGATTAGGATGTTGATGGAGGAGAAAAGAGAAAAAGGAGAATGAAGGAAAGAAAATCATGGGGGATAAAGAATGAAGGGGAACAGAGAGTCAGGGTAGGGGCAGTTACATTGGCTAGAGAAAAGATTCAGACTGAGAGTCAGCATTCTTGGGCTTTTGAGCCATTCTGAACCACTACAGTCAAAATAAGGAAACTCTTCTCTTCATTTTTTGTTCTTAATAAATAAATAAATTAGACAAACCTGCCTATTTCCTCCCTGGAGAATTGAATGCGATCAGTTCTGGGCATAAAGCCCCCTAGAGAAATTCACGGTGTTCAGGAAACATTAAGAGGCTGAAAGAGAGATGGTTTCTAAATCTCAGAGGGAGAAGCTTCGCAATGAAGTCCTGGACCTAATCATTTTATCCCTTCCCTGGGCCTGGTCACACTGCCAATTCCCTCAGCAGTAGCTATTGCTCACAAAGAAGAGACTCAGAGCCCAGCCATGGATTCCAACCCACCGTCAAATAGAAACCTGAGTTCTCCACTCATATAATTTCTGGTAAACACTGTCAATTACAGACTTCCAAATGGGGAGTATATTTTTATTCATTTTAAATTATCCTCTGTTTCATTTTCTTGGAAAATGGGACAATTGGGCAACCCAAGGGGTTTGAGTATCTGCACTTATTTATATTTTTCAACACACACAGACACACACACACAGACACACATAGACATATGCCTGTCAAGACATAAACTGTGTATTGATGTTGAGATGTTGAGACAAAGGAAGCACCATTTCTGTATGTCCCCAATGGGATAGTCAAAGGCTTGGGGAGCAGGAACATCTTTGCTTTCAAGCTGAGTAACAGATTAAAGGCAGAATTGGCTCAAGTCTTAGCTGAGTTAGGGCATTAACAAATGAATGAATTATTCTGTTTACAAAACAAATGAGCTTTCTATTGGCTGGGCGAGCAGTCTTCCTCCATTGCAGACCATTAATAAATGAAACTCCATTTGGATTTTACAGGCATATTTGTCATCAGCGGCACACCAATGAGCCAACTAGTGTTGTGGTCAGAGATAGTCTAGTCCTCTGCTCTAGCGCTTTACCAAACCCATGACCTCTGGTAAGTTTCTTTATCCTTTCTGAGCCTCCACTTATCATCTCTTTAATGGAATGTGCTGTATACAGTTCTTCTAAGTGTTAGATATAACCATCAATGCAAAGCAAGTGGCACCCTGCTTGGCATTCACTAAATCTTCCTTCCTTCTCATGGAAACTTGGTAATCTAAACATCTAAGAGCCACGAATAGCCCTGCCCTAGGCAACATAATATTTCACCACTGCAATTGGATTACAAGCAAAAAGGTAATTGAGGAAGCTGCTGACCTGTGTTCCCTGGGGCCAGAACAACATGTTGGCTTCTAAAAGAGAATGAGAGGTGATCCCTTTTAGCAGCTGTGCTCTGGCCTGAGCCTGGAGTGCGCTCACCTGGGGTCTTTGGCCTTCTCTCTGGACATATCCAAGAACTGTAGGTGTCACGTTGCCACTCCCAACCTGACATTTACAACAGTAGACCCCAAAGCAGCCCTCACGCTTGCTTTTACAAAAATGGCGGATGTCCTCATTTATGGGAAGTCTAAGCCCTGCATGACTGATGCTTGGAAATCTGCCTCCTGCTCTTCAGCTGATACCTCTGGAAATGACCCTTGATTTGGTGACATCTTCCTGGATTCTGGATTGGCATACCATGTCCTATCTGAAGAAGCAGCAGCAAAGAAATAAATGTGTGCCCATTGGTACCAAAGATTTCAATCCCTGGCTTCACCATTTACAATTTCAGATGTTTATTTGTAGAAAGTTGGACTTTTCCCTGCCTTCATATTTTTAGTGATAGAAATGGAATTGCAGTGAATTTCTGGACATTCTCAACTGGCACCTAGTCAGAGGTGGAGCTTGGGTTTTAACCTTGGTGAGATTCTTTCTCTTCCAATTCTAGAAGTGAGGTTAGTGAATTACATGCACAGATTAGTGTCACAGACAGACTGTAGAAGTTTATAACTACAATTCCTCTTTGGGAGTTCAATGCTTCCATTTTGAAAGCATTGTTGTTTCTGAACTGGAGTTGCTGGTTGTGGATGTGTGGGCTGCAGACTTATTTTCTGCTTACTCACAACTGGCCAGCACCCTCCCTTTCCACTGTCTCTGTCAGCCCCTGCACACCTGAGCAGGGTCTGCTTGTTCCCTAGAGATATTCAAGTGTGCAACCCTTTTGTTACAGGTAGTGATATCTAATACAAATAAACAGATTTTAAAAGTCCCAGAATAGAGTTCAGTAATGATTATTTTTTCTAGTTAGAATTTATTAATTGAATTTTACAGATGAAGAAGTGGAGGCTCAGAGAAGGGCAGTAACTGACCCAAGGGTTTATAGTGCTTGAGGGCAGCTCTGTGCCTAAGCCCTGGGGCATCAGACCCATGTTCCTTACCCTGCCCTGAGTATAGCTCATCGCAGTAGAAGCTGAGTGCCTAGACAGCACATTTATACAGCATGCTCTCATCTTCCCTTCCAATTAATCCTTCAGTATAGAATAACTCTAGGAAACCTTACCAAAAACTAATTCCCTAAATGACCAGCCTGCAAAGCAAGCAAATAAGCAAGTACCAAAATGAAACCAAACCGTTTTTCAAAATTGCATGGAGCCTTAGAGTAAATCGTAATTGCTAGTTGAGAGGTCAATTTCCTTTCTTTCCATCTCTTCTTTTTTTCAAAATCATTTGATTATGCTTGCCTTTTCACTACTCTTCTGGCATGTTAATTTCCCTGAAAAACCATGTGAGGATTTTGCTTAGAATACCTTTGACTCTCTAGATTAACGTGGGGAAGAGTAGCATTTTTTAGCACTAAGTTTTCCTATCCATGAATAGGGTACACTTTTTCTCCATTTGTTTTGGTTTTCTTTATGTTTTTTATTGAAGGGAAGAAGATAGATTGATAGGTAGACATATTCTCAAATTGGTCCATCCATCCAAGTGAATAAAATTTTCTATTTTTCCACACTATAACCATTTATGTTATTCTTATGCCAATTTTACAAGTGACTCATGAGCCTCTAAAAATTACATTTCAACATTAAGGGTTCCTTACAATTGACAATGCGTACAAGGGGCAGTCTCAGGACTTTTAGATTCATCCTCTATCAGAACACCATCTTCGAGTTTAAATTCTTTCAACTTCTCTGGGACTAAAAAAGCAAATAAGTCCCAAAGACTCTCTGCACCTCAGTGTCTTCCATCACCAAGCTAGCACATCTAGACCTCTGATCTTTAGTATTGGCGATGGTCGATTCTGTTAATTAGCCACTTTTCTTTCTTAAATACAAGCAACTGATTAGTGATTATGAGACAGGAAGGGCCCCAGGATCACACAGACCTTACTTAAGGCAATTAGGAGTAAATACTTTAACTTTATTGAATGAGATAGGATCTAGAAGTTTTCAACATATGGGAAAGAACAAAGGAAAGAATTTGCTGGTTGCTCCTGGACATTGTAACTGACACCTTATCGTAAAACAGCTGTGGAATTTTAGAAATAAGTATTGCTGAAAAAGAATGTCCAATGTTTGCCTGAAAACCATGTCATTTCCCAATTTCTTTCAGCAACTATAGAAGGAGGGCAGACCCAATACCAGTCCTGGACTAGTTGCTAGGAGACAGACCCCACAAAGGTAGTAAAAATCTTTGCCCTATGCTCATATGATTTGTCTGGTAAGCAATACAGACAAATCAACATTCACTAATAAAAACCTTGATTAATATTGTGTTCTTTTAAAAGCATGGAGAAGTCACCCTTAAGATATTGGAGTTTAGGGGAGGAAGGTGTGGGGTAGAGAAGGATGCTGAAAAAGATGATTACTGTCTTGAGAAAGTAAAAGAAGGCAGGCATGCCCAGAGAATAAAAAGCGAGGGCCAGGGAGTACAAGAGATACAAGATGGGGAAAATTAGATATGGGCAGATCATACAGGGAATAATAAAGCCATATTCAGGAATTCATACTTTATCCTAAGGATAGGGCAGACAGGGGAGGGGACAGTATAATCAGGGAGGTGACATCATCAGTTTGTTGTGGAGAGATCATTAAGCTTGCAATGAGGAGAACAGGTTGGTGTATGGAGGTGGGAATTCCACTTCTTCAAGTGGGTGGAAAAGTTGGAGCTCAGAAAGGACAAACAACCTGAGACCTTTCAAGTAGTAAAACAGGATTTTGAGGCAAATCCAATGAGGTTCAAAGCCTACTCCCTACTGGGATGCTCAGTCATGTGTAAAGAACAATGTTAACCTTGGGAGATTTATTAAGGAAGAATGATGAGAAGAGTGAAAAAATGGATTGGAAGGAGGACATAATGGAAGGAAAGACCCATTTCTAATAGCACAAGAAAGACAGCTATGGAAAGGAAGAGAAGGAAAATATAAGAATGCCCTGGAGATCTTGATGAACTGTAGATCTTAATTCAGTAGTTTGGAGTGGACCTGAGATCTTGTGTTTCTAACAAGTCCCCGGGTGAACTCAACATGACTGGGCCAGGGACCACACTTTGAGTAGAGTGGTGATAGTAGCCCAGTGTTAAGGTCACACCCGTCAGGATCTGAATGCCATCTGGTAATTTTTAACAATGTGATTTAAGAGTCTACATTAGTTTCTCACAGCTGTAGAAACAAATATCAAATACGGTTTGTTGAATTCACCAAACTTCACATTCAACTGTAAAACAACAGAAGCTATTATTTCACAGATCTGGAGGTTAGAAGTCTGCAATCTAGGCCCTCTGAGGGCTGGGCTCTCTGATGGCGGTAGGAGAGAGGGTCCCTCACCTCTTCCTGCACCATGCTGCAATCTGGTGTTCCCCGACTGGCAGAGCTGCAATCCAGTGCATGCCCATCATCCTCTCCTTGTCTTCACAACATCTTCCCTCTGTTCATTGTGTATCTAAGTGTCCTTTGTAACAAGGACACACCTCATATTCAATCAGGGCTCACCCTAATATATTTGACTACCTTTATAAGGAGACTTTCTCCAAATAAGGTGATATTCTCGGGTAGTAGGGGGTTAGCACTCCAATTATCTTTTTTGGGGAGAACGCAATTCATCAACCCATAGTAGGCAAATTACTTTACTTCCCTGACCTCAGTTTCTTTGTGTGTAATGATTTTTACTTAACAAAGTAAAGTTAACTGGTATAGTGGAGGCAAAGTATCAGCACACAATCAGGGTTCAAACCATTATAATTTAGATTTACTATGCTCTAGACACTTCAAATCCACCTCATTTAACCATGACAACAGACTGCTATGTGAGCAGATGTCATCATTCACACTGGATATCAGTGGAGATACAGACTTAACCAGGACAGAAACTTGCATAAGGTCGCACTGTTATAATATTTAAAATCCAGTTTCCTTCAAATTCCATGTTTTTATTCTCACTCCAAAGATCCTGTTTGGAGGTAGTAGCATTGATACAGAGTTAAAAACACTCCTGAAGAAGCAATGGCCAAGAACGATGATTATTGACTTGTGTAGGGACAGGTATCAAACACACATTCTAGTATCAAAGTGCCCAGGGTCACAGGTGAAGGGTTCAGAAAGCTCAGGGGTTGGAAGAAGCAGGGAGTAAGGGGTGGATTATATAAAAAATCCAGTGTACCTATCATGTACACTGCTTTTTGTCAACCTTCCTCATGTTTTGAGACTACATCAGCAATTTTTCATAGGCCATAAAAAATTCACCATCAAAATTTCAAAGCTAAATATACCTTCATGCCATCCCAGAAAATAATTTTTTTTTTTTAAACAAAACACCTGAATGTTTTCCAGCCAACAAAGAGAAATGTGTAGGCTGTGATGAGTAATTGCACCTACTTTTTTCTGTTTGCAATAAACATTTGCAAAACACATTATCCTTTTGACATTTCTGTTACGATTGCTCATGCTCTTTCTGTGAAATGCCTTCTATCCTGACTGGGTTCCTGTAATTACCTCTTTGGAAGAAGACCATCTCTGCCCTTCAGAGACATTATCAATTTTAAACAGTTGATTCCTAATTTTTGTTGTTGCTGATATATTCAGCAATCTCTTCAGGAAGGAAAAAATGATGGTCAGTTAGGCTCTAGAAAATATGGGTAGTCTGGCATTTAGCCAGAAAACTGATAGCAATAGGAAAGCTGGTAGCAGTTTGGGTCAGTTTCCTTCTTTGTGGGGCAATCCTAAGGTCACTTCATGGCACAGCAGTAGTTAAGGGTGCTATGTCGCTCGCTTGCTGTCATTTTCAAGCTGTGTGGGCTTGGCAACACTGCTTTAACATTCTGTGGCTCAGTTTTGTCCACTACAAAACTGGGTCAATAACAGTACCTAGTTTATAGACTGAGAAATTTAGAAATTTACGATGCATCTTATGTGCACACAATATGTGGTTATTATGGTCTTGGTTATGATTATTTAGGAAGACTGAGAACCTTGAAGTCAGAGGTTGTTCTAAATCTCATCTTCATCTGTAAAAGAGATCTAGGAGGTGTCTACCTCATGCAGAATATTATAACCTGCACAAATGAATCTTTCTTTTAAAAATTGTAATAGGATGCCACTGAAGTGCTTTACTAGTGTGGGGGCTAATTGATCAGATTGCATTTTAGAAAATTAGTCCCTTGCTCTTTGGGGAACAGACTGAGCTTAGAGATCAGATAGGTAAGACACGATCTGGTCATAGTCTTGGGAAAGGAGATGGAGCAAAATAGTCTCAGTGTATAAATTACAGGTAAACTCTACTTGGCAACTGGGAGAGCTGAGTGTAAGGAGGGATGCTGAACCATCCACCCTTGAACCATGGTTACCTTGGACAAGTCTTTTCCTTCTCCAGGTCTCCTCACCTCTTAAAGGAATTTGGATCAGAACAGTGTGTCCCTGGGTGTGAAATCTAGCTCTCTAGTAGCATATAAAATGATTTTAGCTAGTATCTTAAATTTAGTGAAATTTGGGAGATAGTATTAACTATTAAGAACATAAAGTCATGATGATTCACTTTCAAATTTGCTTTACAGTTCTCCAACTATATCAAAGAGAAAGCAGAGTAATTCCATTAAATAGACCATGATCTTTGCTGATTTCCATTTCAACAATGAGTGAGCAGGGTCCAGCCTTTGTAGGCCACAGTGCCTAGCTGGGATTTTAAGATGCTTTGTTTTCATTTTATTTATGTTCGACTATTTGCATTTATAGAAAGTGATGATAGCTTTTGTTATTTACATAAAGCTTCCCTAAAAATACATGTATTTAGCGCCCTCCCTGGTGGCACAATGTGTTAGAGCACAGCACTATGAAGCTGTCACAGCCACTATAGCACGAGTTCAATCCCCAGCCAGGGAGGTGACCCACATGGCATGGCAGACCTCTCCTGCCCCACTTGCTGCTCCACACAGCAGTGTATTTTAATAGATCCACCTGTTCTGCTCCCCATAATGTCTCTGGTGAATCCTCTCACCCCCACCCCCCACACCTCTGGCCTGTACCCCAGTTCAGTGGTGGTATACACAAAGGAAAAAAAAAATCATGACTATAAGGCTTGAATAGCTGACATTGAGCAAGTCAGCATTTGATACTCTGCTGACTTCATGGCTTCAGCAGTGGTGGCCACCTTTCTCCCAAAGCTTTCCCAGAGAAGTTTGAGCAGGAAAGAAGCTTTCCTCATTTCTAAAGACTTCCCTTCCCCCTCCTTTCTAAATGCAAGCAGCCCAGCTGCCTATAGCAGGGCCCAGCCAGATGTATTTGATTGACATGCTCATCCTTACACAACAGGCCAGAGTCAGTCACCCCAGGCTGTCGCTGCCCTTGGCATTGTGACACGTGGGCCCAGATTCCAAATGTCATGTCACATCTCCTCATGGCATCAAAGCACCCTTGAGAGCAGGAAACCCTAACAGATGGCTGAAATGCCTTCAAAAAGACTCTCCCAGGCAGTCTGGGAGATGCGCAGAGCCCTGTCGGCAGTGATGGGTCGCAACATATGCTCAGCAAAAAATGCCAACGGGAAGAGTGCTTCCTGCACCCACCACATCCACACGATGCTGGTTCAAATGCTGAGAAGCAGCTGCCTGACAGCAGCATGTGCTTGTTCAAGATACCTATAAGTCCCTGGTTTCTATCTTAGGTTCCCCAGGCTTTTGACGGGCCTAAAGTAAGGATTCAAGGTAGCTGAATTTATTTACATTGAACATTCAATTAAAGAGCAAATGAATGTGACAGGACCATCTATTTATACATTAAGACTGCTGCCCTTCTGTCCAGGAATTCCTAACCTGGATTTTGACTGTATATCTCTGACAAAAATTTCTCCTTCATGATTCATAGCCTTCAAAAATCCATGGCTTTCTTAAAGAAGCTTGTGAACATTCCAAAATGACCTGCAGAAGTGAGTGTGTGTGTGTGTGTGTATATGTGTGCATACATATGGGTTTCTTTGGAAAAAGGTTCTAAATCTTCGTTCAGATTCTCAGAATGATCATGTCTCATTAGAAATTCACTGCTCTAGCAATGCCCCCAAGAGACATTACACAGGGCAGAAAAAAATCAAATCTAAACTAAATATAACTAAATGGAGAGACAATGTAAGGTAACAATATTTTCCCTCTAATAGTAGCATTAAGAAAAACACATGCCATTTACCACCACCATAATTTCAAAAAGGTTATTTCAGTGTAGCAAGATATAAAAAAAAAAAAAAAGGAAGCCAAAAAACTAAAATAAAAAAAAAAAATTGGCCCCAATTAAAAAAAAAATCGTTCCATTGTCCATTTCTGTTTCATTTCAGTGAAATCTGGCAACTAGCAGCATTCTGTGACCAGGATTTGGGAACCACTTTAGAGTGATTAATTTCTACTCAGCCTATACATCTTTGGGAAATGATGTCCTTTTCTGGGACTTCCCCAAGCTGAAGCATTACCCTGTCCCCCCTCATCATTGTTTCTGATCCATCCTAATAGAGTCCTTTATCACAGCACAGTGGAATCAATGCTGTGATGCCCTGAACTGGACCCTAAGGCCAGGACAGTGGGGTCAATACAATAATTCATTCTAACTGCTACTGACTATGCCCTTCTATGTGGGCCAGGCACTGCACTAGGCACCGGACCTGCAGAAATGAGAGGCTGCCACTTCTCTTACAGGGCTCACCTTGTGGTGAAAGAGATGAGAAAAAGGGTATGAGTGGGTGCTGCTGCCTTACACCATACCCCCAACCCAATTGCCAAGTGAGTGAAGAAATGATGAATGTTGTCCATAGGTTTTATCACATCATCTCTATTGCTATTCAATATAGGGAATCCTAAGTGGGAATGAATAATTGGATTGTCTTCCTAAAAAGAATTTGAAGTACCTCTTGCTTTCAGAAGTATGTGACAGAGAGTTTAGCCAGTGAGTCTGTAGGCCTCACTGTTGGGAGTTGAACCTCTTTAGTCCACCCAGTAGGAAGATGAAGTTCTTAAAGTACTCACTTGTTAAATTTGTGCCCATGCAAAGGCTGGGTCTTCACTCATAGTAGACCTAAAGATCCCAAGGAAACAACCAGCATCAGAGCACACACTGAAGAGGAAAAGCATGACACAAAGAGCGGCAGCAGCAGTATTTGGAAGAGAGAGGTGGAACAAACCAAAACAGAAGTGACTTTCCCAATCCCAGGTCCAAGTAAGGGAAACCAGAGTTGATTTCAAATGTGCTCTAAAGTATGTAGAGTTTTAGACAATTTCAGGAGGACATTCATCTTGATAGCTTAATGCATTTTTCATTTTTTGGTTTGTTTCCATAAAGCCTTGAGTTAAGAGGCCCTCTTGAGTTATTTTTGCATAGCAAAGTCATTGAGATTCATGAGTGGATCTGTCAGATCTGACTATAATTAGCAGTCACCTATCAGGTACACAGAGAGATAAACAATAACAGCTACTTTCAGATAAGGTCTAAGGACATCACACACTCTCCCATCCACCTCACGAGCCATAGTCCTGTGAGCTGAGAAGTCACAATACAGAGAGGTTAATGACCTTGACTGAGGCCACAAGGCCAATAAAGGGCATCTGGTTTCACTGACTCCAGCAATCAGTACTCAAAGGAAGCAACCAGCTCCACAGCCCTGGGAAGCATCAGTTCTAACCCCTGAGGAGTCAGGAGTCCAAGTCTGAGCTGCCATGCTCTCATCCAATCCCGTGCTTTCAAGACATTAGGATGGAATGCTGTTTTCCACAATTCATAACTCCCTACATAATAGACACCATACATTTGATCAAACAGTTGAAACATATCCCTCTTCCTGTAATGACAGGGAGTGATTAGCTTCAAGCAATAGAACCTTATTTAAGTGAATCTAGTACCTTGATTAAGTACAGTGGTTAAGAATTGAGGTGCTAGAGACTTACATAAACAAATTTTACTCCACCAAATATCAATAAGCAATGTAGATTTTATGGAATATTTTTATGACACTTATCTCACCCATCACACCAAAAAGATGTAAAAGCTCTTCATTAGGTATTTCTCTTCTCCAACACAATAGCTCTTGGTTATTGACATCAACCAGACTCCTTTTCCCTTCCCCATTCGGTTTCCACTTCTTCCTCTAGACGACCTGGTCCCTTCAGTTGGGACATCAGTCCTTCACCAACTTGCCACCTTGATGTTTGCCCACCACATTGTTAACAAGAGATCCCGGGAGAACTCCATCTCACTGAATCTTGTATCCATATGGCCTTGACACCTAGCATAGGGCCGGCTCACAATACATGCTCTGTGGGCTATTACAAGAATGAATGACTGAAAAAATTGATAATGAATTTGTTCTCTTTTTTCTGTAGAAGGAAATTGAGAAAAGAGACTGCCAAAGAACATGTGGAACAGTCAAGAAAAGACCAGATTTCTCTACCCTGCTCTGCCTTTATCAAAAAGAGCAGGCACACTCAGCACAGCCTCTCCATTAAACACCTGCAAGGACCCTTACCTTCCTGTCTGTTCTGAAAATCAATGTTATGCCAAGCAAGGGACATTCTTGGGCCCCACAGAGAACAAGCTCTCCCAGTAGCTGCTGCTATTCTTTCATTCCCTACTGAGAAAAACTAATCAAACACATAAGAAGCTTGATAACATTCCAGGGAGATTTGATAGTTTAGTGGTAGCCAATTCTGAGAAATGCATACCAATGAGTACAACCCCTTCCCCTCTGCTTCCCTGGATGGGTTCCCTCCAGCCTGAGAAGGCCCCAGGACCAAAGAAGAGTGCCCAGTACCAAGAGAATGGCCGCAAGAAGCGAGACCTGGCTTACTTATTTTACTTGGAAAAAGAAGCCCAATTGTGAGGACCTGGACAGTAACTAATCTCTGTTTTGTTTTTGGTTAAAGTGAAGACCAACTCCACCCTGATGAAAGCAAGCTGACATACACGCTCTTCAGGAATCTCATTTTGGGGTTACAGGAAGACCTTTTCCTTCCTCATTGTCACAGAGAAATCTTCACTCACATTTGTACGTGTTCCCCTGGCACACCAAACCTTCCCCAGGCTGATCTTCAGCCCTTTGGTGATAACTCACCAGTCTGCACACAGCACTTGTTTTAAATTATTTCTACATATGTTACAGATTCTATAATACGTTGTTATTATTTTACTTGCAAAAGTTTAGTATCTTTAATGAGAGCTTCTATAAGTGACAAAAAGGTCATATTTTTAAATTAATACATATGCATCCTTACTAATTTTTTTTTTTACTATTTGTTTCATGGCTTAATGAAAGAGGAGTGCTATAATTTCCAAATTTAATGTTGGTCTTTCCTCTCAGTTCTTAATTTTTGCTTTGAGTATTTTGAAGCTTTGGTAGTAAATAAAAAATTCTTTATATTCTTGACCTTTTCACCATCATGAAATGTTCCTTCTTCATTGTTGGTAAATGTTCTTGCTCCAAGAGAACATTAACAAAAAGTCTCCAGTTTTGTTATGATTTTTAAATTCCACCCTTTTATCTTCAAACTGTCTGTTTTTAGGTTGAAAGTAGGTTTCTTGTAGAAAGCACTTATCAACAGGTAGATCTTTTAATTATGTGATATTCTCTGCCTTTGTATTTGCATGGTGATCTTACTTATACTTAATACAATTATCAGCGTGGTTGGATGTGTTTACGGGCATATTATTTGTTTTCATGTTGTTTTTTAATTTTTAAACTTTTGGATTGAGTATTTTTCTGTATTCTATTTTTTTAAGCTTTATTTATTTATGCATAAGAACTGGGGTACAGGCCAGAGTTGCAGGAGCAGTGAGAAGATTCACCCCAGACAGTGTGGGGAGCAGAACAGGCAGATCAATGAAGTACACTGTTGAGGGGAGCAGCAGGTGGGTCAGGAGAGGTCTGCTGTGTCACCCAGGGTTACCTCTGAGTTGGGCGGGGATTGAACTTGTGCTCAAGTGGCTTTAGCTTCTTAGCACTGTGCTTTAACCCACTTTGCCACCAGGGAGGGCCCTCTGTATTCTATTTTTTCGGTTCCTGTCTTATTTGCGATGGCTTTTGGTTTTCATTTATATATTTAATTACTTATTTTGGTGGATGTTCTAGGCTTACAGCATTTACCTTTAACTTATCACAGTCTAACTTCAGATAAATATTTCACATATAATGTAAAAATATGACAATATACTTCTATTCCCTTTTCCATTTGGTGCAATATTGTTATCATACATTTCCTTCTACATATGTTACAAACTCCAAATATATTGTTATTATTTTAGTTCTCCAGTTTAGTATCTTTAATGAAAGATATTAAGTGGAAAAAAAAAGTTACCATTTCTCCAAGCATTCATCTGATAAAATTTCTCTTTCTGACAATTTACATCTAACACTACATAAGTTCAAGTGTGATGATAACACTCTCCACTTCTGTTTTTCTGAAAAACTTATAATATTATCTTAATTTTGAAGTATTCTTTTCAATAGATAGAGACAGTTAAAAAAAAAAACTAGGTTGACAGTTTAAAAAAGTGTTAAAGGATGTTATTCCATTATTTTATTGTTTGAGGAGGAATCAATTTTTGGTTTTGTTCTTCTGTATTTAATGTGTCCTTTTGCTTAGTTATCTTTGAAGATACTAGTTTTCACTGGTTTTCAGAAATTTGACTGTGATGTATCCTGAAACAATCTCAATTTTGTTTTCCTTGTTTCATTTTTACTTAATCTGTGATTTTATGACTAAAATTTATAAAATGTTCAGTTTTATTTCTTCAAATATTTTTTTTCTGCTCTTCTAAGATTCAAATTGATATTTGTTAAATTACTGACTTTTGTCCCACTGCCTTTACCACTAAAACATTTTTATCACACTTTTCTCATTGGGCTTCATTTTGGACAATTTTTTTAAAATTCTCTTATATTTTATTTTGCAGCGTTCAATGTGTTGTTAAGTGTTTCCAATGAACCTTAAATTCCATATATTCTGTTTTCTTCAACTCTATAAATTCTCTTTTATTCTCTTTAATTATACAGTCCATTTTCCATGTCTTAATATTCAAGTACTCCTTTAAGCCATGAGCATTTTTATAATGGCTTTTTAAAGCCTTCATTTACTAATCCCATCATGTCTGTCATTTCTGGCCTACCCCTATTTACTAAGTTTATTTTTTTTAATTGTAGGCCATATTTTTCTTCTGCACATACCTTGCAATTTGGGGAGGGGGTGGGATGCTGGTCATTGTGCAATGTTTTGTTGTCTTCCTTTAAAGAAGGTTGAATTTTATCTTGGTGGTTATTTGGGGATCTGCTTAATGACACCCAAAGCTTGTTTATAAACTTTTTTTTTTATACTCGACCTACAGTAGTCTTTATTTTATAACAAGTTTAGTCCACTCATTAAAGAATACCCCTTCTTGGGTGTTTAAGGAGTTCTCTGAGTGTTTATTGAAAATAAACCTACCCTTGCTGCTCAGAATCACTTTGTCATTTTTGGAAATTGCTTGGCTTAAACTTCCTTCTAGTCCTTTACCTAACTGAATACAGTTTCATCCTAATCCCCCAGAGGTTAGTATTCAGGAAGGCTTTAATATGCATATATCTGCAGCTCTTTCTCAGACTTTTCTCTGGAACTCTGCCTTGCTACTTCTGGACGTCTCAGTCTTACTGAACTATGGCCTCACCTCAGCTCTTAAGTTTGCCATGATATGCTTGATTATTTTCTCCCTCTCCTGTAACCCAGAAAGTGTTTTCAGGCAGAAAGTAAGAGCAAATATCGTTTGAACCCCAGTTGTTTCCTTTTTCTCAGTGAGCACATTCCTGAGCTGTGTGCCGCCACATCTCTGAAACAAGCTGCTTCATATACTTAATTGTTTACAGTGCCAACGGTAAGTCTAGTAATAGTTTCTCTGTACAAGGCTAGGGCAGAAGTTCCAGAATATCTTTTAAGATCAAAGTAAAGCTGCTTCTGAATTCAAGAGCATTCTATTCAGAATCCCAGCTCTCCCATTCACTAGCAGTAAGCAGAGGAGTGTTCTCTTCAGAGGGATCAGTCAGTAGCTGCAAAAGCTCTGAGTTGAGAATACGCCTGTTTGCTATAGAAGCTAAAAGGTCAGTGTGACGGAAGCAAACTGATATAGAAGATCACTGCACAAGACAAACTTGGAGACTGGAAAGGAGGGGCCAACTCACACGGTCCTAACAGGCCAAATTCAAGGGGTGGTTTAAGTAGATAGGAACATCATTTGGGAGTTATTTTTTGCTTGTTTGTTTAATAAGCAAAGGCATGATGATAAAATCAAATCTCTATTCTTTCCTCCCAATTATTCTAATTCCTTTATAAAAATTATTCACAATGTTATAATTTTGAAGACCTACTGATACAACTTTAAAACTCCACCAATATTTACCAAGAAGTTACTATATGGCATTTGTTTGTGGAGTGGAAATAGATAAGATTTCCCTTGACTCAAGGAATCATGTTGGAAAGTCAGACAAGTTACATGAAGAGGCTGTTTTTGTGCTAAGCAAAGGAAAATCTTCACTGGGTCAAAAAATGTTGCAAATCTGAAAATTTTCTACCCCAAGACAGTTTCCTCAAGGCAATTTCCCCTCTAACTATGAGAATTGTTTGGCATTTCCCATCAAGAAAAAAGGCTTATGTCCACCCAAACCACTTTCTGTTTGCTATCTGATAGTTCTGCTTTCTCCACTTATCAATAAACTAATCCTTTGATAGAAAAACCATTCCTTATGCTACCAAAAAAAAAAAAAAAAAGCCATACCTAATTAAGTGGATTTAGATAATCCTCTGGAGGTTATGGTGAGTGATCATGATTTCAAACTCAGTATTCTATTACAAGAACCCAAACTGGAGCCATCAGGACTGTCAACATCTGGAGTTTCCATCTTTCAAATTAAAAATTATGTGTGCACAAACACATATTGCACAGTTAGTTATATTCCTCAGATTTTTTTCACATGCTGAACAGGTACATTATTCTTAACCATACACCGTGCAGGCATTTGAATTAAATATAAAGTTATGTCCAATGAGAAGGCAAGGGTGGAAAGCAAGAAAAATAATAGATATAGATTATGAGTGAACTTATAAATATTCATCATATAAAAACTGATTACTAAGAAGCATAGTCATGTCAGAGACATATTATTGTCTTAGGAATTCTTCACTATGTTCAACACTTCTTTAACAACTGATACATACAGATTCTCTTTTACTGTGCATTTAATAGATGTGGCTTCTATCCTGTAATATGTTTACTGGACAGTCATTGTTTAAAAAATAGAAAATGGCAGGGGCCCTCGCTGGTGGCACAGCACTAAGAAGCTAAAGCCACTTCTGCATGAGTTCGATTCCCGCCTGCCCCGGAGGTGACCATATGGCGCGGCAGACCTCTCCTGACCCACCCGCTGCTCCCCTCAGCAGTGTACTTCGTTGATCTGCCTGTTCTGCTCCCCACTCTGTCTCTGGTGAAGCCTCTCACTGCCCCTGAGCCTCTGGCCTGTAACCCAGTTCTGTATGTACAAATAAATAAATCTTTAAATAAATAATTAAATAAATGGGGGGGAAAAGGAGAAAATAAAAATAGAAAATGGGAAAGTACAAAAAGGAAATGATTACCCATATTTTGAAAGGTAAAAATTTGGCCCATATTTTGAAATATAGAAAATGAGAAAAATTTATCATATTCCTACTACTACTCACTTTAAACTTTCTGTATTTGAAATCTTTTGTACTATGTATGTTTTTCTATACGGTTATACTTTATACATACAGGTATATACATGTATGTAGGTGTTATATGGATTATCTTTTCCTAGTATAACATAATTTACCACAGCTTTTTGTTTCAGTGACTAGAAAAGTTACCAAAAAGAAGCACATTCTTGTGATCTAATATTTTTTTCAATTTGCCTTATAACGCACCTCCATATTACTAGATTATTGTAAGTAAATAATTTGCTTTCATATAGATGTAACCATACTCTTGTTGAAATTAAAACAACATGCTTAATTTAGGTCACTTCCACTTAAGTTACTTGAAGAATATTTTAACTAATTAAATTCAATAACACAAGGAAATGATTTTTCATTAGGTTGTAAAACAAATCTGCAAAAGATAACATTTGGGGATATCTATTTTATACCTGACATTCTATCAAAGGGTTTACTCACCTGACCACCTTCAAACCTCAAAACAAACAAACAAACAACAATCCCTATATGTGGAGACATTCACATTTTACAGGTAGAGGTGCTGAGGTTCCCAGAAAATAAGCTCTTTACACAAATCATACAGGTGCACAAATAACATAGATGAGATTTAAGCACAGCCTAAAGATGCTATCAAGCCAGGCTGTGGATCAGTTAAAATAATTGAGAAAGAAGAAGTTCAGTGGACATTCGGTGTTAATTCAATTGGGTAAATTGTTTATATTAAAAATATTGGAGAATTTTGTCCCTTGAAAATACTAAAAGTGCTTTGGACCTTTTCCTTCCTAGGGCAGATTTATGATTGTAATCTCTCCAGGGCAGAGTTTCCCTTATTATGTCAAGGTATGAGATTCTAGAAGGCTTAAATAGACAATAGGTCCCAAGGAGAAAGCCACTAACTTTTAACATAATTTCAGGATCCTAGGATTTTGAAAAACATTATCTCACTAATTCTACACACTGCAAAGCAATTATAATTAATCCTATTTTACAGATGAGAACACATTTTACAATGTTAATTTAATTCACATCTCCTATATGTAGACTTTTACTATGTGGTTATTAATCTCACTCTTAGGCAAATAGAATATAATTATTAGGATAATTATTGACCTCCTCAGGTAGACTCCTTTTCCTCCACATAAAGTGTAACAAGCTTGAAGTCTAAAAATACATCTTAAACCTGAGAATAAAATATGAATCATAGAGTTCCACTCAACCTCATTACATTGGGCTTATATTTACAGATAAAGATATTGAAAGAAAGATAGATGAACTTGACCAATAAGGTTTAGAAGGTCTGAGACTCAAAAATGACATTTAAACCTTTTGACCCATTATTTATTATTATATATTGCTGATTTATGATTTCCCGTGTTATCCAAGGTGGTTAGACCTTTACTCACACCCAGTAGAACCTTGTACTTCTGGCTAATTCCCTTGGAGATTATGCTATATTGATGCCCACACTAGGCAATAACCTCAAATGCTCATTTAGTACTTAAATATTCTAAAACTCCTCTCTCACTCTTTGCCCAACATTGGTAAGTTTACAAAGAATTAGAGATAGGAGATATTATCTTGGGTGCTCTTCAATTTCGTAAGTAAGATGGTTGCACTATGGAGCTACATGAATTGAATACCTAATGTCACTTTGCTACTCAATATCGGCAGCTACTGCTTCCTCAATAACAGTGTTAATTGGGTGTATGTAACTAGAAGTCATTACAATAAATAGAATGATTTTAGTTTGAAATGGGAACACCACCATCTGCAGATTAGAAACAAGGTTGGGGGAGGAATAGAGCTAGCTCCTGGATAACTAAGAAAAACTTACAATGGTTAAAGCCAACTAGGCTTCAGTAAGTTGGTATATCACCTAAATATTCTAACTACCTAGCCTACAACTTCTGAATTTCCTTTAAAAGTTTTTCTAAAAGATTAGTACTCACTGTTCAAAGGTATTTATTTTTGAAGTATTCATTTGTTTAATGTCAACATAGGTCAGACACTGTACTATTTTAGATGCTCTGAATACTACTACTAGTAAGCACTTACTATGTGTTAAGGACTGTGTTTTGTGTTTTCAGTGCTTTGCTTTAATTTAATCATCAGTACAAGTATTTTACTATCATTATCCCTAATGTATAAATGTAGAGACAAAGTCTTATTGAAATTAACTTACCTAAGATTACACTGTCAGTAAGAAATATTTCACGTTAACATGTTTTGAGTTGACAGTGCTTTGAATCATTTAAGTCTACTAACAACTCTATTAGGGTTAGGGTTATTATGCTCATTTTATAAATGAAGAAACTGAACCACAGAACATGCAGGGTTATAAAGTTAATAAATGGAAAAGTAAGGCTGCAAATCCAGGCAACTGGGTTCTATCTAGAATATGGGCTCTTCAACAATACACTGTGAGATAGCTGTGAGAAACCTGTCACCTTCATCACTGAAGACATAGCTGGATTCTGGGGAAAATGTGATGGATAAAATGCCATTAAATTAATAATTGATGAAAAAATTATAAAAGGCCTAAACAAATGGAAAGATAAACTGTGTTAGTGGTTGGATAACTATTATTAATAAATCAATTATCCCCTAGATTCAATATAGTTTCAATCAAAATTTTAGTGGGCATTTTAAAAAAGAAATTGAGAAGCTAACTATAAAATTTATGTGAAAATTTAGACTTAAAATGGCTAACATGATTAAAGTATATATATATATAACCTGTAGCAATTAGGATAGAGTGGTTATTGCCATAAAGATAGACACAAATCAGAGAGTCCAAAAATAGGCTTGTACATATACACTCAATTGATTTTTTTCATAAGAAGAAATGGTAATTACATAAAGGACAGTCTTTTTAACAAATGATGCCCAAATAATTAGAAGCCCTTACATAAAGGAAAACAAATGAAAAATCACACCATACACAAAAATTAGTGCAAA
Source organism: Condylura cristata (assembly GCF_000260355.1). NCBI lineage: Eukaryota > Metazoa > Chordata > Mammalia > Eulipotyphla > Talpidae > Condylura > Condylura cristata. The sequence goes on from NW_004567109.1 coordinate 32,609,020, forward strand.
CTCTTATCATAAATTTAAACCAAAAATCTTAAATTATAAAACATTTAGAATAAAATTTTTGTAACTATGAGTTGGGAAAAGTGCTTATATATGTAACACAAAAGCACAACCTATAAAAATCAGTAAATTGAACTTCATCAAAACTGAAAACATTAGCTATTAATAAAAACTTATTAAGATTATAGAAGTTATACCACAGAAAGGGAGTAAATATTTGCAAAACATATCTTTTAAAAGATTTGGATCCAGAATATATTAATATTTCTGAAAATTCCAAACAAAAAAAGACAATACAAATTTTAGGGGAAAAAAGACTTAAATAGACACTTTATCAAAGAAGAGATAGATGTGAATGACAAATGAGCACTAGAGATTCAGCATCATTTATCACTAGGGAATTAAAAGTTAGACCATGATTAAGACTATACTTTCAGGGATCATTTCTATAGTTCGTTACTAGAGAAGATTCTCTGATCGTGTAGAGCACCGGAAACCACGAGGAGGAGGCGCAGAGTCCTCTCCTGAGCATGAAATGTTTATTGCTGCTTTATTTACAATTGGAAAAACATGGAAGCAGTCCAAATGCCCAAAAGTAGATGACTGGATAAAAAAGATGTGGTACATATATACAATGGAATATTACTCAGCAACCAAAAAAGAGAAACACATGTCTTTTGCTCTTTTGCAGCAACTTGGATGGAGCTGGAAAAGATCATGCTTAGTGAGATAAGCCAGAAAGAGAAAGAAAAATACCGGATGGTTTCACTCATAGCAGGAGTATAATGGACCAGGTGAGAAAATAACAAAAATAATGAACAACCATATACCAGAGACATGTTGTGGGGGTGGAGTGGGGAATGCACGGGACTATGGTGGTGGCACAGGGGTGATTTGGTGATGGGAAACCCGTGGGGATTACAATTGAGATGAAAAAAAAAATGTGAAAAATGATGTAAAAATAAACTTTTGTAATAAAAAAAAAGTTAGACCATGATTAGATGCCACTAGATACCTCCTAGAATGTAGCTAACAACAACAAAAAGTTGTTCTGTGCTCAGTACTTAGAATTCGAACAGGTTATCTTGCTGTGGGCCATTCACCCCTTCTAAACACATCAGTGTCCAGTACTGGCCACTTGAACCTTCTCTATTCATCTAGTTATCTCCCAGGGGCTTTATCTTGATTCCCTGAAGCTTGGAGGCCATTAGCTTGGAGGGGACAGCTTACCCTGGCATTGTCCTAGAGAAGAGGGACCTTTCAGATGGCAGAAGATATTTTCCAAGGTCCTCTTCTACTGGCTATGGTCCCACTGGTGCCACTGCCTCTGAGTGTATTCTAGGGGACCTTTGTCATGGAAGCAATGTACCCAAGAGCTGGCCTCTCCATCTTTTTCCATGATGCCCTCTAGCTCTTTCCCCTAACTATGTCAGAAAGGCTCCATGTCTTTATATCACCCATGTCTTTCCTGTTACTTTCCCCTCTGCTCCAGAGAGCATCCCTTTGTTACTCTGGGTGAATTTTAGAGTCAAGCAAACTCTAGATGTCAGCTCTGCCTCTTACTCTGTATATCTGGGACAACTTACTTTTATCTCCTCTGAGCTTAATTTTCCTTCTGAGAAAAGAAGGAAGATAAATTTGGCCTCAGAGCATTCACCCATCTATGCATCTGATAGCAGCTAGAAACCAATGCTGAGACAGAGTCAATATCTAGAGGCTACCATCAATAACTGAGAACCCACTACAAAACACTTCTGGCAAAGGACCTCAATGGCAAGCGGCTTTGGTGTGATCTGCCAGGGTTTATGCTAAGAGAGGAGAAACAGTGCTGAGTCTACCACAATGGGGCCCCTCCAAGACCCTACAGTGTGAGTGTGTGTATATACATATACACTCTATACCTATACACTATAGAAGAGTTCAGCTCTTAGTATATGCCTTATGGAAACACTAAGGGTCAGGGAGGATCCCTGGAAGCATCAACAACCAAATACTGAGGAAGAACTGTCATCATGAGCTGATGAGAAAGCAATGTTTGCCCTCTTAGCCCCCAACATCAAAGGAGATGATCACCAGGAAAAGGAGAGTATCCCACAGACAGTCCCAAGTACCACACTTCTGGTCAGCGCAAGGGAAGATAGTATGAAATTGATATGTGGATTGCACATTGGATGAACAAAGGATATTAAACCAGCATGTTGCAGTGAATATGGGGTGGGAGGATCAGATTTATAGATCACTGAGTTTAGCATCCTCAAAAACTGATTAAAGACCCAATACATTATACTATGTTACTCTCTCTCTCACATACACACACATAACTGTGCATATGTGGTTAGCATAGTAGATGTGCTATCATTGATGACAAAAATAAGTACTAATGGCAGCAGTAATTGTAAAGAAAAATATAGAATTTTTTAATTATATAGTCCTGATCTGCATTTATTTGTGCTTGCACACATTCAAATAACCTTGAGAATGGATCTTTTATGTGCAAAGTCCTTTGAGAAATAAACACTAATTAGGCAAATCGCTAACCTTGTGTAGCTTATAGCATACTACAGGTGTTCAGACTTAGGTCACACAGAGGAATATGATAGGACCACCTCGCTTCTCAGTCCTCACTACATGCTAGGCCCTGTGAGGGCATTTGGACTGCACAATTCTCGTTTCTTCTCACCCTTTCAGAAGGTATTATGGCCAGTTACACATACCACCCACCTTCTCTTGCTATCTCCTACTTCTGTTTTTAGTAGCTACCATTATCTGAGTGTACCAATTACTAGGTTTGACACATTCATTATGAATGTAAAGGATAGGATTACTTCAATGGAATGAAGTGAAAAAAATATATAGATTTTACATTCAGAAACACTGGAGTTCCAGTTCTGAGTTTGCTATTTACTATGTGAACTGGACAGGTTATTGAACCTCTCTGATCTTCACTTTTCCTTCTACAACACCTAAATGCTAACTTTAATAATGCTCACTGGGAAATCAATGAGACACTGTATGTAAAGCACCTACCATAGTGTGCAGCTTGTAATTTGTCTCCAGCAAGTGTTCCCTCCGTTCCTCTTGTGCTTCCATAGTGAAGACAGCTCACTACATGCACCACACCTGGGAATATTCCCTCCCACTGAAGTCCACGGGTGCTCAGACATCTGACTTAGAATGTGCCTTTTTGAGACTCTCCAATCAATCACTACTGGCTTGACCACTCTCTCAATCTCTGGGCATGCTTACTTCTTAATCAACTTCCTCTTGTCAGGATTCACCTTTCTTCCAAGTGCTACTCTCTCTCCTCTAGCAGGGAATTTATGCTCCCTTCCAGCATTCATCTCCCAACTTCTCCTGTTAAGAGTCACCGAGGCAAAGAATTAATTTTTTAAAGGAACGTCTACTTTACCTTGTCCATAAATTACTGGGTGAGGCTCTGAGGCCCTGCCAGCCCCTCCTTGGGGTACTTACTGGACCTACGCTTAAAAAACAGGTTATTTATCTCTGTCTCTACTGTCGTTTTTCCCTCTATTCTCATCTTGGCGTTCCCTTATCAATTTAGTTTTGTCTCTTAAAATCATTCTAATCTCACCAGGATTTGTGGGTAGCTTGGACAATATGCAGGTTCCTGTTATTTCCAGTGACTTTTACTTTTATTTCTCCTTGTTTTTGTCAGACACACGTATTTATTGTTATACTGGTCATATTTATAGCTAAATAGCAGGCAGATACTCCAGGTACATCCCTATATCTTTGAAGACCTTCTCTTCCTATTTGTCTTTTATATCGTCTCTTTCCACTTTTTCTTTCATTGGGCAGATCCTAATACTCTATTTGCTGCAGTATTTTAGACTCCAAAACAGTGACGATAAAGTTAGGATGCTGTTTTTTTTCTGGAAGCTTCCAAAGAACAACTGGTCACTGGTAAATTTCATGAACTCATGGTTAACTCTCCCTCCACAGCTGAAATGTCACCTTTGCTGTGAGCTTTCTTAGACACATGAGCTTAGATACCTCTGCTCTTTTCAAATGCTATTCCTGCATCCCTATAGTTCTTCTCATTTTACATTGGAATCTAAAAAAGGTATATTTGTTCCTCTAACAAATCAGTGCTTGTCTAAAGAGCTGGGAGATTTCTTTTTACAAATGTGACCATATCACCCACCATTGTGCTTTGCATGTTATGTCAATAAATATTTTTAAGCAACCATTATACTTTAAAGTATTACATTGACAGCTGGCTAAAACTCTAGTTCTGAACTTTCCTACAACCTCATGATTTTCAATTTCATAATCTATAAAATTCATACATTATGAATCACATTGTTGTATAGGATTTTAAAGATCATAAAGCAAATCATCTCACTTGATGTTGGATAAAGTGCCTAAAGTTCCAAGTGAGAAAGAGGGTTACCTAGAATTAGTGATTAGGCTCATGATCTAAACTGAGTGGTATTTAGTAGGAATTTGCTGTTGTAGTCATTAAACAATTTTAGTGATCCAAAAAGAAATGTCTAGGCTAGGGTCTTAAAGTATAGAACGATATGAACAGTTTCAAGCTGAATATTTCCCCTAGATGAGAATCCTGGAGATGAGAATCCTAGGATTGTAAATATCATCCTCAATGATTTTGTTATATTGTACTCATATATATCTGTAAATAAGGGACTAGAAGTGACTGCTGTCTCTCATAAATGGCTGGAAGTCAGTGAGATAATTCTTTCAAGATGCACTGAGTTCCTTAGAGGAAAGGATCATAAGGATGTTGAACCTCATAAGACTTCACGAGGAGTAAGCATGGACGTGAACAGCGGCCCTGGAGAAGAGACAAGTGGCTGTGAAGTGGCCATATCAGTAGATACAGTTGGTCATGATTTGTTCCAGTGTATATTGATGTTGGAATTAAAAAAATCTTCAAGGGGTTCTCAGTTCTACCAGTCCTCTGACCTACATTATTCAATGCTGTAGAGAGGCAGGTTGGTGAAAGAGATAGTCAGTTGGGCACAGTGGCTGAGCTGTATAGACCATGAAGTTATAATGACCAGGGTATAACTAATAACTCACATCTTGTAAATAATTAGGTAAGTTTCACTGTGCCTAACAGTGGTGGCAAAACACCCTCTAGGGTAACTGTGAGGATTAAATGAAATGATGATAGTAAATCATTAGGCAATCATTAAGAGGGCTCAGTACTCAAAAGGGGGTGGCCTCTGAAATGAGACCTGACCCTTTGTGTGTCCCCAACAATCCATTTCTGAGTACAAAGAGTATTGATGAAAGAGTCAATGTTAGGGTCTAGCTTCTATCTTGATGTCCTGATTATTTTGGATGACCTCAGAAGACTGGAATACAGCCTACATTTGGGTGAGAAGCTGAAGTCCTCACTGATATTTGTCCCATGATAATGGATTCTCCTTGAGCTAAAAACCCTGTATCTAGCCTAGAAGAATCCTGCTACTAGATTCCAGATGCAAGATGAATCTCCACTGGACTGGCTGATCCTAGTTGCTTTTGTCTTTAGAAATCTGGACTTTTGTCTGTATTCGCTCCTATGGCTTTGTGTCAACATGAAGAGGGAATATAGAGACCAAAAGTCTAGAAAATTAGCAGGCAGGAGCTCACTGCCTGCTAGCAGCACTAAGTATAAACTCCTTAGCCTGGCTAAGGAGCCATCCTGATGTGGCTCCTAGCTGTCTCTTCAGCATCAGCTCCAGTGCATCTTCCAGTTTCTGTACTCACCTATGTTGGACTGTGCTCTCTGACATTCCATGTCTTTTCAGGCCTATTTAAAGTTTACGCTTTTCTTTCTATTTGGGATGTTCTGCATCTTCACCAGGCAAGTATACTACTCACCCCCAGCCTTAATGCTACTTTTTCTTTAAAGCCTTTTCTGACCCATTTGGGCCAACCAGGGCACTCCTAGCTCTATGCTTCCACTACATATCAGAGTGTACATCTTTCATATGGTAATATAATTGGGGCATTATTTCAGTCTCTGCACCTATCATTTCCTCTCACCTCCCAGGTCGTAAATCCTTGGAGAACAGTGACTATGTTTTATTTATCACTGTTAGCTCACAGATCATCGTGTTAGCCATTATTGCTAGCATACAGCACAATATGTGGTTCCTAGGAGGTGCTCAAACACTTCTGTTGCTTTAATGAATGAAATAGTCTCTGTGGTGCAGTTTTCAGCTAGACCTGGATTTCTCCTGGCATGACTCATGGCTATAGATATCTGAATCATGGCAAGTAGTACTCAAGCAGAAATCAGGATCTTAGGGGAACAGTCGCTTGACCTCATAATCATTCTCATGGGAAGGTTGCACTGTTTGTTGGAGCATGGAGTGCCAGGATGTAACTATCCATCCACTCAGTCAGCCGAATCAACCCTAATGGTCATGGAATGACCTGTGTCATAGCTTGACTCTCTCCCATCCATCAGAGTTATTGATTAAGGCGACAGTGTTAACGTGTGCTCTGTAGAACACAGAAACACAGGAGCACACTGACAAAATGGGTCTATGGTCAAATAAGTTGGGAATTGCAACAGTTTGTATCTCCCTCTGGGAGTCAAACCTCATTTATCACATCAAAGGTTATGAAAAATTTGGGGGGTAAAGACCTCTACTTAATTTATTTAACCCAGTGTTCCCCAACTTACTTGACCATTAGCATTCATTTTCCTTCTTACATTTATTTACATCAAAGGGAGATAATGTTCAGTAAAACAAGCTGTGAAAATGCTAGATTAAGGAACTCCCATGGACATAGGTGAAGTTTTCAAGGTGAAGGGATTTCTAGCAGAGGGGCAAAGAGATGGATAACCGGCAGAGGATAAATCACAGGAGAATATTAAATATCAAAGAAGTATGTGTAATTATCATACATTTCTCCTAAATTTTATACATTTTTGCTCTGATATTTCAGTATCTTAAATATCCCAAAGGCTGCCCTGTGTACAAACAGTCTGAATGATTTTTTTCTTTCACTTATATTCTACAAAAATATAACCACTCAAAAAATACACTACTTGGGTATATGGAACATACATTTGAACTTCAGCAAATGATAGAATGGGGGAAATATTAGATTCAGATTCAGAATATAAAGTTAAGTACCATCTTTCTATATCATGTACAGCTGTAATCCTGCTAAGATAATTTGTCTTCTGTAACCCTGGGTTTCTTAGTGTCATGTGGGAAATAACCCATGCCCTGCCAAAGTCACAGAAATAATGTGGGAATCAAATGTTACCAAATGTAAAATGCTTTAAAACCATAAATATCTCTACAGAGTATCTTACTCTCTACATAAGTTTATGTTAAATTTAACTCACTCCAGGATATGTATGCAGATAACATCTAATTTAATTTTTTTTTTCTTAGTCTCATTTGGGCTTCCTCTCAAACTCTTATTTGATGGCTAACAAGGAAAATAATATCTAAACAAAACTAGATACACAATTCAATTTAATTTCATTCCAATTCAATAATTTAAGGCTTTGTTGGTGGTGCTCATGTCTCTGATTAACAATAATAGTAATAATAATGCTCCATTTTGCAGATGGTTTTTCCATTCCTCCGTTTATCTTTTAGTTTGGTGCTCATTTGGAAGCCCAAATGTGACTTAGGAAAAAAAAAATGAATTAGATGTTATCTGCATACATGCAAGGCCATGGTGAACAATCCCTTGAAAAAAGGGAATTGGGAGCACTGGAGTCACTGCCAGATGTGCCTGTTGTGTTTCTTGACATGATCTTGGATTTTCTGGTTCTGCAGTCCTTGTGGTTGACTTGACAGTTGGGGGTCTCCCTCAGCTTTGTTTAAGCCCAACTACACTCCTCTCAGTTTCACTGTCTTCTGACCCCAAAGGCTCTATCATTTCTCACATTCACCCCACTGATCAGTTGTTTCCCACTCTAACCTGCTCCAAAGGTTTGCTGCTCCATTGATTAGTATTTAGGCTTCTGCACCTCTGCCTGACTACAATGTGTCCCTTGTAGACTCAAGGACGGTAGCCCAAAGGGTCACCCTTCCTCAAATCCTAAGGAACAAATGGGGATAAACTCTTTGCCCCTCATTACCCGTAGCTATCCAATACAGATTCTGGCTTTGGCTTGGCAAGAGGAACATTAGAACCTATCTGTCCACTTTGTGTTTTTTCTCTTTCCTTCAAACAATTCTCTAGATTTAAAAAATGTTTCCCTTTATTTATTCCTCCCAAGTCCTCCTAGGAGTGAACAGCCATTATTATGCTTTTCCTATCACATGCTAAGTATTGAGTCCTTGAGATTCAGCCCTATGCAGGTTAAAGCAGAAGAGTGGAGGCATTTAGGGATAGCTAAGATAGTAGTCTGCTTTTCAAGTCTTTCAGTGTAATCTGACTCTGTAAATTGGTAGAAGGATTCATAATTCTTTCCTCTTTCCCCTTCCCCCTCTATAAGATTTTAAATCTAATTTGGTCCAAACAGATGTGTCTTGACTGATCAGGACAACACTACTTAGTTGGAAACCTCAAAACATTTCAAAATTAAAAGAAAATATTAGAAAATCTAGACACCAGAAGACATAGAAATCATTGTTCACACGTGTAAAAAAAGTGTGGCCTTTATGAGTTACAAAGAATGCTTGAAGAGTACTTTGTTTAAGCCAATATCATACAATAACAGTCTGTGAGGCCTGATACCAGTTATTTAACCTCTCTGACACTTATATTTTTTATTTGAATTGGGGATACACATACCTATGGTCTTGCATGAAATTTTCATGAAGATTAAATGCATTTGGCTTATATAAGAAATCATTAAAGGTTACACACATGTTAATTTTAATTCTTTAGTTGGAAACTCACAAAACAATGATAATTTCTTTTAATCATCACCATTTATTGTGTGCATAGAATGTGTAGAAGAGTATGGAAAGAGCTCTATATAGATTAATTCATTAAGGCCTTACAATACCATGTAAGAAAATTTCAGTTGACTCTGGAACAATGTGTTTGAAAGGCACAAGTTAACTTTTATGTGGATTTTTTTTTTCTCCTGGTGGTTCCACATTCCATAGATGGGGGGGGGGCAACCTATGTGGAGGTCCAAGTACAAGTTAGACATAGATTTTGGGCTGTGCAGAGTGTTGGTCCCGCTACTGCCCATGTAGTTGAATGGTCAACAATACTATGATTATCCTCATTTTGCAGATGAGGAAACCATGGCATAAGAAGGCTAACAAGCTAGGCCCGATCACTCAGTGAAAGGTGATTTACCTAATTATGCTCAAATGGTTTGTCTTCAAACACAAGGTCTTTTCCACCATGTTGTGAGCCCTCCTCCACAAAAATATGGTAGGATAAGGATGCATTGATGGTTATCATATATCATCACTCAACAAAACAAAGGAGACAGAAGTGGTTGCTCCAAATCACATGGCAAGTAAAAGATACACTGAGGACAGAATGAGGGCATGTGACTTCTGGTCTACACCCAGCTACACCCTTGGACATGGGTCCTTGAGCCAAAAACAGACAGCTGGGCATTCAGTCTTCTATGTCCGCTCTGCCAAAGAGGTCTTCTCAGAAGTCGGAATGCCCAGAGGAAAAAGGGGCAAGCACCTCACACTTCCCCCACCAGTGTGCTGACTCAGCTCAAATTAGCCCTGGTACAGGAATATGTGCTGGCATATTACATTTGTGTGGTCTCACCTCTTTTTGCTAGAAAAACGAGGCATCTAATTCATCTTAGCAGCTTTTCCCTTTCTGCCTAAAATGCATCCTCTGATGATGATAATGCAGGAAGATAGCAAATGTTTTAATATGATCAGTCCTTCGCTGTGGTTAGTACACATTCAAAGCAGCATTTCTCCCATGTCTGGGCTCACTTTCAAGACTGTCTGTGTGGATTAGGGAACAGTACGGTTTTGCAATTGTAAATAAGTTATCTTATGTTCCTCCTATTATCATTGGGTTTGACAGAGAGGAGAAATTTAACTTCGGGGGAAGGTATTACATATGCCTATACACATTCATGCACATAATGGAACATTTATTTTTGTCAGTTGAAGAAGCTCCTCTCAGAAGGTCACCAGCTGCCATGCAAGAAAATATTCAACATGATGCAATGTTGAAGAGGACAAGCTCCCTAGTTTTTGATGATGAAGTTCAAGTCTTGACTCTACCATGTTCTGGCTGTGTGACCTTGAGTCTGTTACATAACCTCTCTGTGAATGAACTTTCTCGACTACAAAATGGGGGTATATATTCATTAGAAAGTCTTCCTGGGGATAAAATGACATGTAATGAGTGGGAAAAAATCTCGATCCAGTGACAAAGCTAGGAATAACAGTTTTTAGAAAATATAAGGAAGGACTTACTGATCATCCTCAGACTCCAAAGTGTGAACAGGCACCTTTGCTTTAAAAAAGCTAGACTGCTGTTAATCAGTGCTGTCCTAGAGTCTGGTGGTTACTGGAGGAAGCATACCTTAAACCCATAAACTTTTGAAAATACTTTTTCTTTTTAGGAATGTGACATTTAAAAGACCCTTGAAAGACCCTGGTTGGGAATGACAAATAGAGAAGTTTGGGTTGAGACAGAGGAGTTAGTAGGGCCACATCTACAACCTCAAAGTGCTTTCCAGACCAGACTGAGAAGTTTGATTTTAGGCAATATAGAGTCATTAGAGGTTTTGCAAAGAAAATGGAAAGATCTAAGGAATCTCATAAGAAGATAAACTGGTTACATACAGTAGAAAAGGGATCGGAACCGGAGCCGGCAAACTACGGCCCACAGACAAAATCTGGCTTGCCATCTGTTTTTGTATAGTCTGCAAGATAAGAATGGTTTTTTACATTTTTAGATGGCTGAAAAACAAACTCAAAAGAGTAGCATTTCATGACATGTGAAAAATGACATGAAATTCAAATTCAGAGTTAATAAATAAAACTTTATTGGAACATGCCCACTTTCTCTTGTTTTCTTTCTGTCAATGGCTACTTTTCCTACCATGGAAATGAATAGTTACAGTAGTGCCTCAATGGCCTGAAAAACCTAACATATTTAGAAAAGCATTTACTGGTTCCTGGAAATGAGAGTGATTGTACAATAGATAAGAGATAAACAGGATTGCTAACGCTAATAGAAATTTTACGATCAAATGTGTATTTACTATTGGTCCTGTATTTCATGTGTATAATCATGGTTAATGCTGAGGTCTGAACTCTACTAGCATCAGAGTAACTTGGGAAATTTGCAAAGAGAGGGCAGAGGAGAGGCATGATCTACTTTCATATCAATGTACCATAGGCCGTGTGTGCTTAATCAATATGCATATGACCTCTAACAATCAAAATGAAAGGTAGTGAATATGGAAAGAAAGGGAGGAATTCAAGAGATATGTTGGAGACAGAATCAGCAGGTCTCCGAGGATCTGCTGTTGAATGGGAGGAATCAGGATAAAGTCAGAGAAAAAAATACCTTCAAGCTCTAGGTACCCGTGGGGTACCTATGTGGACCCATGGGGTTCCACATTGCTTGCCAGGGTCTGAGTGTGAACATTCTTAGTTAAAACTCAGCTTCACACAAACTCTTCATGTTAGTATTCTGCCATTGCTCTCGATCTGGTAATTGTGCCACTTGGGCTCCCAAGCACTAAAACTAAATCTGGGAATTTGTCATACACCTTCCCCATGTGATGGTAACACAGAAGGTGGGAGCTCAAACAGTCAAAATGAATTACTCAGAGAGTTCATTTGTCACCAGAAGGTAATTGGAATTTAAGCTACAGTCTCAGGAAGAAATATATCACATCGCATGATTACTTGCATTAATGGCAACCTACATCTAATTTTCATCCCTACCCCAACCCTTTTTCGTCAGATCCAGTGACCCGCTAGCAGTATAATTTAGCTCTGTTCCTACTGCCCTCTTCAAATATCAGGCATCAGCAGAAACAAGAACCACCCCCAAAGTAGGCCAATGGAAGTGACTGACCTGACTGCATTAGAGACTTTTTACCAAATCATTTATTCATTCATTTATTCACCATACTTAAGCATGGATGTCTATGGAAGGCCAGACATTGATACTGGACATCCAAAGGAGAATAAATCATATTTCTACAGATAAAACGGTAGTCCTAGCATGTAAGTTTAAATAGGATCAAGAGGTACCATGCCTGTCATCAAAATGTAACCCCCTCATTCCCTCTATGACCAAGCTATGGCAATCCTCTCTATCTCTGACTCATTTGTGTCTGAATATGCTGTCATTTTGAGAGGTAAATCTATAAGGGCAGACTATATATGATGGAGAGAATAAGAAGGCCCCCACTTACTCCTGGCCCTGATATGAATTTGTTGAGCCACCTCAGACAAGTTTCTTGACTTCTCTGAGCCTCTTGTTTCTCATCTGCAAGAAGGGGACTGGGTCTGTATTGACGGCAGAGTGCGAGCGAAGGTGGAGCTGGGGCTGAGTTGGGGAGGGCAGAGAGAGGTATTAGAACACCACGACCTTCTCTTTTCTTCTTCCCCTTCACAAAGGGAAAACTCACAAACCAGTGTTACAAAAAAATGGAAAATACTTATATTTGGAATGTCCTTTTAGAGCAGGAAATTGGACAAAGTTGCTCACAGCTGCATCCTCTCTAACTGCACTGAGCCTCTGTGCTAAGCAGGACAAAGCAGCTGCATCACTCAGTGGTGAGTCTGGGTCTCATGTACCCAGGGAAAGGTCCTTGTCTTCTTTAGAGTGGAGGTTTGGGAATATTCAAGAGCTTATCCCACTGGTCACAAGTTGAGACTGCAGTCAGACTTGTTCTTGAGTTCAGATAATGATTTGAGTCCTTTCCTTAAATTCATTCTTGAACAAACTGGGATGTTGGCTCTAGCAGAAATTAAGTGGAGGTACAAGAAGGACTGAAAAATCTCATCCTCACTGAGAGCCACACTCACTCCTGAGGTGTGGTTTTCGGGTCTCTGAGCACCTCTTGCTCTGCTTTGGTCTAAGAGCAGATCAGACAGGCTAGGCTGATGACACAGTCACTTTGTTGTGCCCTTTGGTAGGAAGCTTGATGGGGAGATATAGCTACTTGTGAAGACAGGCCCTTTGAGAACCCTGGGAGTCTCTTCTTGTTACAGAATGGGTTTTCTGCAAGCAAAGGCAGAGACACACTTGGGGTTCAAGATTGAACATAGTAATCACCAAAGGAAGTGAAATGGGGCAGGATTGGGCCGGAGAAGATGCTGACCCATGAGGTGAGTTCAAGAAAGCCCGAGCAAATTAAGAGCCCACAGTGAAATCTTGTGATCCATTTCATTGTAGTACTAGGAATTGGAATAAATCTTGGAAAAGGCTATAGGAAAGTCTCACATGGTTTGACTAATTTCTTAACAACTCATCTTCACTCTTTTTTTTTTTTTAAAGATTTATTTATTTATTCATACAGAACTGGGGTACAGGCCAGAGATGCGGAGGGTGAGAGGATTCACCAGAGACAGAGTGGGGAGCAGAACAGGCAGATCGACGGAGTACACTGCTGAGGGGAGCAGCGGGCGGGTCAGGAGAGGTCTGCCACACCATGTGGTCACCTCCGGGGCAGGCGGGAATTGAACTGATGAGGAAGCGGCTTTAGATTCTCAGTGCTGTGCTTTAACCCGCTGCGCCACCAGGGAGGGCCACATCTTCACTCTTTTTAGACTCCAAAGATAGAGATCACTTGGCTGTTTTCTTTAGCTCAGTGTTCCTTAAACTATCAATTATAATTCATTAGTAGACTATGAAATCTAGTTTTTTGGGCCAACTCTACCTTATTTTTAATAGGATGGGTTCTAGGAGAGTCCACTGTATGTGAAAAATAAAAAGCTCCTGTGAAGATTTTGTTTCAGTTGTGTCTATGTGTACTGAATCAAAATATAAAACAGGTTTCGTAGGTGAGTCCCAATAAAGTCTTGAACCACTATCCCTATTTATTTCAGTGATAAAAAATCCTTATTATAGATATCCCCATTGCATTTCTCCGTGGATCAGGAGTGGGAGTTCTGACATTAAGAATAGGAATGATGTGAAGATTAGGTTGAGTGGGTAGTAAAGTTGGTAAAGAACTTAAATGTTGGTTTTGCAAGGTCACAATATATTCAAATTGTTCAAAATATTATCTCAAAATTCCTTCTTTTGTGGCTCCTACTCTAGGCTATTTCTGACAGCCATCATCTCTACCCCAAAGGGGACCTGAAGTCCTCATTCTAAACTCAGTGACAAACTCAGGTCCAGCGAGAGCTCTGCAAAGGGAGGAAGCAGATCCACAGTGTCCACTGGGAGGTGCCCGGGGAAGCTCCACAATTGTCGCCCAGAGCTGTTTGCAGATATCTGACTTCCTTCTCCCACATCGGTTGGCCAAATGTTCACACAGCTGGCTGTCAGCCTTTTCCTCCAAAACTGTATCCTTATGCCTGTGTCTACCATTACAACTATATTAACAATTCAGCAGCCTTTGGTGCACAGGTAAGAACTGTGTACATTTAATTGCCTTGGATGATTAAGAGTTAACATTGCTGACCTACCCAGAGGGAAACTGCCAGGGATATCCAATTAGAGGCAGCCAGCCTCTTTGAAAATATCCAGTGTACCACGAGTGCTTAATAACAATCATGATAATCATAATAATTCAATATA
>NW_004567109.1:32623780-32708713 GCF_000260355.1 Condylura cristata
ATATATATTAAGTTATGAGCCATTTCTCACCCTGGAAACTACTTTAGTTGCTAGAAAGCAGATCCTTGCAATTATTCAAATTGGAGATTTGTAAATTTTCTTTTGTTGCTGTTTTCCCCACAGCCTCTCTGGTGGAGGAAGGACAGAGAAAGCCATCCCAGAGGGGAACAGAATCAATCCCAGCTGCTCATTAAAAGGTAAACCGTCAATAATCTTTGGCAGGCCTTTTTATCTTAGGCTTTAGTACACGATGATCCCTGAGGCAGCACACAGTGCTGAGATGTGGAATGGCTCTTGGTCCGCACAGCCCCACTGGCTGGGATTAACCCTCTTAGCACCACCACGGGCTTTCTTTGACCCACTTCAGAATCGGGGGTGGACAAGGATTATGAGGCTGTGACATCCATCTGTAGGAGGCCAGGACATTCCCTGGAAAATAAATATCTTAAGGTGCTTGGGAACATTGGGAACAAGAGACAGAAGTTCAGGGAGTAGTTGCCAAGGTTTCACTAATTTAAAATTTCAACTCATGTCATGGGAATGTATTAAGTCCATTTTATATTAATTCCTCATATTTGGGTTTTCATTGATGCTCACTATAATTAGCTGCAAGGGTGGGGGGTAGTGATGATCCTTATTGTGCATTCAAGTCTCAGAGAAAGTAACTTACTGCTAAAGATGGCTCTGTGTTGGAGGCCTTTAAATATTACTATTCATGTATTGATGACTTTCAAACATATACCTCTAGTCTAAGCTGGTTCTGGAATTCCAGATTTACATACCCTTTACACTGTGTAAGGCCTCGCCACTTGGGTCTGAGAGGCATCTCAAACTTGATGAGTCCAAAGCTTGATCTATTTCCCTATACCTAGAGTTTATCACAAGTCTACCTAGCCTTTGCTCAGGCTCCAAAATTTGACCTCATCCTTGCGCCTGGCCTCTCACCTGACTCACCAGACAAGCCTCTTATAAGAATCTGGACCATTTGTCCTCAACTCTGCTATTGTCTCTCAGGGACAACTACCATTTTCTGTCCTTCAGATTACCACATCACTTCATTTCACCTTGCCTGCTTCAGTCTTTTCTCAACACATTAGCTATTTTGTTCCTCAAAAAATGTAAGATTATGTTGCTTCTTTTGCCCATGCTTCAATGCTTTCTTTTTACAACAGGAAAGCTGCCATTTGCTCTTTGGCCTTAAAGTCCCTACCTGATCCCGCCCCTGTGTCTTTGAATTCATCTCCTAGTACTCAGTCTTAACTTTGCTAATTCTGCTCATGGTCTCCTTTCAGGTTCTGTGCCTGCCTATTCATACTTTGGGGATTGTTATGGGTTAAAATGTGTATGTCCACTGAAACCCCCTGCCTTCCTTCCCAAGAAAAAGTAGGGTGGTTTCCTAATTTCCAATATGTAAGACTTTCTTTGGAGATAGGATCTTCCTAGAGGTAAAACAGTTAAATGAAGCATCAAGCTGAGTCATCATCTAATATATGATTTCCTCATAAAAGGAGGTATTCACACAGGGAGAATGCTGGGATATGATGAAGGCAGGTATGGAGTTGACCTGTCTGTAAGCCAAAGTTTGCCAGCAAACCACCAGAAGCTAGGGGAGAGGCCTGGACTAGATCCTCACCTAACAGCTCTCAGATACACCCAAACCCTCAAACATGGATCTTAGGACTTCTTGGCTCCAGGAGGAAAAATAGGTTTCTGTTGTTTATACCACCCACACCGCCACCATAAGTAGCACTTAAGACAGCTTCAGACATTCAGAAAAGGCTTCTACCCCTGCTTGCCCAGCATCCTGGAATAATTTCCCCTCAGTCACCCCATGACAATTTCCTTACCTCTATTAGAGCTTCATTCAGTAAATGATTCCCCACATAAATTGCCAAAAATCAGCACATACTCCCTCATATATTCTCTCCCCTCACCACTCCACTCCTTTTTTTGTGCTACTATTTAAAACAGGTCTTGGGCCTCCCTGGTGGCGTGGGTTAAGTCTCAGTGCTATCAAGCTTTCACCAGCCACTGAGACCTAACTCTGATCCCCGGCCAGGGAGGTGACTCACATGGTACAGCAGACCTCTCCTGCCTCTCCCACTGCTCCCCTCAACAGTGTATTTCAGTTGATTCGCCTGTTCGGCTCTCCATTCTGTCCCTGGTGAATCCTCTCACCCACCCCCCAACCCCCCAACTCTGGCTATGACCCAGTTCTTGAATGTATAAATAAATAAATCTTAAAAAAAAAAAACTTTAAGTTTTCCATGCTTGTTTACGTTATGTTCCCCCGTCTACACAGTCACCCCCAGGAAGGAGGGAATTTAGGGTTGATATGTTTATTACTGGAATCTCAGTGCATTTTCATAGAGGATATGTTTGTTGAAAGACTTACTGAATGAATAATTCTATCCTACTTTCTACTACCATTCCTAGTGTAAGCAGTCATTACTTCTCAAACCATGGAATCAGCTTGTAATGGCATTTCTCCAACCCAGGCACCAAGGTTCAGGAGTCAGTCTATAAAAATTATATCCTTCCCATAACCAAAAACTCTTTTAGTGTTTGTTCCACAGGCTTCAAACTCTGCAGGGCATGACACACACATGGATCTGGAATAGACTATTAGCAATCAGGGATATTAACAGTTCCTCTTATTCCTGTATATTCACTCTTCTCCTGGTGGAGTTCATTCCTTTTACATTGAATCTAGAAGGGTCCCATTACTTGTTTTTCTGACCAATAAAATATGACAGATGCTGTGTGACCATTGGTCAAGGACCAGATGCTAGTTGGAGCAGAGACAAATTTCTCCCAGAGCCCTGACCCAATTAAAGAAACATTAACAACTAAATTTTAATTTTTTACCCACACAGTTTGGAGGTGGCTTGTAAAGAAGCAGCAGATACTGAAACTTCTTCAGCTTTATCCCAAATAGCATTCATGCCTCTACCTTATTCTGTCTGACATGCCAAATACATTATGCTCATTTCCTTCCTAACCATCCTCCTCCTACCTCTTTCTCTCTCTCACACACACACATATACACACACTTGAGCCTATCTACAACTACATTATTTACTTAGAATTTCATTTGTTTTTTTCCCCCCACCTTTTTAACTGTACCCTATCCATTCAGCCCTGAACCACCTTTCATACTCACAAAGTTCCTGGAATTCAGCTATATCGAGGCTCTCAGAATCCAATAGTCTAATTATCCCTTGATTGTCTCCTGCAGCTGAGAGAAAACTCATTGAGGGTAGAAGCATCTCAGACACCTCTGGCTACAGTACTTAGTTTGTGCTGGCACATGGTGAACATCCAGTAAACAATTTTGAATACTGTGTTATAGTGAATGCCTCAGTGTTCATAGATGCTTACAATTTACTGGGGGTGGAGGGTTGAGATTAAAATGTATGAAACAATTACAGAACAAAGCAAAATAATGTAAAACTAAATACCAAATGGGTACCAAATGTTCACAACTTCAGAAATACTCTTATCTTGATAATTGGTCCATGCTATATTAGGTTCTTCATATTAGTGGTAATTAGAATAATAATGATCCATTACAATGAAAACTTTAGTTTTCAAAATGCTTTCGCATGCATTATCTCATCTGATTCTACTCCAATTATTTAGGGACAAAGAAGTCATAGAATCAGTTATGCCAAATCATGTAACATGAGCAGGTTTCATGTCATTTATTCTTTGCTGAACTCAGTTGCTTGTGAATCAGACTGCTACTTAAATGTTTGTGTGAGCTTTAAGGGAAAAGTGTAACTTCTCTACTCCCCAACAAATGTAATGAAACATAAGATTAGTGTTCCCAAGGAACAAAGCTCTTTCACAGAAGTGAAGATTTTTTTTTTATTTGCTTAAAGTCCCCAATAAAATCATAAAAGCTTCTTTCTCTAAGGTTAGGTATAAGACAAGAATGTTCACTATCACCTCTACTATTCAATATAATATTGCAAGTCCTAGTTAGAGGAATTAAGCAAGAGAAAGATAGAATAGACATTAAAATTGGGAAAGGAGAAGTAAAACCACTCCTATTTGCAGATGACATGATAATACACATAGAAAACCCTAAAGACTCTACTAAAAAACCATTAAAGATAATAAGCAAGTACAGTGAAGTGACAGGCTACAGAATCAATCTACAAAAATCTATTGTGTTCCTATGTGCAAACAACAATCTAGAAGTGAAAGAAATCAAGAAAACAATCCCATTTACACTTGCAGCAAGAAAAATTAAATACCTGGGGATAAACCTAATAAAGCAATTTTAAGGCCTGTGTCTTGAAAATTACAAAGCATTATTAAGAGAAATAAAAGACATAAGAAATTAAAAGATATTCCTTGTGCATGGGCTAGAATTAACATTCTTAAAATGGCATCTTACCCAGAATAATGTACAGATTCATGCAATACCTATCAAAAATTCAAAGAAATTCTTAAAAGAAATAGAGGAAAGATTACTAAAACTATGTACCTCAAAAGGTTCTGAATAGCTAAAGTAACCCTGACCAAAAAAGAACAGAGGTATCACACTTGCAGAGATCAATCTAAACTGCAAGATCGCAATAATCAAAGCAATATGTTACTGGAATAAAAACAGGTACACAGCTCAAAGGAATATAATTGAGAAGGGGCACAGAATAAATCTATACTTACATAGATGGGAGAGTTAATCTATGATAAAAGAGCCAAGACTATACAATGGAGAAGGCTCAACTAATGGTGTTAGGAAAATTGGATACTCACAGGCAAAAGTGTGAAACTAGGGGATTGTCTCATACTTTCAGGAAAAAGTAACTCAACATGGACTAAAGACCTACGACCATCAGACACAAATAAAACTTAAGCAACACACTGTGATACTGGCTTCAATGATATCTTTGGGAACTTGACTGCAATAATGAGGGAAACAAAAGCACAAATAATAAAAAAGGACTATATCACAATAAACAAATAAAAAGTTTCTGCACAGCCAAAGAAAGTAATATTGATCCATGATAGTCACTGTGCCGAATAGTATATGCGCATCATACAACTGATGAGGAGCTAATATACAAAATCTAAAAAGAACTCATAGAAATCAATAACAACAAAAATAACCTTGTCAAATAAATGGCCAGAGGATCTAAATAGACACATTTCCAAAGAAGATATAGAGATAGCTAAGAGGCACATGAGAAAGTGTTCATCCACGCCTATGAGGTAAATGCAAGTCAAGATTGCCATGAGATACTACTTCACACCTTTGAATATGATCCATCTCAAAAAGATTAGAAACAATAAGGATTAATGGAGGGTGTCATGAAAAAGGAATCCTTATACACTGCTTGTAGGAATGTAGACTGGACCAGCATAATGGAAAGTAGGACAGAGGTATCTTGAAATATTAAAAACAGATCTAAAATATATATGAAAACCTAATTTGAAGGGATATGTGCACATTTTTTTTAAGCATTGAGAACAGCAAAGATATGAAACAACCAAAGTGTCCAGTGACAAGAGTTGTGGATAAAGATGATGTGGTATGTATAACCAATGGAATACTATACAGCTATTAAAAGGCCAAACTCTTGCCATTTATGACAATGGGGGTGGAATCGGAGAGGATTATACTAAGTGAAATAAGTCACCAGAAGCAAGATGATTCCATTTACATATAGGATATTAAGAAGCAAAGCAAAGGAACTGTAAAACTAAACTAAAATTAACTGCAGAAATCTAACTAGACAATTGAGGACTATCAGAATGAGAGAGTGGGTTGGGGAGGAGACCCAGTGAACTATGGTAGAATATTATTGGTGCTTTGTTGGTGGGTGTGATGGGGTAATATACATCTGAAGAGACATGAACCCCTAAATCATTTACATTATAAACCAATGTTACCTCAGTAAAATATAAGGCAATTTAAAAAAATAAAATAAAATCTCTGAAAATGTGAACCATTGAGTAAAGGGGCATTTTATATATGTAATTTAGCATCCTTATGATGGACACTTACTGTATATAGATAATTGTCCATTTTAGTCTGGCAATTTTATTCTAAAAGTCCAAAGGGTTCTCAATCCAGAGGAGAAAGACATAATTCAAAGCCGACAGGATGGTTTTCATTACTGATAGGATGTATGAATTGAATTAAACCTAACCAGGACAGCACTTCATCCATGTTTACTTCTCTGTCAATAATAGAATTTATGAACAGCTTCTCTAAGTCAGGTGTTGCATGAGGCAATAGAGTGCTTTTCTTCATTGTCTAGAATCTTTAGGTATTGACAAGAAAAAGGTATTATTATCCCCATTTCACAGATAGGTAAACCCATGCTGAAAGAGGTGAAGGAAATATTAAATCACAGCATAGCTATTGAATGGTTGCTGGGATTTAAACTGAGATCTTTGGCTTCAATGCTAGTGCTTCTTCTACCTTAACAAAAGGTTTGCTAATCAAAGAATAAATATTTTAGGGTTCTGAGTAATCTTAGGGACCTGTCATTTCAACTGTTTCTCATTATTGCTCCTAATGAAAACATGAATAATTAATTGAGGACTGACAGTTGCCTCCTGATACAAAACACTCAAGAGTCGCAGATGGGTCCTTCCTGCATGACGCCATAGCAACTAGTTGGAAAATGAGGGGGAACAAAACACCCTTCCTGGAACATGCAGTTGGTTTGCTTCCATTCTAGGTGAAAGAAAGGAAGAAGAGTTACTAACATAATATATTCCTGTTAGATGTCACATGCAACCAGAATATTTGTATTTCACACTGTGCCTGTCCTCCTTAATGGATCTCAAAGCAATGTAGGAGTATCCAAACAAAAATGTTGCCTTCCTTGGGAGAAGCAGCTAATCAGAAAGGGCTTATTGAGGCTCTCCAATTCTCCTATAAAGGATCACCTATATCATCTACATAGATGTACTGGGAGAATGAATCTTTTCTTTATGGGTTTCCAACACAACAGCCACTGGCAAAACCCTCACTTTGCTAGAAGGATTCTCTGACCACAACTGGGCTTCCAGAGTCCCAGGGAAGAAAGGGGGGAAAAAAAAGGGAGTAGTAGTGATAGTAGTGATTGTCCTATCATATAACATTAGAGCTTTGATTTCAGAGCTTTGATCAACATAGATGAGGCTTCTTTATGGAAGGGGAGCTTTTGTTAAACTATCTGGGGGACAAGGGAAGAAGAGGTGGCAAGGGAAGAAGAGGTGGCAAGAGGAGGAGGGCTGCCCTACAGAAGGGGCATTGGAGTCCTCTTGAATAATGACAGAAATTTGCCAAGTGAACAAATTATAAGGTGTGTTTGTCAATTGTGTGTGTATGTGTCTATTTGTGTGTGTGTGACGGTGGGTAAGTTGGGAAGGTGAAGTGGAAGAAGACAAAGGAATTGGTACATACAAGACACTTTTACATGTGTTTGGGCTCTGCCTGAAACAACTTGACCTGGCATTGCCTCCCTCATTTGATCAATAATTTATACTTCGCCTTCAGGCAGCAGCTGAGATGTCACTTCCTCCAAAAGCCTTCCATACTATTCCAATTCCAGGATCAGTTCCATTGCTGTGTGTCTAAAAAATTGCCTGTACTTCTCTAAAGGTAGCACTTCATCATACTGAATGGTAATCACCTACTTACAGCTAGATTTTAAGTTCGGTATTAGTTTCCTTTGGTTCAGACAACATCAACATAAACTTACTGGCTTCAGGAAACAAAATTTATTCTCTTACAGCTCTGAAGGCCAGAGGTCTGAATTGAGCTTTATAAAAGCTTTATAAGTTATAGGCTTACTTTATAGGCTTTATAAAGGCATTAGGAGGGAAACTTCCTTCTGGAGAAAGGGAAGATTCCACTGATTGCCTCTTTAAGCTTCTAGTGTTTACAAGCATCCTTGGCTTGTGGCTGCATTATTCTAATCTTTGCTTCTATGGACAGATGACATTCACCTCTTCTGCTTTTAAACAGATTACATTTGGGACAATAATAGCCCAGGGTAATCTTTTGAGTTCAAGAATCTTAATCACACTTTCCAAAATCCTCTGCCATATAAGGTAACACAGATTCCAGGTTTAGGTAGGACCTGAATAACTGTGAGAACCATTATTCAGCCTATCACAAACTCCTTATACAATGGATACCATCAATTTCCCAGAACTGTGTCTCTAGTGCCCTGCAGTTTCCAGTCCTTACTAGATACTCAATACAAATATCTTAAAAAAAAAAAAATGCTATGGAAAACTGTTTGGAGTTTCCTCAGACTACTTAACATGTAGCTTCCCTACAACCCAGCAATCCCACTCCTAGGTATCTACCCAAAAGACACAAAAACACTAATTCAAAAAGATACCTGCACCCCCATGTTTATTGCTGCTTTATTTACAATTGGAAAGACATGGAAGCAGCTCAAATGCCTAAAAGTAGATGACTGGATTAAAAAGATGTGGTACAGATATATATAATGGAATATTACTCAGCAACCAAAAAGAAAGAAACACATGTCTTTTGCAGCAACTTAGATGGAGCTGGAAAAGATCATGCTTAGTGAGATAAGCCAGAAAGAAAAAGAAAAATACCGGATAGCTTCACTCATAGCAGGAGTATAACGGATCAGGTGAGAAAACAGTAAGAATAATGAACGCCATATACCGGAGACATTTTGTGGGGGTGGAGTGGGGAATGGGATTAAAAACGGGGGCAGGAAGGGGAGGGAAGTGCATGGGACTATGGTGATGGCACATGGGTGACTCAGTGATGGGAAACCCACGGGGATTACAATTGAGATAAAAAAAAATGTACAAAATGATGTAAACATAAACTATTATTAAAAAAAAGAAAATGTCAAAAACAAGAAAAAAAAAGAGAAAGAATGAATTCAATTAGCATATGGATGGAAAAATGGCTGCTCAGATAACCAAGCCTGTTGGGTATGATTGACAAGGCTGGGCACTGAGCAGGGGTAGGTTGCATAGGGTTGTATAGCACAGTAAGAAGCTTAAACTTACTCCTTAATCAAGGGAGCTATGGAAGGGTCTAGGCAAGCAAGCATTTTGAGAGTCTTGCTACAATACAGAGAACACTGAAACCCACCTGGTCTCCAAGGTTACACACTCCTCTCCTAATTAAATGTAAAAAGTAGTATTTCTCTTTCTGAATGGCAAAGATAGCTAGTTCTATTCATCACTTGCAGGAATGGGACAGGTCCCTCCTCGTGAGGCTACCAGTTTCAAAACAAAGTCTCTGCATAAGCCAAACACTTATGCATTCCAAAGGGAGAAGTTCATGGTCTTTCTTCTGGGAACAGTCACTTTGGCTAGGGAAACCTGCATACCCCAGGTTTCCTTGAAAGTTTCCAGGAACACAGTGTGAAACAAAGGAGGCTTTTAGAGGTCCAAAAGGCAACACAGACCCTTTCAAAATGACTGGGGAAAAATCAGAAGCATCTGCTTCCTTGAGAGATGTGTCCATGCTTGCCCACAGTAGGAGAGGTAGAGGGCAGGGAAAGAGAGGGGCAAATACCAAGAAATTGTACACGTGAACCTGTAGCTGGCAAAGAAGTGGAAAGATGTTAAGCACTAAAAGGGAAAGGCAAAAAGCAGGGCCAGGCTGCTTCAAAACCCCTGTCACACCTCTGAAGGGCCTTTTTAGTTTCTCATTCACATTCCCAAATAGTAAATAGAATTCTCAAACCCAATCCTATCGTAAACATGACTTATTTGGCATTTTCCAATCCTTTATTAGTCAACCAGCCAAATGTCCTCCCACCCACTCGCATATGAGGGATGTGTGGCATCTCTCGAAACCTCAGAGGCTCAGACTGACCATGGTTTTGTTTTGTGCTCTTGATTACTTGTTGAATTAGTCTCGCTGAATTGTTCCTCCTGCTCTTCTGTGCCATCTAGACTAATACCACACACAGAAAAGCTAACAGTCAAGCTCTTCTTTTAAAGGATTGTTATCCTTCTAAAGGTTATGTTTTGGTGGTAGACACAGACACACATGTCATATGTGTATATGTATGTATGTATGTTTGTATGCATGTATAGTCTACATGCAGACATATTACTTGCATCTGTAATATATAAGTCTTAATGGGAAAACACTTGAGTTAGGCAAGGAGAAATTACTCTATTCAAATGAAATAATGGTAGGCAAGACTTTTTATTCTTTTTTTTTTTTAAAGATTTATTTATACAGAACTGGGGTAGAGGCCAAAGATGTGTAGGGTGAGAGGATTCACCAGAAACAGAGTGGGGAGCAGAACAGGCAGATAGATGAAGCACAATGCTGAGGGGAGCAGCAGGCGGGTCAGGAGAGGTCTGCCACGCCATGTGGATCTCCTCCGGGGCAGGCAGGGATCGAACTCATGAAGAAGTGGCTTAAGTTTCTTAGTGCAGGTCTTTAAAACGCTGCACCACCAGGGAGGGCCCAAGACTTGCTCATTCTTAACTAAATGAATGGAAAATCCTGATAATTCTGAAGGGCCAATATAGAGCACTTGAGTATATTTTGAATTTAAAGACTAGTTCCACATGATCTAGCAATTCCATTCCTAGGCATTTACGTAAAGGGCACAAAAACATTCATTCAAAAGGACACCTGCATCCCTATGTTTACTGAAGCACAATTTACAATAGTTAAGCTATGGAAGCAAGCCAAATGCCCAAAAAATAGATGACTGGTTCAAGAAGATGTGGTATGTTTACACAGTGGACTATTACTCAGCAAACAAAAATGATAAACCCATGCCCTTCACAGCAAAATGGATGGAGCTAAAAGGGATTATGCTAAGCCAGAAAGAAAAAGACAAATACTGAATGGTCTCACTTATAGGAGGAATGTAGAGGAAACAAAAAAGGAATCAGAAAAAAAGTAACTATAATAAAGTAAAACTCAAAATCATCAGGCAACTAAAGATCAAAGATATTCTGTAGGGGAGAAGGAGAGAGTATGCCTAGGATGGGGAAGAGCACAAGGGACTATGGTGATGGTGCATGGGGGAGCTGGTGGTGGAAATTTCATGGGGAAACAATACATTGCACAAAAATGAAGGGTGACATAATGAATGTTTTATACACACACACACACACACACACACACACATAAAGAAACACTAGCTGCTCATTATGCTTTTTTTTTTTTCTCCAAAGCAAGGACCCATTCATCATTGCCTTCTCAAATATCTCAAAAACCATCAACACCTTTCCATGCCATAAAGACCTTGCATAGCACTGGGACAAAGGCAAATTAAGACATAGTCCTTGTCTTTAAGGAGCTCACATCAGAGAGATGGGAAGATGTGGAAACCTAGCAATTAACCTTTGATGTCAAAGTTCTTAGTCCACAGAACCCCTGAGAACACCAAGTGGGGGTCTGTCACTCAGGCTTAGATCATAGGAGACTTTCTGGCCCAGCCAGAGCTTTGGCTGAACTGAGAACACTGTGTTTGGGCTGGCTTAATGAAAAGTACTCAATAAATGTTTACTGAAGCAACCAGTGGCTGAGTGATTGAGTGGAGAGAGAACCTTAGTTTCTCCCTAGAGGACTGACCTCTTCTCAGGGTAATCACAGAGGCTCTTCCCTCTCTTTACAGAGTCAAATATGAGAATTTGTTGCATTGATACCTTAAAAATTCATAGATAATTCATAGACTGTTTAGGTAGCAGATGTCACACTCAATAAACAAAGAAACCCGCAACTGGGAAGAAAATGAAAGAATCAGCAACCTTTTCCTGCTGTCTAATGAAAGAAAATAAACATTCCTGTCTCTCTTCACTCAGTGCTGTCCCCTCCCCTCTCTTTCTCAGTGAACTTTTTGGATGTCCAATTATCAGGCAGTCTGGAAACAAGTTTCTCTTCTTAAGATAAACAGCCAATGACTAAAGCACAATTTATATCTATTATTTTTTCATCAGGCACCCGTCTCAGTCTGGGCAAGGCTAAATAAGAAGAACTGTTAGGAAAATCGGAGGCGAGGACACAAATGAATGTTTTACATTTGGCATTTAGATGTGGATTTGATCCTGGACCTTGTGTGTCTTCCTATGTTACAGTTCTAGTGCTGAACTGAAAAATATGAGTCTAAATACAGATATAGTCTATAATGAATCCATCTGGCCACACATCAAGCTTTTAAATATTTACAATTATGGTCCTCGCCTTATTAAACTTGCAGGAAAACAGCAGCAGCAGCAGGGTTTACATACAGGGCTAAAGAAGCCTCTCTTAACCAGCGCCACAATAGTGACTGCCTGAAATTTCTAGAAAAATATATATTCATTTGCCAGACAGTTGAGGTCAAGAAATGGCATGAAAACATCAGGAAAATGGCTTGCTTGGATCTCTCAAACTACACTCAGGGCACACAAGAGGGTACATCGGCTACCCAGTCCATATTTAAATCCATCTCCATCTTGAAAGGCTATTCCATATTGATTGCCCAAAGGAAGCAATTCTAGCAGATACATGGGAACAAAGAATAAATACTGGGAAGTAAAGAACTTCCCGTTATCAGGAGCAATGATGAAACCAACATTGGAAACTGAGGTGGAAGTCAGGCTTATTAGCATTATCTAGTCTGTGAAGGCAAAGTGATTTCCTTAAAGAACTACACTGTTGAGGCATCCCTGTATTCTGAGCCTGCCACTCTCTCATTGCATGAGGACAGGCAACTCACTTAATCTCCTTGAGAGTCCATTTTCTCAAGAGTAAAATGTGAAGCACAATCATTCTCTGCCTCACAGGTATATTTGAAGCTCCAGTGCTGTTGCAGTGGCTTTCAAAGTGGTTTAGGAGTCACTAGTAGGTCTGGAAATTCGCTTAGTGGATTACAACCATGATTTTAAAACAAAACAGAATTGGAATTGGATAAAATAGAGAGTTGCTCTTATATACTAAGAGTAGGTATAGATTTTCAAATGTTTTATTTATAAGTATGCATGTGTGTACTAAATTGCTACACTGAATGCATTTGCTTCTGTCCATTAAGTCTATAGTATATGAAAGAATTGTTCAATAAAAAGGGAGGTATCCAGGGGAGCAAGCTAGAGGCCCAGGGATCACCAGTGTGTTTTGTTTTTCATATACAACATCATAGATTTCTGTTAAAGGTAGACTTCAGTTTTTAGAGTAGATTTTGGACTATAGCAAAATTGATCAGAAGGTACAGGGATTTCCCCCATACCTGCTGCCCCAGTCCTGCTGTCTCCCTATTATCAATACCCCCCACCAGAGTGGTATGTTTGTTATAGCTCAACCTATATTGACTCAGTGGTACCACCCAAATTATGCAGATGACAGCGCAATTCACTGCCGCTATTGCATATTCTATAGTTTGGGCAATGCTTAATGGCATATATCCACCATTATAGCATTATACAGAGCAATTTCACCACTCTCCAAATTGCCAGTATGTCACCAACTCACCCTCTCTTCTAAACCTTGGGAATCACTACCCTTTTACTTCATCATATTTTTGTCTTTTCCAGAATGTCACATACATGTGATCACAGAGTACATAACCTTTTCATACTGGTTCAGTTCATTTAGCAATAAGTATTTTTTTTTCATGGTTTGATAACTCATTTCTCTTTAGTACTGATTGATCGTATATTGCCAAGCCATAACACAGCTTAGTCATTTATCTACCGATGGATATTTCAGCTGCTTTCAAGACAGTGATTCACAAAGCTGCTATAAACAGCTATGTACAGGTGTTGTGTGGAGATGAGTTTTCAAGTTTCTTGGGGAAAATACTGAGGAATGTGATTGCTGGGTCATAGGCAGTTGACTTTTGAGTACCATGAGTTTAAACTGCACAGATTCACTTATATGTGGATTTTTTTCATTAAGGGTTTTGCCCAACCAGGATATAGAATATCAGTAAGTTGTATGTGGATTTTCAATGACAGGGATGGGGAGAAGAGGTGTGTTTGTGTGGTATACATGGGCCCCTGATCCCTTTATCATTCAAGGGTCAACTATAGCAAATGAATGTTTAGTTTTGTAAGAAATAGGCAAGCTGTCTTCCAAAATGACTACCATTTTGCTTTTCCATTAACAATAACTGAGAATTACTGCTATTCCATAATCTTTCTAGCTTTTGACAAAGGCAAATGTATTCAGATTCTGACCATTCAAAGTACCAGGAGAGATGGGGATCATACTTTTTTGCTATAAATATGTCTTATTTGGTGAGTTGTCTAATAAGGTCTTTGGCTTGTGTTTTCATTGGGTTGCTTGCTTTCTTATTACTTCATTGTCAGAGATTTTTGGATATTTGAAACAACAGCTCTTTGTCTTTTACAAATATTCCTGTCTCTGGCCTTCTGTTCCTTTTACAAGTTTTTCACAGAACAACACTTCTTTTTAACTTTAACAAGTTTACCTTATCTACTTTCTTTCACGAATCATGCTTTTGGTGTTGTGTTTCAAAGGTCATCTTGAAGCCCAAGTTCATCTAGATTTTCTCCTATCTTATCTTCTGTGAGCTATATACTTTCACATATTACATTTATTTCTGTGGCTCATTTTGGGTTAATTTTTGTACAGAGGCTAAATCTCATGTTTAGATTATTTTTTGTGCAGGTGGATGTTTAATTTTTCTACCAGAAGAGAGAAAAGACTGCTTTTCTTGATTGCATTGCCTCCTTTGTTCAAAAGATCAGCTGTATGTGAGTCTACTTCTGAGCTCTCTGTTCTGTTTCACAGATTTGTGCACTCACCATCTTGATCTTTGTAGCTTTACTAGTAAGTAATGTAGTTAGGCATTGTCAGCTCTCCAATTTTGTTCTCTTTAATATTGTATTGGCATTTCTTGGTCTTTTTCCTTTCCATATAAACTTTAGGATTATTTTGTTGATCACAAAATTATGTGCTAGGATTCCAATGTACCCATAGAATGAGTTAGGGAGAACCATCAACTTAATGATATTGAGTTTTCCTATCTATGAACATGGACTATCTCTCCATTTACTTAGCATGCTGATTGCTTTCATCAATTTTTCCAGCTTTCCTTATATACTTTTTCTGCTTATTTTGTCAGATTTCTGTCCCTCAGTATTTCATTTTTGGCAGTGTTATTATAAAAAAATATTGTTTTCAATTTTAAATTTTACTTATTCACTGCTAATATAAAGGGACGCGACTGAATTTTGTACATTAATCTGGTATCCTGAAAACCTTCTATTAGTATTAGTTCCAGGTTTTTTTTTTTTTGTTTTCTTTCAAATTTCCTACAAAAAATATTGTGTCATCTATGAGCAAGGACAGTATTATTTTTTCCTTCCCAATTTTGTACCTTTTCCCCCCTTTTCTTATTTATGGCATTAGATAGAACTTCAGTATAATGTCTTAACACAATGGTGAGAGAGAACAAGAGTCCCATCACTCAGCATGTTGTTTTTGTAAGTATTTTTCATCAAGTTGAGATTTTAATTTTTTTAAAATTTTGAGTGCATTCAAAGAGACATTCATGCCCCAGTTCCCTCCTCCTTTGCCACCATGGTGTATTCTCAGCAAATTTATCTCATGTTAACTGGTTGGCCACTGAAAACTTCCAAATTTGTGGCACCTGGGAAAACTGTAACATATACTTATCTCTATTTTGCAATTTTTACACTGAATTAAAATTATATTTGCAATTGTTCCTGAAATTCCTGAGAATAGGAACATAGGATGTTTTCAATGTATCCTTCAGGTTGGCAGTGTCCTTTATATAGCAGATGTTCAATAAATATTTCTTGAACAAAAGAATATAAGTGGTGGATGAACTGGCATAGTTGAGGTTTTTAGATTCTTTTTTGGGTTTAGACTTTACCACCGGCCACTTTAGTTATACTAAAGGAATCTTTTTTTGTTTGTTTTTTCTCTGTGATGATATCCCCGTCAGTGGTAAAGTGAGAGTAATGGATTGAAACTAGTGTTTTCCATACATATTTGCATTCTGGGAGATCCACAGACATTTGTTCAAGTTCTGCCTTAGGAATTCATTGGATTAAGTGATATCTAAGATCCTATCTAACTCAGTCTCAGAGATCTCCACCATTCCCACAGTGATGCTCTTTCAGACACACTTCAACATCTTTATCAAGTCATTATTTTCTTTCTTTAAAGCCTGTTAAGGTATCGGCAACTGAGACAGTGGCTAAATGAATAGAACATTTGACAACACACAGCTGTGGTCTTCATTTGTCATCTGGTTTTCAAACAGAGACCAGGCAAATGGTTCCATCTTCCTTTTGCAATTCCTGATGACTAACTATATCCATCTCCTCTGATATGTGGCTACTACCATAGATCTTACTGGGAAGTATCTGTTTCAGGGCTTCATCCATCAGCCGGTATGGGTTAGGAGGGCATTTAATGGAGAATTCATTATAATGAGAAATCTGTGAGTTGCAGTCATAAAATTTGCTTTCACTTTTACAGAAAGCTTCATCATTTACCCATTCCTCTTGAAAACGATAGATAACAGGCTAACTATCCAACTCTGGCCTTCTGGTCTGCTTGCAATGTTCACACAAACATGCTATTTGGATCATTTCAACCTAGGTTTATTGAGTGCCTTCTATGTACCAGTTATTATGCTGAGCATGAACAGAAAACACAAGTGTGATTTACCTACCCTCTGTCTTGGCTGTAGCATGCCCCTTTTCCCATTCTCATCCTTATCACTTGAGATACAATTCATTCACAAATTCTATATTTTCTGAGCCACCCCTCATAGCTCAACTCATTATTTATCCTACTCTGCTTCTAATCCTTGATGTCTTTCTTTTGCTCACATTTTATCTTATCTCTCTCTTATTTTGTGGGGAAGATAAAATGAGTGAAGAGAGATAAAGCATTAAAATCATGCCAGCTATAAGTATTAAATAAGTATTATCTATTATTATTGTTACACTTATAATAGTTGACATTTCTATCTATTTCATCTGAGCAGATAAAATTGAGTGAAAGGCAAGGATAGAAGGGGGTTGGGCCACTCAAAGAGAGGTGGAAAAGATTCATAGGTTTGGGATTTGCAGATTTCTTGGACAAGGTGTGGAAAGAAAAAGAGATGGCTTTGCCTGAACACAGATAATGCTAGAAATATCTTTCTGGTCACCTTAGATGCCAGACACAAACTAGAATCAGTTGCCCACGAAGGGGCAGATGTATCTAGAGCATCCTAGATGCTCCATCCCCATCCCCTGGAACCCTGGATGGAATTTTCTATGCTGGCCTTTCAAGAGGAGATGCCTTAGGCTTTCTGCTCTGGCTGCCAAAGTCAAGGGAAACAGTCACAGTTCTTGGCAGCCAAAGGTGAAGTGCTCCTCAGGCAACTCTTGTTCTGCTGGCTACTTTTCTGGTAGTCCACTCAATATTATTGATTTGAGTATATGGATTAGAAATGAGGACTAGAGTTACAAAAGCACCTACTGCTCATCTCCAGTAAAACTGGTATAATTAGAGGTCCTCCATTCTCACCCTCTCGGTAAATCTCAGTCTGGGCTTTCCTCAAAGCCAGGAAAATGTCACTTTTCACCTAAGGACAGAGCCCACAGTCCAAGATGTCTCTATGGTCCCCTAATCTTTGCTGCAATCTGGTAGACTCAAAGCACTTGTGTCGTAATATTTAGCCTTTATGGTGACTTAAATACTTCCTTAGGTTTTATTTTTTAATGAGGATTTTGTTTATTTTTACTAATTATCCATCCAACAAATACTTATTAAATTCTTGAAACAGTTAGTATTTAGATAAATAATTTAAAAAACAGCAACATGCAATTGCTAGTCTCTATTGACCCTAGGCTAATGGCTAGAGAAAGATATCTAAACAATAATATAAAGTATGACGAGTGATATAATAATGATCAGTACATATCAAAGCATGGGCGAGGCCCTGGGAACCAGAAATATCTAGAGGACTGAACCAAATATAAAAAAAAAAAAAAGCTGTTTTAAAACACAAATGAATGAGAACAGACAAACACAATTCCCCCTTCCTTGCTGACCCCTACCCCAATCATGATTCTCATCACATTTCTGACACCCCTGTATCCCTAAACGTTTCCCCTCCTAGGAAACCTCATGGTAGGCTCAGCATCAGAAATCTGAGGATGTGCATTATACCTGTCACTTGGTAGTAAAATATATTTGTTTTATAGGCTAAATAAAAAAGCTGGTTCAAAATACTATAAAATCTTCACAGTAATGATAACCATCATAATTGCTAACACTTATTGGTACCAAGTTGGCTAAGCGTTTCACATCTGCTTCTCAGCCATCGTGAAGCCCTGAGTCCTTGGATCTATTGCTCTGTATTTTACAAAGGGCGACACGGAGGCTCACAGAAGTGGACACTGTCACCCTGCGGGCATGTGACGGAGCTTCAGCTCAAGCACACATCCGAGCTTAGGTCTGGCCTCCTCATCACTGCATACTATAGCTTTATAAAGGGACTTGGAGACATGAATGAACCATTAGAAAAGCTTCGCAGAAGAGCTGAGGCTGCAGGACTAACAGGAATTTTAAAATCTGTTCATAGTCATCAATCAGCCTTTCTGATTCGACAAGCTATGAAGTTCATTTTATTTTAATTTAATGATCTACTAGAGAGGTAGAAACTCAGTGCTTGAAATTTGGTAAATATAAGAAAATAACATATGAAAAGAGCTTCTTTCTTTTATCCTCATTGCTTGCTATCCCCATGAGCCAGCATAGTACTGGACACTTACTTGACTGGTGACTGATGGATATAGACAAACTCTGAGATTTGGGGAACCTCTCAGGTCATCAGTCATGAAGCAGGGCTTGAAAGGTGACAGCTACATATCCCCAGCCACGGTTTGTGCAAAAACAACATCTTATTTCAAGACACAGTTGAAAGCATCTCCTTTGCTTCAAGAGTGTTAATTATCTCTGAAGTGTAGGCAAGTGTATCCCGACAGGGGTAGAAATATCCAGACCTTTGCTACACACTTCTAAAAGCAGATTTTATTCCTTAACAGAAGATCTCTTGGTTAATCAAACGTTATGTGCTCAATTAATTTTCCTTGCTGGTTTCTCCATTCTTTTGTTATTGCACTGTCATTTTTAGAAATTTAGGGAGTGAGCTGGGAAATCAGTTTTAATAACAATAAGCCAAGAATAGTAAACAGAGCTAATTTTCCTTTATGCTCTTGGAACCAGGAAAAAACAAGAACAAGTTAAGAGATATCTTTCTTTCCTGGCAAATTCATTTTCCATAACGAGAGGCGGTCATCTTTCCTGAGGAGCCTGAAATTCTCAGATAAAGATGAAAAGATGGTGTTTTATCATAATGACACGGATCTGCATTCCCATTTATTTTGTGCTCCAGCAGCAAAATATACTGGGGACTGTCAATCTGCTTTGAAAAGTAGGAAAATATTTAGCCATTTAAAGAATTCGAAAGTAAAAAAGAGGCACCAAGGAGGAATAGCACAGAATAATAGCTTTTCTAGTCTCCAGAGGAAAAAAGAAAACCTCAAACTGCTGACCTAGATAGTCAGAATTTAAAACTCACATCCTAAAACTGTCCACAACTGGCACTCATTCTTTGCCAGTTCTCTAGTAAGAGTAACAACAATTCTTTACCAGCCTATAGGACTACAGGTTTCTTTCAAAGTACTTCCACATATATTAGCTCCTTTGGTCCTGAGAGATTCCCGGGGAAGTACAGTGGGCCAGGGCAATCCCCTCCATCACGGATACGGGTGGTTGTTCTCAAGCCTCACCCCACTCTGGGTTGGTTCAAAGAGCAGTAGCCACGACCACATGCTCTTGTCCAAAAACTAGATTCTTTCTACCCAAACCCTAGTCTTGCCTTCCTGGGAAGGTGGACACATGTCTGCAGCCCTCTCAAAGTTGCAAAATTCACAATCTTGAAAACAATTCATTTAAAGTGCTTACTCTGAGCCAACGTTATTGAAAAGACAGCTCTGCTCTGGGTAACAGAAGCTGATCAGCTCTTCCTCCTTCCCTCCTTCTTTCACTTGGGTCCAAGAATGATTTGGAATAACTTGTGATGAAAAGCTTAATCACTTAAACAATAATAAAATACAAGGCCTACATGCCTCCTTCTCCCATCATACCTGTCTCACTTGTATCACCTCTACCTCTACCTCAATTTTAAATCTACAGCTGTGTTATATTTTCACTTTCTGGTTTAAATACATTTCGAATGTGTCAGTATCATTGCTTCTACTCCAGATTAATAGGATCAGCCAAAAGGATGGCTGACATTTTTGTTGCTATAGAAACTGGTCCTGATGTTACACAGCTTGCCTTTCCCCTATTTGCTATACATCTATCCAGCTACTGAACACAGACATCTTTTTGTTTCACAAGGAATTACATTAAAAAATTAAGCCATAGTTTTATTCTGGGTTACTCTCCATTCTGCCAAAGAAAGTATTAAGTAATACTAAGAGGCATCCAAGAGAATGTGGGAATTAGGAATAATATTGCTTGATAGCTTATGAGTCTCCTAGATATAAAGAGAATACAAGTTGAGCAAATTATCCCACAACCTAAGTCCTTGTTCTTTTCTGCTTGAGTTAAGTATTTCAAGGATTTCCCCCAGCAAGCCTCTAAACCAACCTTCCACATTAACCTGTGCACAACCAAACCAAGCCAACCCTTCACATACACACACATGCACACACACACGTTTCAGACAGCTGTTCCCTTAAATATACCATCAACATCCTCCCACATATCACCTCCACCAAACACTCAAGTTCTTTTTCCACAGATGCACCACCGCCCCCAGAGAAAACCTCTCACACAGAATTAAGATGTAAAGTCTCAGTACTTAATGATGCAGCCAGCACGTCTGGCTGGTGCCAGAAGGTACACTCAAGAAGGAAAAGATAGAGGAAATAAGAAAAAAAAGCAGCACTCTGGGAAATGACTGGGAAACAGCGATGGTAACTCCTGGAATGACTGATGTTTATCGTAAGCAGAGGCAGTGAGCCGCTCTCTAATTGGGAGGATCTAAACTGTCAGATGTCCATTTGTCACGGCTATGAAGGTAGCAGCAGCTTATGCATTAGAATGGGACTTCTCTCTTTCCCATTATAGTTTTAAATAAGAGTTTCACAGTCTCTGAGGTGGCATAGATGACCAAAAGGAACAGGTGCCCTGGGTAGCTGTCCTGGGTGATCAAGTCTACCTGTAGCTATTGTAGAACCTTAGGGATATCCTCACCTTGGAAAGCAGTTGGGCTTATGAGCAGTACTTTCACTGGGTGATTGTCTAAGCAAGACTATCTCATTTGATGGTATTTGGAACTCACCCCATAATTTAGCTATGGAGGACTCTGATTAATTAAAGCTATTTTGTACCAAGCGCTACAGAAGATGCAGAAATGCCAGCAGCCTATTAAAAGTTTCAAAAACCAACCTCATAGGTCATCTACTTCTGTGTTTTAGAGAATAAATTTGCATTTAGCAAAGAGCAACAGAAAATGTTAACTGAGCCTATGTTATATGGTGGTGCTCTGATGGGGACTTAATAACTATGATCTTATTAAATTTTCACAATTTCTGTGAGGTGGGAGCTATCCTCAAACTTACTTGACAGATGAGGAAGTTGAGGTTCCACAGAGGTCAAATCTTGTCTGCAATGGTAGCTCCCGGCAATCTTTTCAGTGACTTAATCGGAAAATTCATCGTAAGGAATCAGGCCGATAGTGGGGAAAGACAGTGAAGATCTGACTAGTTTTGCAGTTTGCATACATGATGTTAAACTTCACTTAACATGAAGTAAACTGATTATGGGATATCATCTGTGGAGTCACCTTGTTTTCCACACCTACACCCTTCCAGGGAAATGTTTCACAGGGATGGACAGAAAGTATCACTGTCCATGGTGGTCACTAATGGAGGCATTTTCAGTTGAGACCCCAAGTAGGAATTGTCTCGTCTTGTTAAAGGTAGTGCTGATGGGGTAGGAGGATTATAGAGGAGACCACAGAAATCTCATTTGCAGAGAACAGACTCCTGTCAAGACCATGCTGGTTAAGAGTCTGATAAAAGAAGGATCAGCAGAATAACCCAAGAGTGCCAAGTGCATTTCCTATCAATAGAGCAATAATGTAACATCAATGGAATCAGGACTTTGTTTAATATAATTAAGTGGGTGCTATTAATAATTTAATGCAGAAAATAGACATCAACAAAGGCTTTCTTGGATAGATCCAAAGAAATAAGCATTTATACATATGGTAGTTACATGTAAGATAATTTATTAAATATTGCCCTGGTAACAGGCTAAAGTTCAGCTACTCTTAAAAGATTATTTAGTCATTCAAGGTAAGTTCAGACTTAAGGTAGTTCATAACATTTTAGATTAGCGCTTTCTAATAGAAACATCTTATGAACCACAGATATAAGTTTACATTTTCCAGTAACTACACTAAAAATGTATAAACAGATGAAATTAAAATTAATTTTAATAATATATTTTATTTAGCCTAATATACCGAATGCAATATCATTCTAACATATTATCAATAAAAAAAAGTTTAATGGGATACTCTACATTCTTTTTTCCAAAGTAGACCTTGAAGAATAGGTAGGTTTTGAAAGTTCTAATTTGAGGGCTTCCAGAGATGAGAGGAGAACTCTCTCATGAAGAACATAATGCCAGAGAATGAAAGAGTGAGAGAATCACCGGATTTTAATCAGGTGGGAGGGATTCTAAACTAGAGCTAAAAGTAAACGGCAACAGAGAGGAAAGGCAGAGGGAGAAGACAGGGCAGGAACCTTAGGGAATAAGCATGAGGTTTTTATACAGAAATAAGACAACCTTCTGGGGAAGGAGGTTTGGAAGGATGAAAGGAGGGAGGAGCAGTTATCCATCTATTGGAGACAGGGAAAAAATTCTTTACTTCTAGGCAAGAAATAGAGCATCCAGCAGGATCTGAAAGAAACTGATCACCCAGAGGCCTGAGTAGGTGATTAATCTTCTATGACCAGTGCAATGCCCAGTGCCTATATCAGTAATCACAACTGTTGGGGGTGGGGAGGGCTGAACCTCTAGGCAACTGGTATGCAAAAGTCCCTGGAATGGAGGGAGGGTAAGTGCATTTCGGAGAGGTCTCCATGTTTGGGAACTTCATGAAAGTTATATGAAGTACAATGACACTGAGGCGGGAAAGGTGGTCTCACTTCATGGATGAGAAAGAAGAGCCTCAAAGTTTTCACATAATTTGCCTAAGGCTGTTTGATCTAGAGGCCTGCAAGGCAGGAATTTAAACTTAGATCTGCTTGTTTGTAAAGCTCATGTACTACTGCTACCTAAACACTTAGTGGAATCTGTTTTCAGAGGGATAACAATGACCATGCTGATAATGATGATGATTTTCATAACATGTACATACAAAGACACACATGTAATATATATGTCAATATACATATATATGATGCTTAATATATGTATGCATATAAGTATAATACATAATGTATAATATATGTATGTATGTTACTCACTTAATAGCAGGCATAGTTCCAAGCACTTATTCTTGATAGTTCCTTTAGCTCACATAATCATGCTATGAGGTAGGTGTTATTAGGATCTGCATTATAGAGGAAGCAGAGAGTCTAACAACTCACTGGTCAAAGATCCCATATCTAGTAAGCCACTGAGTTGGGACTGGGTGGTTTGTTTTACCCCAACCAGAAACACCAACCAGGGGAGGTTTTACATGCTTCAAATGAAGTCAAGTTGTAGAAGAACAGACAGGAATGTGCCTGGGACACTGAAGTGCCATGTTTTTATCCTTGGGGTCAGTGATGAGAGCTGGTTGCTTTACAAATTTGACTTATTGGTCTTTTGGGGTATGGCTCAGAGCAAAGGGCTTCCAAGACATGTTGCTTCAAATGCGCTCAAAGGAGATCTTGAGGGCTTCATTACTAAGTGGAGTGTAATACACGCAGATGTTCTCAGCACAGGATCTATATTTGACCTCACCCATAACATGCTGAGACCAGTGTAATTGGATATTCAGCAGTAATTTTGCCCAAAGCCAACAGTAGCACATGTCTCTTAACTAACACCACAGTACAACCTCTAGAGGAAATACATATTTATTCCCTGTGTCAGTCATTTGTTGCCCAAAGCTATTATTTCCAGCATTTATCGCTAGCACTAGCCAGCAGAGACAGTGCCTTGTGGGGTTTCAGGACCTCCAACAGCAGCTTAAGCAGAAGAATGCTGAGAAATTCAGCCTCAGAACTGGGAAAAGGAGCTGCCAGTTGACTTCTTTGAGAGGACATGACCCCAGGCTGTGCTGATGAGTAGACTGGGGGGAGGGGGGCCGTCCATAAGGGAATATCTGAGGAAGGACTGAGGAAAGACTTAGTTGGGTCTATACCCAGTGGCCACTGAACCCTGTGACCTCAAACAAGACTCGTAACTGTTTCCAGTCAGCTTTCCCAGAAGGAACACAAGGAGGCTGGTCTAGTTTCATTTATTATCTTTCCAGTGCTGTGTGAAGCTGATCAAGCTCATTCCCACCTCCCAACAAATCTCAGGCTCCTGGGAACCCTGGCTGAGCCAGAGCTCAGGGCGTCTGTGTGTCTAGAAGAGAAACCCCAATATTTCCTCTATCTCTGAAAACACCCTTCATGGAGGCAGCTTTTAGATGGCCAAGATTTTAAACAATTGCATAAACTCTCAACTTTAAGGACATTGCCCTTTAAAATAATTATTATGAGTCTATTAGACAACAAATAAATGGACTATCAGAGAAAGCAGAACTATGCAGGGCAGGGAGCTTCTGCTATAGGAGAAGTCAAGCCAGAATGTGAAAGCATTTGAATGCCTCATTGAGAGAAGACCTTTAGAATTTGTCTATAAAAGATGAATTATCATCACAAATTTAAGGCAGAGAGTAGGACTGGAGTGAGGTGTAGAATAACTTAGCTGGCAGCAGGCCAGAAATTGAACCATAGAGTGGGGAGATATTTTATTTTTTACTCTTTTATTCATACACTTACTTATATATAGGTAATTGTTGAGACTATCAATGAATATTTGTTGACTGAGTAAATGACTATTTTGGAAGGAAGATGTTCTTTGTTGGCATTTTGCTCCTTGGGCCTGTTATCTAAGAAAGGCATAATATTCTTCATGGAGCTAATGTGTGCATGTTGTCAGATGAGACCCAACAAGTGCTTGAGGTCCTGGGAGAGGGCAAAGAAACACCATCTTGGGAAACTTCACACCATTTCTGATTTCCTGGGCCTGACTCCCTCTTGGAATAATTTCACATGCCCAGCTGCATCAGCATGTTGAGTTATACAAGGTAGCAGGCTGTCGCACTGTAACAGGCATGACGTATCATTCCATCCATGCATGAAATTAAAAAGATGTGGTTTGCTAGAGATACAGCAGATAAACCAAACTTGCTTCTCAGTTCATCTACTTTTATTCACATGTAAAAACCTCAGAAGGAAAAGGAGAACCAGTCAGTCTGATTAACTACCCATAGATTGGTGCCAATAAAGAGCCCCATGCCATCCACAGCTAAGCAAGTGGGGTGTTGAGTGTTGATATTTACCGAGTTCCTACTGTGTGCTCTGCAGACTAAAAGGTGAAATATATATAACAAAAAGAAACAGCACCTCAAAATAAATGAGGGGAGGAGCACCTCATCCAAGCTGAGGGCACCAGGGGAGGCTTCCTGGTGGAAGTAAAGCCTGACTTGCAATCTGAAGAGAATCTAGAATTAGCTAGGAAGAAGCGAGGCAGGGACAGGCCCACAGAGGTGAAAAAGAAAGGGCAGCAGTTGCCCCACTTTGTAGTTCATGGTGGAACATCTGCTGCAGACAGCGCTGCTGGAGCTCCAACATGGACGGCAGATTTCTGCCAGAAGGTGAAGAGATGCAGTGAGCAGGCATCCTAGCAGATGTGGCAAGTGCATGGGGTTAATCAAGCATTCCGCAGCCAGCAAGAGAAATAAATGCCCCCAGAGCAATCCTGGCAGCAGCTGGCAGGAGATGGCATTGACTCAAGCTCTGTCCTGGAATGAGAGGTACTCTGCCACTCGGATGCCTGCAGGCATCGCCCTGTGCTGCTCTCCAGCCCCTTCTTATTCACAGGCAGGGCAGTAGAATGGGGGAAGGGGAAAAAAAATTAGCAATAGTGTCACTGACCTACAATAAAGAAAGTAATCAATAACCATTCTATGAAGGAAAAAGAGAGATGAAGAAGATGGTTATTTGGTAATTTGATGGTTTCTATTTGCCTCTCTGGCTTGATTTTACAGTTGGGAGGGAAGTGAGTGTTATTACATGGCGATGAGGTTGCCATGGTAACTCCTTATTGTTTAATATAAGACTAGCTAAATCTTAGATAAGTTACTGGGAGAAAAATTAATGCTGCCAAAGGCCAGATCTAGTTTTTGATTCTCCTTCTTCTTTGTAACACTTATACCTGTTTCCCCTTCATAAGCTGCCCTTCTCTGACAGGACATCAGACACATCAGGATGAAGGATGGCCCCAGTCACTGCTGAGGGGATTCTCTACTACAGAAAATCAACCAGGGTCCAGTGGTCAGGGAGAAAAAAGTCAATGAAAGAGGTGGGTTTCTGTGCCCAGGAAAA
Source organism: Condylura cristata (assembly GCF_000260355.1). Classification (NCBI taxonomy): domain Eukaryota; kingdom Metazoa; phylum Chordata; class Mammalia; order Eulipotyphla; family Talpidae; genus Condylura; species Condylura cristata. The sequence goes on from NW_004567109.1 coordinate 32,650,403, forward strand.
CTCAAAGGTGGCTACCCCTACATTTGCTGTCCAACATACCTGTGCTAAAATTCCAGCTTTGCTGTAGCATTATGCGAACTTGGGCAGTGAAACTTTCTGGACTTATTTCTTAATCATTAAAATGGGAGGATGAAAACCCACATGTCAACTTCTGTTGTGAAAAATAAAACATAAAAGGTGGTATAAAGTATTCAGTGTTGTGTCAGATAATATTTAGTGCTCAGGCTATTTTTTTCTCATCTCCTCCTCTTCTGATGACAACGATGATGATGATGATGATGATGATGCCAATATAGGTTATTCCTAACACTTCACATAAAACTTACTTTCCTCTGCACTCCCTGTGGTCTGCCAGTAGGGATCACAAGAGAGCCCCAATCAGGGGCAAGGAAGGGGTTTGAGGAGGGAGAGATGTCAACAAGTCTTGACAAAGCTTGCTTTGTTCTCTGTGCCATCCAGCCCCATTTGCAATGACCTTATTTTCACACCCCTCCAGCAATGTGGATGTGATTATCCCCATCATAAGAGGAGGTGAGGCTAAGAGACGTTTAAATAGTTTGCAGATGTATCTTACAACTCACAAATGCTAGACAGTGGACATCTGATTTCAGATCATGCCTTGGCACTTCAACACATCACTATTCTGGCACCCATTGTTTTTAACATTTCTCTTCTGGTGCATTTCTATCTTATCTCCTCTTCCACTGGAAATGTTTGAGGGTGGGCTTTCATTCCTTCTTCCTTGTGATCTGATCTCTCCTCTGTTCCAGTGATAGTACTTATTGACATGCTCAACAAAAGCCTGTTGATTGAGGTATCAGAATCAAGTCAAAGAAAACTGGGAGACAAGAAAAATGGATGCAGCAGAGTATGCCAGCAGAGAGTGACGTGGCTAACACACATAGTCTTAGATTTCGATTGACAGCAAGAATAGACAAAGGGAAAACTGTATCAATACTTATGACATAACTAGCAATCTGGGAGGGGAGGGGGATGAAAATAGTGATTAAAATAAAGCAGGTGAAATCTGAAAAAAAAATTAACTTTCTAATTATGTCAGAAGTTGTAAATTACAAGTTTTTGCACTGTTAGAAAGGAAGCTGAGAGAAAAGGATGACAAACCAGGGGTTTCAATATCACCAAAGAACACGACTTTCATTTAATAGGCAGCTCTGGCGGTAATATTATAAAGAGCATTCTGGTTTCCTGAAATTCCCTTGTAATGAATGGCTTCTCAATTCAATAATTTTATTTCAGTTAATCTATCACCTTGAAAGCGCAGGCTAAGGAAGCCTAGCAGAGCGCTCTTTTGGATAATTTAATAAACGTCTCGTTCTTTTCCACCCCTCCTCTACTCAGGTAATGACTTTCATTGGGTGATAGCCTTAAATGACAGACAAGAGGTCCACTTAATGTCTGTGCCAAGGCTTGTTCTCTCTTGTCAAGGTGCATTATGAGAACTTTAAAAGCAAATTAGTGACTGATTATTGACTAGCAATTTCATTAGAAGAAGCCAGCTTAAGAAAAATGGAGTATAAACGCAGTCGGACAATGTCAGTGGGAGGTGGTGGTCTGGGCTTTAGGGCCTCACAGAATAGAGCTTGGATTCTGGCTCTGTGCATTATTTGCTTTACAACTTTTAGCAGCCAGAACCTTTGTTTTCTCATCTATCTAAGAAGATGAGTAGAATAATGCCCACCTCATAAGATGGCTATCACGCTGCAGAAAGATAATGCACCGAGTGCTTGGAAAAGTGTACTCATTCAATCAACATTTATCTCATAAGTAATAATATTTTCCATTGATAGGATTCATTTATTCATCAACAAACACTCATGAAAGCTTCCTGTCAGGTAATAGACACTGCTCGATGCCAGGAACCCAATATACAAAGATTGTCTCTTGCTCTCTTCTTTCTCTTAACGGACAATGACTATAGTCTCAAATGCTTTGTCTAGTAATAATATAATTACATGGGCAAATAGAGACTATGCTTACATCCATTATTTCATGTGAACAAAACTGCAGAGTTGGTAAAAATAACAAGAACATTTAAGAAGCATGATACAATGTCAATATTCTCCCTCTACAGGTTGGAAAGTCCCATTGCACCTTACTCCATAAGTCAGATGGTCACACATGGTGCTCTACACTCTCCTGATTTGCTTTGAGAATTGGTCAGACAGGGGCTGCTGTCTTGGTTGTGAAGATGAGGAAACTGAAAAAGAGAGACTAACAGGGTGAATACTGTGTTATGACTGGTAGTGATGGGATTAGAACCCAGATGCTTTGTTTCTTGCAGATCCATTCACTTAGTTTATATGCACTGAATTAGACCATTAAATATCTGGAACCCCCTGCAGAATAATAACAGTAACGATAACACATCCATCAGTGAATGTGTGCTTACTCCCTGTCAAGCACTACTGAATGAGCACTTGATCTCATCCAATCTCTGCATCAATACCATAAGATAGGCCTATTACTTTTTCCATTTTTATGATAAAGAGTGTAGAGAGGTTAGGAATCATGCCCGAGGCAATGTAAGTACAGTTAGGATGTAAATCTAGATTGTAAGATGCCAAAGCTGGCTCTGTTTCCCAAGTCTCTAAGTGACCTTTCTCTCACTCAGTTGTTAGTATGTATGCATACATGTATGTGAGTATTTGTATATTTGTACACATGTGAAGGAAATAAGATCTAGTTTCCTGTGCTAGGGAAACTTGATGCTCAGGCCTGACCCTGCTATAATTAGAAGAACTACTTGTAAGATAGGTCCTCAACTGATAAACATAGACTTGACTTTTCAATGGCCACTAGCTTGTAGAACATTTTCACTTATCTATCCGGTTTATGTAAATAATTTGACCTAGTTTAAATACCTGCTTCTTTTTGAAAACTGGAATTGTGAGGTTGCTAGGCAGAGTGATATTTCACCAGGCCTCTGTTAAAGTCTAGGACATTAAGTCTCAAACAAGTGTCTGTGGCCATAAAGAGTTTACAAATGTGGCTGCATTTTCATTGATGGTGGAGAATGCTTAGGAGGTGTGAAAAGGATTCCTGCATTCCCGACTTATCTTTCTCTTTCTGATCCAGCTGGATAGCTTTGCTGCACTTCTGCCATCTACATGTATTGTGAGGTTGATTGCGAGTTGAGACCGTGAGTCCACACTGGATGTGAGTGTGGACTTTGGTACTCCGAAAACATCAACTCATCCACTGACTATGAAAACATCTCCTCGGGTTAACCAAACAGTATACATATTTTATTTGTCCAATAAGTCATTCAGTAAATACTCATCCAGGGCATACTCTGTCAGAGATTGTGCTTTGCACTAGGGGATAAAACTGATACTTTGATCGAGAGGACACACATCCATCACAAAACAGGGCAAGTGTATCAAAAGTCACATGTATATGGTATATACCACATGCGCATATATGCATATATATATATTTTACGGTCTGCCTGTATATTTTATTTCATGCCCCAGTGGAGGGTGTGGTGTGGAGCAGCAAGGAGGTGTTATCCTATTCCTCTGAACCACAAACAGTGTTGTAAATCAATGTTACCTCAACACACACAAAAAATCTTTGCTTCTGTAAAATAAACTGTGGTCCAAAGTACAGATGGAAAGCAGAAAGCACCATATCAGACTATGGCAGTCAGTTCTTGCTTAGAGGTAGCACTGAAGACTCCCCTGAGGAAATCACATTTCAGTTGATATTCCAAAGATAAGTCAAGTTAACTAAGTGGAGGAAGGGCGGGGAACAGCAGACCTGGAAACTCTCATCTATCTTCCAAACATTAATAGCTGAGACAATAAGTAAAATGAAAATAAGCCATAATCGTACCACTGGATATCCATTTTGGTGTTAAGGACAGCTTTAAGAGACATCAGTAGGACAGAATTGAGGTGTTAGAAAAGGAATCTTCAGGAACGTCCTGGAACCCTTTGTGGGGCAAAGCTTTATCCAGCATTTTGAATGACCTATGAGAATGGTAAACAACTGTGCTCTCCAGTGCTCTCTGATTTTAAGTCAGATGCTTCTTCCTGGCGTTGCTGACAGAGGACGGTCACGCCTGGGTCATCTCAGCCAGCTCTGGATCTTCCACAGTGCAAATCAGGGCCTGCTGTCATTGAATAATTGCTGTTTGCTTGCTGAAATGCAGATGTGCAGTCAATGGAGAGGATTGAATTTGTGGAGGGGCAAAGAGGAGCAAGATAGAGGAGTCAAAGCTGTAGTCTTTCTACGTGTTCTCCAGGATTCTTCAGTTATTCAAAGGACTAGAATAGATTTGCTTACATTTCAAAGGGAACTGGGCTTAGCTATCTGAGGAATTTTTGAAGGGGATGTGATTTAAAAAGAGGGCTACAGATATGGTGGGATCCCTGAAAAACTGGCCTTGTGGAGTCAGGTTGGCTTGAGAGGCTGTGAAGATTCCCTTCTGTCTTTCCTTTTCCATGACTCTGTGATGCTGAGTAGTGACACCACAGTCATGGGAGGCCAGGCTGCAGAGGGGAGTCCCGATAGCAGCAGGGTGGTAAGGAAACAGAGAGCTTGGGGAGGGATTCCTAAGCAGTAGAAGCTGGGAAAGAAGATAATCTCTGTGTTCACAGTCCTTTTCTAGGATATTCATAACTCAGGACTTTATAAATCTGCCCCAAAGGAGTTTGCTTGGTTATTGCTGTTACCTAGTATGGATGCTGAATCTTACCATCTTTTTTATAAAAGAGATCAAATTAAATAGCTATTCTATTGCCAGGCAATCTTCCAGGTGCTATTGGTCTATTATTTAATTCTGAAAATAAACCTATAGCTAGGTGTTTAGTTCTTATTTTATAGATTTGGGAAATGATTCACTTAATGTATTTTTTTTCCCTATGAACATTCAGCGCTGTGTGTCTTACATTACATCAATTACTCTACAGACTATAATTCAGTTAATCCTTACCATAAAGAAAGACCAACTACAGAAAATATAAACCTCACAACCACCTCTCCTGTTCTCACGCATTCAAGGCATTCTAAGAGCTAGGCTCTGTCCGGTGCTCCAGTGGAGATGTTGCCCTGGGCCACCCAGCTTACATCTCAGGGAAGAGTGTAAGGAAACAGAAAGATTAATGCCAGGAGCATAGAACAGCACAAAGAGTTGAATAAATGAATGAATGAGTGAGTGAGTTTGGAGAATTAATAAATAAATAGAATGGCTGCTGAATTGAGGAGTAGGCTAAAAGTAGAAACAGCAATATAGTCTCATGAGGAGAGCTGAGTATTTTCAAACTCATTTGTATCCTAGCCTAACCACATGAAACTCAAAACATCATTTGGTCTGAGTGACAAAAAGTCATCAAACTCGGACAGGCCAGTAAAATGAGGAAAGAAACTCATTTTATTCAGACTTGTTCTAGCTATGGTTTAACACAGTTTAGGACCACGGCCATAAAGCCCTCAGGAACAATCTAATGTGCTTGAAAGTATCATATTAAATTACATTTCATTACATTTTGCCCAAACAGCATAGCAATATCTGTGTACAATATTTGTAACAGAAGCAAAAACGTGCCTTGTATTTGCATCTTATTAACCTATTTAAAATCCCAAACAGAAGAAGATGAATTGGAATCTTTTGCAGTGTAATGCATTAAAATACAAAATGTGGAAATATCAAGTAGCATTAAGCAAGTGCAAATATAATAATAAGCACTGTAACAGTGAGGCAGTGGTTTCAGATTGTAGTAAATTCACATCATGTTGTCTACATATCACACTGAGATAAGAAATATTGATTTGAAGCATAAAATGGAGCTTTAAGGAAATATACGGTTTGCTGCCCATACTCCCACCATCCCACTAAAAGAGGTCAATTAACCTCATTTTGAAAATTGTATTTATATATATCCATATACATGCACATATATATGTACACACACACTAAAGAGAAGTTCATGACTGCCTCCTTGAACATAGTGGACGCTCCATGAATAAATGAATAATTATTATGGAATTAGATACAAATTTCATTTATCCTCCAAACATTCATTAGTGCCTACTATGATCTGGGCAATAGGTTGTTTATACAAAGAAAGGCACAAAGGGAATTTGTATCCATATTCACATATAGATATAGATATATGGGCATATAGATATACAGATGTAGATATAGTGACTATATTTGTGTGTGTGTGTGTGTGTGTGTGTGTGTGTGATAAAAGCTATAACTGGATATATAAAAGATACTGGCTGCAGAGAACACAAAAAAAATGTCCATGTGTGTTCTCCAGGGCTGAGGTCAATCTTTGTCCTCCCACGAGTAGCTAGGTAGCTAGAAGTGTATTCAACTACCAAGACACCACAGGTGCTGCTTCTGAAGTCAATAGCCTTCATCCTTTATGTAAACTTCAGCTGTCTGGGTTCAGTTTCACTAAAAATACTTACTAATGCACTATAGAATGGGAATAATAGACATGGTAAGCTTGACGGGAACAATGGCTGACATGACTTTAGAGTCTATACCCAAACATAACAGCAGTGGTCTTATGATTCAGCACTGATATTAAGCAGCATTGTAACCTCAGGGCAGAAAGGTACAATAACTATGTGCTTACTTTATGCCAGGAAAAATATCCTAGACTTAACAATTACCATGTCAGTCCATTTTTATAACCATGCCTTATAGCACCTATTATCATCCCTGCTTTCCAGGAGGAACCTAAGTCATGGTAAACCTGAGCAATTTTTCCAGAGTCATCTAACAAAGACGTCTGTTATTAATCCTAGCTATTCCCTAAGCAGCAATTGTCATTAAAAACCACAGAAAGCTAGGACTTTAAGAACTGGAGACTCGAGCCTACTGCATCTAAATGACTTGACCAAGATCACCCAACAAGTGGCTGGCAGAACTTGGACATAAACCCGATTCTCTTCTAATGTTCCACCAATACATCAGGCTGTCTCTCCAGACTCTCCACCTCAAGTTTCAGTCTGTGCAAACAATGGAGACAGTGCAGTGATAGATCGTGCCTAAGAGCTATTTTAATAGCCCTGCTGTTTTGCTAGAGAAACACAGATGCTGTGATTTGCTCCCCTTGAAGCCTGCAGCCAGGTTACTGCTCAGGCAGCCACCAGATGCTGCTGTTTCCAAAAGACACCTGAAGGCAGTCAAGTTTCCAAAGACACATGGAAAGCACTGCCTGGACAAAGACCCTTTGCTAACACAGCACTCTGTCCATTTGGGTCAAGGTCCCAGGATAAATGGGTATTTTTCCCAGACCTTAGGGTTCTCCACCTTCAGACTGAGGTTCACTCAAAACCCAATTCAAGGTCAGCGATGCCTCATGGTCAAGTCTAACTCTAAAGTTAGACTTCTAGGGAAAGGAAAGAGCACCACCGTTGTAAGTGGTTTCTCATGGATGCTTTTTAAATTTAATCTTTGCAATGACACTGTGAAGTGATTGTGATCTCTATTTTACAGATGAACAAATCAAAGCTAGAAAAATAATGAAACATCAAAATGTAATAGAGTCGATCTCAAGTAATGGTTTTTGACCATTGGTCTGAAAGTTCCATGCCTGTATTCTTTTCAGGAAAATGGCAACACAGTTGACTTGAAGTAGCTAGCAGGTCATTCCCCTGCAGTTAAAGTATCTGACTCAGAGAATGTCTTGGCTGTGTTATTCCTAATTCTAGCCAGATATCTCCTATGATGCCACTGTTTCAAAAATGGTTCTGTTTCCAATCACTGGCTCAAAAATCTCTTTGCTTACTCCTTTGGCAACAGGGAAAGAGGGATGGAGGGAAGTCGGAGCTGAGATTTATCCAGAATCCATTTTCATAAATGAGAACCTTTTCACAGTGAAATAAATTTCCCACCTATGGTATCTCTGCATCTCATTCAGCATCCCCCATCTCTTGATTATCACTGTGGGTTGTAATGTACACTCTATTAAATGGGCAATAAACACAGCAAGGGTTATTGCCACACATAATAGCTAACAGAGATCTTGTCTTTTTCTGTCTTTCAGAGCCTTCCACACCTCCCTGCTACACCCTTCCCATCTCCCCACTAAAAGAGAAAAGCCAGAAATATGCCCTGATCTATAGCAGAAAGTCTCATTATTCATTCACACAGCCTACAAATATGCTTTCCTTCCAGTATCCTCAGCTCAGAAAATGCATCTCCATTCATCAGGCTGCTCAAGCCAGAACCCTAAGAATGGTTCCTCTTTCTCTTCAGCTCTCTTACGATATTCTCAAAATTATGATCTTTTACATGAATGCTTTTAAATCCATTGTCACTGCCACCATCCTAGTCAAAACTAGCACCGTTTGTTCTTTGGACTAAAACCAAGAGATCTTTCTCCCCACTTCTATTTTTACCACCACTATTCCTACTTCGTACCCATTTCCCAGCCAGTAACCAGGAAGATCCTTGGAAAAATCATAATCCTATTGTGCTTCCTTCCTATTTTTTTTTAAAGATTTTATTTATTTATGGACACAGAACTAGGTACAGGGATAGTGAGAAGATTCACCACACACAGAGCAGGGAGCAGAACAGGCAGATCTACGAAGTACACTGCTGAGGGGAGCAGCGGACGGGTCAGGAGAGGTCTGCCACACCATATGGTCACCTCTGGGGCAGGCGGGGATCGAACTCATGTGGAAGTGGCTTTAGCTTCTTAGTGCAGTGTTTTAACCCGCTGCACCACCAGGAAGGGCCTCTTCCTTCCTATTCTTAACACCAGTTAGTGGGTGTTACTATGGACACAACACTAGATATTTTTCACTGTCTATTCATTAAGGCATGTTCAGACCTCCATTTTTATAGGTGGAACCTCTCCAATTCATTCATGTCTCTAATCTTATGACATGCTCTCCAGTTTTTATAAACATCCTTTTTGTCCTGCCCTAGGTAACTTCCAGGTTGTGTTTCTTTGACCTGAAACATTCTTTGCCTCAAATCAGACCTGACCTTAAATATGTGCAGAGTGCAAGATGCCATCTTAAAATACTTCCCTCATTCCACATTAGATTATATCACCTCCCTGCTGAAGACCTTTCCCTGCCCCTCCCACAACTGCCTCCAGAAAAATGATCCAGTGTATTTTGATGTCACACAAACTTCTCACTGGCCTGATTATCTCACTGCTTGCTATCCAAGGTTCATCTTTGCCATAGGGTTCACTGTAGATATGGACTCCACCAATACCATTTCTTCTCTCTTGCATTTAATACTGTACAGTGTTATTCCAACCTTCAAGACCAGCACGGTAAGCAAACCCACTGCCATGTGTCACTGTCTCTCCCATAACCACTATCACCATCACCATCTTCAATTCCACCTCTACCACCTCCATCACCACCAGTAAATATAAGCAAAGTGTCACTCACTTTGCTTATATATTGCACTATATTAGGTATCACAAGGTCTAATAGCTGATGACTGAACCAAGGCACTGAGCCTTTAACTCTGGAACCTTAACTGTGACTCTCTGTCTCAGATGCTTGTTATAGTCTATGTCTGGTATCTGGTATGATTTTTGCCTGTTGTGCACTTTGTCCGTTGGGAAAATTCCTTTAAGATTTTCTGTGAATCTTCCCTTGAGTTCTTTAAATAGAGTCCCCTGTGTTTTTTTGATTTGTTCACATTATTCTACCATAACAGTCACACTGTATCATGTTCATGCCTTTTCCAATTGTTTCATTCAGACCTGCAACCATTAGGTGTGAAATAAGAGTATGGACCTGCCTTAGACAGCTATTTGACCTTAGGTGACTTAATGAGCATTTACCTCAAGGAATTACAGAGAGATTTAAAGTAAGAGGTTGAAAGCCCTTAGAGTAGTATACAGCATATAGTAAGTCCTCAATAAATTTGTAAATATACAGATACACATGTACTAAGTGGAAAGTTTCAGAAATGAGCCTTAGAAATACTCAATTTATAACAATAAGGAAGATTAAATACAAATATATTTGTATTGAAAGTTATGTTTTTTAAAAAATGGGGGATTAATGCCTGTCAGATGCTAGAAATTGGTAATATACCTTTAGAAAAGAGGGAATCTAGAGTATAAGAATAGCTATATAACTTGCTCCAGTAACTTTTACTTTTGAAAATTTATTTAAAAGAAATGATCAGACATTCATAGAAAGAGTGATTTGCTCCTTCATAAAATATATGATATGTCGGCCCTCCCTGGTGGCGCAGCGGGTTAAAGCACAGCACGGAGAAGTTAAAGCCACTTCCCCATGAGTTTGATTCCTGCCTGCCCGGGAGGTGACCACATGGCGTGGCAGACCTCTCCTGACCCGCCCGCTGCTTCCCTCAGCAGTGTACTTCATAGATCTGCCTGTTCTGCACCCCACTCTGTCTCTGGTGAGGCCCCTTGCTGTCCCTGAGCCTCTGGCCTGTACCCCAGTTCTGTATGAACAAATATATAAATCTTTATATATATATGTGTGTATATATATATATGTATATGTATATACATATATATATAAAGATATATATATATATGTGACATGTCTAATAGATAGTGTAAAGTGTGCTAGAATTCAATATTTATTGAATTTTTAATTATAAGGCAAAAATTTGGGAACAGTCTAAATATTCATCAATTATAGAATAGTTCATCAGGGAATATCAAACACATCAACTAATTCTATTAAAAAATTAGGACACTACACTAAAGAAATATAAAATGTAATCCTAATATTTTCTTACATTTACATGGAATAGAATCTGTGAAGATGCAAATAGAAAGTTGTCAAAGAATCATTCGAATGGCAGAATTATGAGTGATTGTAATTTTCATCTTCAGTTTTTAAAAATATGATCCTAAATTTAGATAATGAGAATGCATTACCATGAAAGAATTAAAAATAACTGATATGATTGAGAGATGCAGAAACTACAGTAATATATTCTTCCAGGCTCTCCCTCACCGAGCAAGGGGTTAAAGTGCAGCACTGCAAAGCTGGCCACGACAGCATCAGGGCACATTACATCCCCACCCTAGAGGTGATCCACATGGCACAGACCTCTCCTGTCTCGTCATCCATAGCTCCTCTCAGCAGTGCATTTCAGTCGGCCTGTTCTGCCCCCCACTCTGACTCTGGTGAATCCTTTCACCGCCCCTGTATATCTGGCCTGTACCTCAGTTGTGTGTGCATAAATAAATAAATCTTAAAAAAAAATTATATTCTTCCCAAGTATTGAAAGGAAAGAATCTCTGTCCCATGCCACACAAAGGTCTCAAAAAAGAGCTGTAGTAAGATTTGGGCTCTGGAGTTCTGCCACAGTTCAACCATGACAATGCAGACAAAGTACTCTATTATTATGTGCCTCAGATTTCTCACTTAATAATGATGATGATGACTTTCAGATTCATTGCGGAAGCTTAAGAAAATATGCTCTCCTTTTCATAAGCCACAGCCCCCATATCCAAGATCCATGAGATTTCTCTAGCACACCTCCTGCATGCAAACAACCATTAGGAACCTTGGGACTGGAAAATGAATAAGTTAAAAGAAAAAAGCCAACAACTTAAGTGGGTGGCTTACACCTCAGATTCTTACTCCACCCTCACAAGATGGAAATGAAACCCAGCATTTCACTAAGTGGCTCCCACAGTGCCCCACTAGGACACCAGGGGGAGGCTCAGTGCCCAGGCCTCCCCCATGATGGAAAGTGCCGCAGGTCTCCTGCCCTTCTCTGATTTTCCATCCTGATTGAAGGATACGTGGAACAATTGCATTTATAATTAGTATTTTTGTCATTTAAAGTTCACTAGATTTGTAGCCAATTATTGGCTAAAAAACATTTATTATTTGCAATATATTATTAGTTTATTATGGCTCATTGGTCTAAAATACTTCGTTTAATCCTTTGCAGGTCCTTAAACACAAATATGGCAGCTATTAGCAACCTCTTCAGTCAGGCATAAAATTGTACCCAGAGGCCTCATAAACAATAGAGTGCTTTGCAAAGATTAAATCAGTGTACACAGCTGTGAAGGAGGCCATTAGGAAATGCATTATCATTCTGTTTTACTGTTACTTTGTGTGCCACTCTGCTCCTGTCAATCCATCAGCAAGCCCTGCCCCTGTCCCCGCCCCATCAGTGGAGGCGCCTCCAATTTTACCAGGTATGAGGCAGCCAGGAGGAGAGGTAGGACCCCAGCCTTCCCATGTAAGGTCAAGGACACCTGTGTAGCACTGGGCAGAGTCCAGAAAAAGCAAAACACCACAATGCTCACCTTCATCACAGAAGGAGACTATGTCACAAGGTTTCCTGAAGATGTTCATTTCATATAAAGTAATTGTTTTCTTGTTTGCCTTTGCATCTGCACTCAAAATGTCTGCTGCTTCCAGAAAAAGGAGAAAGAAAAGGGAAACTCTCATTTTGGAGGCACCTGTCATGCTTCATTGGGTCTCTTGGCTCTCAGAGAGTTACTCAATCTACAAGACAGAATTTGTGGATGCTGCTAAAGCCAAATGGAAGCACAAAAGGAGAGCTGAGCATGAGTTGGCAAAAATACTTCAGACCCTCCCAGTATTGTGTGACTAATGCAAAGCTTCCCAGTGGAAGATCTAAGTTAGGTTTGAAACACGAAGAGAAAATACAAGTAACAAGAACTGTAGAGCTGTGGAAAAAGGACAGAGAAGGATGTTTCTGGTTCTGGATCAGCATAGGCAAAGGCAGAGAAGTATGAAGCAATGTAGTGTCATTAAGTCCCTCCAACACCTTGCCAGGTGGATGGCATCTATGTTTCTAGAGAAAAAGCCTCTTATCTGCTCAAATCCTTCTATCTCTGACTACTCCCCCTTTTAGCTCTGACCCCTGCATTGTCCTTTAGAGGCAAACTTAGCAACATGACAAAAAATGCAGGCTTTGGATTCATGTCCCTTCAAGTCTGAGCTCAGTCCGAATTATGTTTCAGTTATTTTTTGTTTGGGTGATCTTAGACAAGTCACTTCTCTGATAGTTTCCTATCCAGCAAATGGGATGACATCAGACTACTAGGGGATTTATATGGAATCTGTAAAAGCACCTAGTGTATTATCTCTGTCGCTTAGAAGAGAGCCAAAAATCACTGGTTTCCTTCCTTCTATATTTAGGAATCAGTTGAAAATTCGTTCCAGGAAATCTCTCAAAATTCACCAATTTAGAAATTAGCTATAGGCAGGGAGATAGCTGACATTGGTATTTCTAGAAAAATTACATATAAAAAGCTTTGAGAAAGACTAGCTAAATGGAATTAACTCTGGTTTGTAGTCTGGTCACCTCTGAGTTTTACCAATGTACCCTCAAACTCTTTTCTCCCACAATTGAACACTCTTTGACACAGATACTTTTTCTACCTTTCTTAGAAAGGTACCTAAAGATAACCTTTCAAGGATATGGAGGGGTATAGGCAGGAAATACAACATTTGATCTTTTGGAAGAAGTTCCTCTTGACTTGATATACAGCAAGTAGGGAAATTTAACTAGATGTGACCCTCCCAGGAAACCCACAGGACCCACAACCCATTATACAGCCCACACTCATGGTTCCAGCCACGATTACTGACCAGCCACTTCCTGAACACACCAGCTTTGCTCAAAACATGGTATTTATCCTGCCATCTTGTAGGGACAGTCCTCTCCTGCCATCATAAAACTCCAATTCATCTTTGACACCCAACAACTTTCTAACTTCTCTCCATGCAGGACACTCACTGCCTGTGACCCCACAGAGCAGCATTCATGGCTTCATTTCACATCTATCACACCTTGGAGTCCTTGGTCCTGTCTGTGCTTCCTCAGTGCCCTGCAGCATGAGTCACATTTCAACCCGCTGGCAAATGAATGGATCCATCCATTTATCACCCAGGAGACACCCTTAGGGGACACAGCCAACCTGGGGTGTGGCTGTGTGGATGGTGAAGGAGTCATCACAGCATCAGAGAGTAGAAAGTGGCACTGCCATGTAGATTCTGAGCGGGCTTTTCCCTTCAACTCAGCCCACCAACCACCCACTCAGTCTCCCCTAAGAAATTGGTTATTTTCTGTTTGGTCTCTGCCCCATGCATTCTTCTCCTTCTCCTGTCTTGTTTTGTGGCCCAGGAGACTGATGCCTTTGCGTGGTCTCTTGGGGCTTCTTTGCCTTTTGGCCCTTGGTTGGGTTCTGCCAATGGGGAGCTCTGACAGGTCAAAAGGCAGCGACAGAGAGATATTTTGTGCTGTTTCCTCCCTGCTGTAGTGTCTTTGCAGCAGCTGATCCCCCGGAAAGGTGAGCCCCGAGGAACTGCTCCTCCACAGAAGACTCTTACCTGTTTTAATAACACAGCTTCTACCCTTTGCCCTTTCAGCCCCAGAATTGGAAAGAGTTACCTATGGGTGACTCTCTACCTCACCACCCCTTACTCGACTCCTCCCACCCCCTCATGGACGTGAATCCTGCCCACGACTCTGCTCAAGACGCCCTTTCACTAACGTATGTTTATTTAAGCCATCAGACATCAACCCATTCTTCTGACAGGGTCCTGGCACAGAGCCCTTCAGAGAAGGAGCTGCCCCCACTTGTGCTGTCCTGAAGAGCACCTCCAGGTCCTATCTGAACATGGACATCACTTACACGTGAGGCTTGTAAAGAGCAATGATTCTGAGACTATGCTGACAACATTTGCTAATTGATGGCTAGAGCTGGGAAGTGTCTGTCTTGTACAACAACTTGGGGCTGGTTTGGGGCAGGCAAAGACAGAGGAGAAAGGTAAAGGAGAAAGAATGATGGGGGAAGGGGGTCAGCAGATGGATTTTCTTCAGTTTTGCAGCCAATTTCTGGTGGTCAGGCAGATCTGGTCCGCCCTCTCCTCTGGCAGAGAGGAAAGAGGAGTTCAGCAGAGCACAGAGAGGTAAGAATTTAAGCTGCACTCAATCACATGCTAGCTAATGTTCAGCTCAGGCAAGTGATAACTTCTTTGGGCCTCAATTTTTTTATCAAATACCTTCTTACACTGGAAAACGAATGCTATCATTTGCCAGTATGTGAGAGAACTCCTGCCATGTTCCAGATAGACCACGCCTGATGTGAAAGGTGGGTTTCTCGTACCTGGCATCTGATGGATGGACAGTTCAATAAATGAAGGAAGGAAGGAACATATCCTCCTTCAACAAACCTTTTGTTATAACTTAAGTTGAGCTGAAATCCACCCTTATATAACTTTTACCCACCGGACTTAGACCTGCCTTCCAGAGCCAAGCAGAATAAATCAACTCGCCCTTCTAAATGAAAACCCTTCAAATATTCCTGCTTAATAAATTGAATAAATAGACTCCACTTTAATAAATTTGCCCTAGGCCTGTGGGCCTTTGCAAGGCAGGCAATATAAATGAAGATGATGTCCGCACATGAAATGCTTCGTGGACCACGTGACTGCCACTCTGTCTGAGTGGGGGAGGGGAGAGGTGCATTGAAAATGAGCCTGCAGTAGTGGTCAGACTCTAGCATTAGCCTTTCAGAAGCAAGTCAAGCTATCACAACACACCTTGATTTTTTTTTTAAAGCATCATATTCTACTTCTCTCCCTTTCTTATTTCTTCACTCTTTTGTTTCCTTTATTTGAAATATATCGACTATCTCTTTTGAACCATATAGTCTGCAGAACTCTTCCCACGTTTATCTCATTATGTCATTCAATTCCTACTGGAAGGGATATGTAATGTCAGTATTCTCATAATACCCATGAGAAAGCTTTGATTCTGAGTCAAAAATTGTACCCAGGGTACAGAGAACAGCAAAGTGCACAGCTGGGACTCAAAACCAGGTAGTCTTGTCCAAAGAGTTCTACTGCATAATTTTATCTACAGAAGACTAGAGAGCAGTAGGAGGAAAAGGCCACACACACGCACATGCATGCCTATGCACACACATCACACACACACTACACACACCCACACACACAGAAAGCACATTGCACTTAGCTTTGATGGGTATTTTCAGGTAAAGAGGATACCAGGAGTGTGGATTTGTTTGGGAAGCTCTATGGCTTGAGGAGTGGTTCAGCACTTGTTGTGCTTGAAGAGTGAGGTCCTTAGCTACAGCTGGCAGGAAACCCGGCTAGGTAGTCAGGCCGTGTGCAGCACAGGAATGAGACCCAGACATAAGAAACTAGGCCTTTATACAGTTTTGATGAGTAAGGCAGTTTGGGGAACAGCCATCACTATCCTCCGAGGTTTAAGACTGATTTTATTGACTTCCACGCTCAGTGGCCTGGCTGCTCACCCACCATTACACTTCTGTCATCACTGGAGCTCAGGGATCATTTTTTTTTTTTTTTTTTTAGGTTTACCCAGGCTAAAAAATAGTCAGCTTTTAAATCACTAGGAGAGAAAAAAAAGGTATGAAGATAAGATAGCCCATATAGAAAAAGATAGGAAACAAACGAAGTTCCCAAGAAAGCATAAAGAAGAAGAAGCATAAAACAAAAAGACAGGCATAAGACCAAACATATCAGTTATGACAGTAAATATAAATGGTTTAAGTTCCCGTAATAAAAGATAAAAGTCTTTCAGATTGGGTTTTAAAAGCAAAATTCAACCGTACACTTCTTACAAGAGACAAACTGTAAAACAAAAACAAGAAAGGAAAGGAAAGGGGAGGGAAGCTGAGCAAATATTTATCAAGCATACAAAGCAAACAAAAAGAAGGCAGCAACTGGCAACATTTCAAAGTAGAATTCAGGGTAAAAAACATTATAGGAGACAAAGAAGGTTATTTTATATTGACAAAAGCCTCCATTTATAATAAAGCAAGGAGACACACTGTTACATAATGGAAAAATATAATGGCAAAATCTTAGCTAAGGAGAGAGGGATAGAAATAGCCTCCTCCATACTGACTTTACAATCAGCAGAAGACAAAAATAGCACACGATCATTAATAAGTTATGCACACATCTCAAAAACATTGCAGAAATGAACTTGAGTCCTTACAATGTTTCAAACACTCTTCTAAATATTTACAAGTACTATTATCTCATTTAATCCTCACCATAACTCTACAAGTTAGTAAATCATTATCCCTCTGTTAAAGATAAGAACACTGAAGCCCAAGGAGATTCCCTTATCTACCCAAGTTATAACACAACTGTACTACCATGGAGATTGAAGTTGGTTTTATAAAAAGGCAGCTATCCCTGGCGTTTCAACAGTTATGCTGACATTTCTCAAAGAAAACAATGCATGTTTCTTTTAAAGCAAACTATGACATTTACCATACAAAGTAGGCAGATGTCATCAAGAAAATTAGAATGGAGGTCCCTTCCCTGGTGGCATAACGGGTTAAAGCACAACACTATGAAGCTATCCACAGCCACTGCAGCATGAGTTCAATCCCCAACCAGGGAGGTGACCCACATGGTGCGGCAGACCTCTCCTGGGATGTGCCAAATGTTGAGTTTCCCAAAGACCACCAAGGACCTGCTCCGATGCAAAGCATATGAGGGTCTTTATTGCAAGCTTGAGCCTGGGCTCCCAACCTGCACCAATGCAGCGGCTGAAGTTGAGAGCCCCAGCCCAGGGAAGGCAGAGTTGTTATTACAGAAGAAGGGAGTTTCAGCCCAGCAGAGAGGAGTTTTAGCAGTACATTGATTGGTAGACATTGAACAAAGTTATCTTGTCTTAACCTGGTTGGTCTATGCATGTAAGATGTGACCTTCCCTGCTCGGCCAGGATGCCTTAGGACATCTAGTGCTTTCCTGATATGTACTGGTTACTTGCCTACTTGCTAATTGGCTGTTGCTATGGGGTGAACAAGGTTAGGACATTTTCAGTTAAACTTGGCCTTGGTGACTTGTTGGTAACCGGAACTTAGGCCTGTCTGCTTCAGAAACATTCTGAAGCCTGTCATGGTATCAATTTGGTCTTTTACCACCCACTGCTCCCCTTTCAGTGTTCTGCTCCCCACTCCATCTCTGGTGAGTCTTCTCACCGCACACCTCTAGCCTGTACCCCAGTTTCTGCATGCATAAATAAGTAAATTTTGAAAAAAGAAAATTAGAATGGACAGAGAATAATACCTAAATGATCTGAACATAAAATAACAGATCTGTATTTAGTGATTTAAAACCCTCATCCAGGTAGAAATTATCTATATGCCTCTGCTTGGTAGCTCACTCAAGCACTTAACATACACACCACATAGATCAATCATCAATGTGATACTGAAATTCTGTATCAAACATTGCAAACTTATTTCATCCATGCACTAAAAAAATTATCATGACTGAAAATGACTTATCCTGTGCTACTGGGATAACCATATAAATAATGTCTTGCTGCTTCAAAAGAGAAATTCACATGGTTATTTAAATAGATCACTTGTTTCCACTGAATGTAGCCTTATGAAGTTGGGAGCAGGGCTGGTGGTATTAAGAGATGTAGGCCAGAAGGCAGAGGTGCTCTATCACATGAGTTACCAAATACAAAGACTCAAATACAGACACCAAAGCAGACATCTTAGGACATGTCTGAGTCAAACTAGCAGCGAAAATAAGGTTGAAGAACTAAGCTGGTTCTGAAGTGCCCTAAATCAGGGAGACATCAAGACCTTGTTCAGGATCTTGACTGGGCATGGCAGTCGTAGGCAAGCTGGTGGTGGTAGAATGGAAGTGGAGGTAGTGATGGTGTTTGTGGAGGGGAAGCAACGGTGACTACCTGACCCCAGTTTTGGGGGGGGAGGTTCCCATGAAGTTAGACACTTAACAGGGCAGGGAATTCCTAGGAGGATCTGCTGCAAGATGTAGTCCTCTCACCTGGAGAAGAAAATGCCATGCAAGGTTGGAGGTCGTGTTTGAAAATATTCTCAAGAGAAGCTCTGAATCGTTTAGGTTCAAAGGCTTTCAGTTAAACAGGATTTCAGTTTCTGCAATCTTATAAATGTGAGCATCTATCTCTTGAAAATGGGCTTGTTCATTGTGAAGCTAAACCCTGGGAAAGGAAGTCTGAGATGCCCAGAGGAGTTTTTGTTTCTCTCAAATATAGATCCGAGAGGACCATGTCACCGGGAGTGTCCTCACCAGGGACAGAGCACTGAGTGTAAACAGCAGGGGTTGAGATTCAGATTAATTGATTTCAGGCTAGTGTGCTCATGTTTTGTTTTGCTCACATTTATTTTTCCCAATTAAAAATATTATATCCTTTGTGGACAGTTTTGAAAAATCCCAATCATGCCCAGAAATAACATCTGGCAACATTTGGACTTTTTTCTTCTAGTAATTTATTTTTTCCGACTATAGAGAGGTATGAGATATATATATTTATATGTGTGTGTGTGTATGCATATATATATATGTATATATATACACATACACACAAACACATACACACAAAGTTATAGAAACAACTTAGTTTTTACTTCATCAGCATGTGTGGGAGGGGGAGCTTTTATGGAAGACAGGAGCACTGCAGGCACTGCAGGTGGGTTAACTAGATAGTCTGGTTAGCCAGACAGGACACAGTGGAGAGAACAGGAGGGGAAGTGAAGGAAGCATCTCTGGACCAACCCAAGGAGACTCTGTGAAGAGAAGGAAGAACCAGCAATGGAGAGCAGAGAGGACTGAGAGAGAAAAATACAATGGGGAGATAGCAGACTTCCTTGCGGACACCACTGTTGGCATCTAGACCCAATAGCCCAGGCGCCCAGGTCCTGACAGGACACTGAGGTGAGCAGCGATGGACTCTTCCTTGCTTTAGCTCCTTCTGCTTCACCCACACTAGATATGACCTATAAAATCTGTTAAGGAAACAGAGGTTCAGGATATGAAACTCATGCTGTCAAAAGGGGTAGAGCTGGGATTTAATCTGGAGATCACCTAGCTCCGGATAATATGAATGTTTTTCAATGAGGAAGCCATCTCTATGATGAAAGATAAGTTTATCATACACAAAATTAGTTCTTAATAAAGACAGGCAAACTCAGGCATCAAACTGAAATCCTTAAGGTTTAACTAGTAGGTTTCCTGGCTGCTCCCTAAGAGCTAGAGTCTGACCTGAATGCTCTGTATTCAGAGCAAGGTGGCCTGGCCTGGGGGACTGGGCTGTTCCTGGTCAGGCTAAGGCAACTGTGTAGACAGGGTGAGGACCCCCACAGGTCCCCCCAAGCCCCCATAAAGGTGCCTGCCTTGCCTTCTGTATATGTCACCATCCTGTTTTTCAACAGTGTTTTTCCCACTTGACTCATGGTCTGACCCAGAACCACTATGCATGATTTAAAATTTCAGCATTTCTCTTTCAACTCTCTTGTTTAAAAGAGAAGAGACTCTTTTAATAATGTTCCCAGTGGCTCCTTGTCCATTCCTTTTCATTTCTGCTAGGTACTTTTAAGTTGTATTTCCCTTCCACCCCCCTGCAAACTCCCCAAGGCTTAGCTTCAGAGACAGGGCTCTCTCAAGACCCAATCAATTCTAACATTCAATTAAGCTAATTAAGTTCAGGTTGCCATCAATATATTTCTTAATTATGGCTTAAACACAGGTAAAACCTAGAAGTGTTCATCAACTGCCCTTAGCCTCAACTGAAAGCTAGCATCTACCATTAAGAATTCCCGTGGGTCAAATCAAGGTTCTGACAATAGTTAGAAAGACCACATGTGTATTTGCATAGGATTTGCATATATCTACATAGGTTAGTCTCTTTGCAGTAGATTTCCAATTAAAATGTTATTATTTCAGCCTTGAAGTTGTTGTTCCTGATTTGCCTTTTCTCTAGCACCATTAGCAACACCTGTTCACTTTGACGTTGGTTTCTGGGTGAGAGGAGGACAGGACAGTGATGAGAAAGGACGGGTGCCGTGATCTACAGCCAGCCGGGAAGAGCTCAAATATCAGCATTTACTGTGTGGTGGGCTCACCTAGCAAGTGGGAGATTTTTCTGTATAGAAGACACCGTCTTGAAATTGTTGCTGGGGCTGCACTGGGTGACTGGGCTGGTCTCCACCTCTCCTTTCCTGCTCACCGCTTGCTGCCTTTGCTCTGGCTGACACATTTCTTTCCTACCAGTGAGTCTTATTTTCCAGCTGAACACAGATACCAGAAGAGTCTTTCTGAAATACAAGACTGGTCATTTCATTTGTCTGCTTGGAATGTGTCCCCAGTGCTGGAGTTGTGAAAGCTACAATATGCATGTGATGTGAATGGTCCTTCTTGACAGCAGGTCTCCAACCTCCCTCTCTCCAGCCATATGTGTTGACTCTACTTTGGGGTCCCGGCTAGGTGAACCACCTGTATTAGCCACGTGAGTGGTTTCCAACCTGTATAATAAGGGTCTATGTAATTCTGAGGGTCATGCTTCAAAGGCTGTCTCCTGAGATGAGGGTGTTTCCCTGGCTTTAGGAATTCTACAGAGAATGCAGGCTTTAGACTTCCATATCTGTTTTGGGCTCCTATTATATTCATTGAATATGCAAATTAATACTAAGTGCTTAGTATCCTAAATACTGCACTGATTCTATGAAACACTGCTTTGAAAATAATTTTTTTTCTTAAAAAATTATGTAGTCTTCAGACTTTGATGTTTCCATTGCAAGTAGTAAATCTATACCACAGTGTACAGCTGCCCACCAGGGCCTGTGACTGGGTTTAAGGCTCTGCACAAGGAGAAAGTATGAGTGTCCCCACTGTAAAAGAAAGAGCCCAGTGTGGGAAGGAAGAGACTTCTGCCCCTATGGTCCCTCTGAGCAATGCACTTTTGAATGCTTATTCTGATCTTCATAACAACTATGAGGATTATTTTATGGATCATGAAAGACAGGGTCCCTGATGTCAAATCATTTATCAAGATCATAGAAATGAGAAGCTTGGATGTGAACCCAGTTCTCTGCTGCAAATATCCTTCTGTTTCTACCACACTTGAGAACAATAAGATGTTTGCAAGCACCGGTCTGGTTGCTTCTGTCTTGAGTGTACAGATTGCACTTGGCATGTGGGTGACTGTAATGAACCCCATTAATAAATGAAAGCAGAAGACATATGTGGGGATAAGTGGAGAAGGTTTGGTGGTGGATGGGGGGCATGACGCTAGGGACGGGGAATCCAAACGCAAAGACCCTGAAAATATATGTGAAATCTATAGTAGAGTAGTTATGTTCAAGCCTTAGATACAAATTTCTAGCTATGAAGACATTAAAAATAAATGATTTAATCAAATTGTAAAAGGTAATAATCACTATATTTTCTGTACTTTAACTCAGAGAAATAAATGCCCTAGCCTTGAAAGAATAGAAAAACAGTAGATTTCAGAGAGAAGAATCCTGAGAAGACGACTATCTGGGTTTTGATTACTTTCTCATCAGGCAGAAAGTAGGCCATGGTAGGGCTCACAGTGGGTCACTTGAGGGTCAGGGTGGGGAGAAGAAGCAAGAAGTATTGCCGACTCAAAACCTGAATCTTGGCATTTGCAGAATACACTCTTAGTTATGCCTCATCCACTCATTTATCAATACATACTTGCTGAGTTACCATCCAATGTCATATCTCCCAGGGGCCATAGGGAGAAGAATGCTAACAGTGCCCCTGTCCTCATGGACTTGACATTGCAGTTGCAGGTCATTTAATAAAGAAAAAAAGAAACAACTATGACAGGTGCTACAAAGAGCATTAACGTGTGAGTTTCTGGAACACAACAAAGATATTCATCAAGGAAGAGGTCTTTGAGAAAGTGAGGGTACAGAGACTGAAATGGAGGGGAAAACCAGAAAAATGATGATGATGGCAGTTTGACTAATGACATAGTCTTTTTCTGTTTTTCAGACACTAATATAAGCACTTTTCATATAATCACTCATTTTACACTTATAATTCTATGAGATAGTGACCATTATGATCTATAGTTTACATGAGATGAATCTGCACCAAAAATATCAAGCAACTTTTCAATGGCCATACAGTGACGAGGATGGAGCAAGCAGAAAAGACAACACACATATAGGTGGGGGTCACCTAAGTATTGGGCTTGACTTCCACCAGGACAGGTAAGTTTCTCAGCGGCTGGTAGCGATACCATGCCCAGACAAAAATGCTGGGATGTGTAGGATTGATGGACTGATGAAATGTATTTCAAGCTTGTTTTGCTTCCAGCAACTCCTTCCAATCAGGCTCCCTAAGGTAAGAAGCCATGGATACAATGGCCAAAAGGCATCTTAGATGTGCTGAGATTTTACCTCATTAAGAAACTGGAGTTGGGGAACCTGTTCCCTCCACCAACCTGAGGGGTACTTAGTCACATGGGAAACTCTTCAGGGAATTCCCATTCCCTGGCAAACCAGAGCTGTGACTCTGAGTGCAGAATGCAGGCTTGTCATTGGTCAGAGCTCTGTGCCTGGAGCAGCCCACACTGCCTCTTGCTAACAACCTATTTCCCATTAGGTACCCCTGCAGGCAGGTGTCATTTGAGTCCTGAAGGAGAGAACAATGGTCTGCAAAGGCAAAGGGGAAGACAAAGCTTCTCCTAGTGGCTGAAGTATCTGTTTTGTGCCTCTTAGACAGGTCTCCAAAGCCACACCCATTTCCTGGCTTGGAATTACTCATCTCCATCAATTGGCTTGCTGACGCTACTTATTTTTATTATTAAAGTATTTTATTTAGTCATTTCTGCTAACCAGTGGAACTCTGAGAGTTTAAAGTTAACATCCTTGATGATGATCTTACAGACTCCAGAAAAGTGGCCTTGTGCTCCACGTCATTCTGTTGCACTTCATCCAAATAGACCTGTGTGAACAGGCTGCCCTCCGACACATGCGAATTCTCCTGTCCACAGTCTCACTCGGGCAGACCAAGTGCTCCAGGTTCACAGCATGCACACCTGGACACTTCTGGTTAATTCTGACTTTGAAGTTTTTAGGCAGAATTCTCCACCGACCAGTTAAAATCACATGGACTTCTTCAAGTCCCGCACTAGCTACACTTGGATTTTCTGGAAAAGAACTTCAGTGGAGGAGCAGGAATGAAGATTATAATATCTTTCTGATCTTCACCAACTTCAATTTCCTTGGGTTCTGATAACAGCCTCTACAGTGGGCTTTGAGGGCTGAGTTCATCTCTGCTCCAGGAACGCCCAATGATTCTAGACTCAGTCCTCTGGCTTCTCGCCTTTGGGCTTACTTCTTGTTCAGCACTGGCCTAGGAAGAGCCTCCCTGATTCTTCATTCATTATATTTTCTTCCTATTAATGGTCCATATTTGTTGCTCAGGCCAAACATTTCCCTCTTTGGCTCTCTGCTTTCCTTCCCAATTATAGTTTTTACTTTATATATGTAGTGCACATTATAATATATGCTAACATTGTATGATGTTATATAGTATATATTATATGTGTTATATATTATATATATGACATTTAATGATGTAATAGCATTATAATATATAACATATATAGCATATTTCTATGTTGTATTTACTTCATATCATATTTTAAGGATATCCTATGTGTCAGGGACCTCAATAGATACTTTATAATCATTGGCCTCATCCTTAAAACATCTCTGCATGTTTTACTATGCCATTTTATAGATGAGAAAACTGAGGATCATTTAGATAAGTGAATTATGCAAGTTGTCAGTGATACCAAGTGGTACGCCACGAGGACTTGAGCCTGTATCTACTCTGCTCTAAAATCTGAGAATTTCACATGATGCTACATAATAATTCACATATGGGTCATTTTGCTCATGTCTAGTCAACCTAATGAGGACAACTACATCCTGGAACCCTTTTATCTGCCCTGGTAATGTCTTTCTCAGTAGTAGATATGGAATATACTTCCTGAGAATGTTAAGGCAAAGGATGTCCTAAAAGAACTCTGCTGAGTTTTGTGGACTCCCCACCTACTCCAGCTTTCTGGATTCCATCCCCTATTCCAGTGATTGCAAAACTACAACTCCCAGCAGTACCAAGGAGAGAACTGTGAGGACTTAAGGGTGGAGCTAAGCAGGAATTCTGGGACTTTGGGGGATAAAATAGTGAGCAGTTTTCCAACTGTCACTCTGGAAAGGTAATGGTTCTCTCTCTCCGGAGCAACTGATCTCTGACTGGGGCTAGTGACTGTGGCTAGTAGTGTTAGCTTGGGACTAGAGCTCCAAGTTAGACATGCTGCTAAAGTATTCCAGCTACTTTGTATCCCTCCCTCTTCCCCTGGGTTGTTTCCTTTTCTTTTCCCCTTTTTTAAATAAGCCCATTACCCTTTCTGTGTGTGCCTGCAGCAAATTACATTGTGAGTGGGCCAGGGTGAGGCCCCACAGATAGGCAGCCCAAGTCCACTCTGGGCTACCCTGTAACAAAAACATAGACATTAAAGTGGAAACTAATAAGGGGGCTGGCTGACTGGATGGACTTCACTTTGATTTCAAATGTCTGTTTCACCAGTATGAATATGGCCTGCATAAGAATAAACATTATGAGAAAAAGTTCATTAGTTAGCTCCACTGTGTTGTTAATTTCCCAGCAACTAGAAGAACAGCAATAGGTCTAGTTTACCTCCTGCATTTATACCCTGGTCTTCAGGACTTTTCATTTCCCTACTTTGAGGTGAGCTCCAGAAAAACACTTATTATCCCTATAAAGCCGATGGAGAAGTTAAGACATTTCTTTAAGGAAACAGTGAATTTAGGGTGCAATAACTAGATCCTGGCCTTCAGGTATTTGGATTTGTGCTTTTATCAAATTTAGCACAGAAAATACAACTCGAAGGGAACTACTATTTGCTGAAGGTCTACTCAATACAGCATATTGTCTACTGTGTTTTATTTTCATACATTACAGTCGTACATTCCCAACATCAGCATGAAGTAGTTGCTATTACTATTCTTCATTTTCAAGGTTAGGAAACTGGGGCCCAGAAAGTTCATCTAACTTGGCCAAAGTCACAGAAGTCATAGAATCAGGGATGCTCAAGGGTCTGTGAGGCTGCAAAATCATTCTCTCCAGGTTTCCTCATGGCCGCTGTTATTCTCCACTGTATCTAAGATACCCAAAGAACTGCAACCATGTTTCAAACACAAGGACACATTCCAGGCGCCCCTGCCAGTTGCTAGGTAACGTTGCTTTGGCACAATCTGGTGAATATCGCCATGGTTATCTTGCCAACAGGAGCTGGGTGATCAGGATGGGGGAATGGGGGGGAGAAGCAGCCTCTTGTTTTCAGAAGACTGGGCCTGGTTTGTAAAAGCTACAGAAGTATCTATGGATGATTAGGATCCCAGGGTCCAACAGCTTTGCAATGACAGCATAAATATTGTGTGCTGGATGGACAGGCACCAAATGGGGACATTTCCTACTGCCGTGTGATAAGAAAGCTGGCACTTCTGAGGACTTTCAAAACAAATAAATATTCCATGTGCCAGAAGGAAATGCACGGGGGAGTCCTGTTCCAAGTGAAGATGGTAAAAACCATTCTCCCAGAAGCTGAGATCAGGCTGGCAGTGCTGGTGGAGAACAAGTTGGGCAGCTGAGCCGGGGCCTGGCTGCCCTGGTCATGGGCCCTGTCATGGGATAACCCACTGAGGAGAACAGAGAGGAATCCTGAGTACTTATTCCCACTGGCTCAGAGACATTCTGAGGTGGGGGTAGAGACAGGGCTGTGGAGAATTATTTGTCTCAGCAGTTACTGTTCCCAGGCTACAACTGAGCAAAGGGAAACAGCCACAGAGCTCACTACTTGAATTGGAAGCATGGTCTTACCTCAAATTTATCTGTATTCAAGGCCCTGCTTCTCCAAGCTGTGCATTATTGGGCAGGTTATCTACTACTTTGCAGGTCATTTTTCTCATCTATCAAATAGAGATGAGAACCGCTCTTACCTTAGCTGGTGGTAGTGATGATTCAGTAATATGCTACTTTTATGTGCTTAGCATAATAGCATATCCTCAACAATAACTTGTTTTTTATATTATATATATATGCTATTTATTACATATGACATGCATTGTAATATATTTTATGTTATAACGTAAATTAACTATAACAATATGTCATGGTTGCTATTTTTACTATTGTAGTTGTTATTATTACCTCTTATCAGAAAAAAAATTTTTAGAAGAGACACAAAGAGTTCAGTATATTTCTCAAGGTAGCAGTCATCTCTTCTAGAATATGATCAAGTAGCTATTCTCTCTCTGCTGAAATGTACCCAGTGATGGGGAACTCAGCAGCTTAGTGGCAGTCTATTTCATTTGATTCCATTTGTTGGACAGCAATGGAAAATAATCCAATAAATTGAGATAGACTGCTTCCTTATGGTTTTAATCTTCACACCACGTCTGCTCCCTAAGTTTACCAATATAACAATGTTGATGTTTATTGAACTCTTTACACCTAGTATCAGTCTAAGAAATCTATTCATATTTACTCACTTAATTCTAACAATAATCCCCTGAATGAGACACTATTACTTTGATTTTACAGATTGGTAAATGGAAGAAAAAATATCTTCATGTGCTTCACTTGAAGTATCTAAAGTTAGATCGTGTATCATTCATGAAACTAAAATTGACAAAGTATTCTCAATGTTTCTGTGTTCTAATTTCTGGGAATATGGATGGGGGTGTAACAAAACTGCTTCCCTTGGAAATAAAATTGAAAAGGCAGGTCAAGACTGGAAGGGAAGTTTTTTCAAAAGATTAATCTGACAAAGAACCTGCATTTGAAATAACTTCTTACAACTCACAAAAAAAGTAATTACATAAAAATGTATACTTCACCAAGGAAAGATAAAGATGACAAACACTTGAAAAGAGACTGGGAAACATTTGCTTTTTGGGAGTTATAAGTTAAAAACAGAGTAGGTATATATATTAGACCTCATCAGTCTAAAATTGAACAGACTGACCATATCAAGTACTGGCAAGGAAAAAGAACTGCAACAGTTTATTCACTCCAGTAGGACCATTTTGGAAAAGTGCTTGGCAATTTCTTTAAAAATGAAATACATACCAATTATATAAACCAGCAGGACCACTTCTAGGTATTTTCCCAGAGAAAGTGAAACTATATCTATACACATAGACTTGTGTGTAAACACATAACCACATAAAGACTTGTATACAAATTCTCACAACAAACTTAGTAGTGATAGCCAAATGGCCAATAGGTGAACAGATAACATAATTGTTGGTGTATCCATAAAACGGAATAATGATCAGCAATGAAAAGTAGCAAACCATTGCTACACTTGACAACATGGGTGAATGTCAAACTATGATGACAGGAAAATCCTACTTTAAGGTTTCATTTGTATAAGAAAAAGCAAAGTAACTGGAGGGACAGAAAGCAAACCCGTGTTGCCTGGATCTAGGTGCTGTGTGCATCCGTAAGTGTCATGTATGTGTGTGTAAGAGGTGTGTGCAGTGAAGGGAGCTAAATTATAAAGCATAGGAAAGTTTTGGGTATGACAGAAATGTTTATTATCTTAATTGTGGTGATGGTTAGAGGGTGTATGCATATCTCACAGCTGTACACTTAAAAGATGTATTTTATTATATATCAATTAGGCTTCAATAAAGCTACTCCAATTCTTGGTGGAAGCACATCCTCATATAGCAGATGGCCCTGTAGACCAGTCCAGTTTTCTGGATGGCCCTTCCAGTACAGTTTTTCTTATCTGTAGGCTTGATAAAGTGCGTGGTGCGGAAGTCTGTTTACTCTGCAGAGCTGGCAGTGACAGACATAGGGAAAGATTGGGCACTGAGGACAGAATCTTTCACCTCTTCTGGAAATACTACACATTTTTTTTGTCTCTGGCACAGAATTTCTCTGGAAACAATTAGAAACTTGAGAGCTGAGAGGAGCTTTTAGAGATGAGAAAAGGATGATAATTTGTTCACAGGCTTTGGACTGATAAATGATAAATGATTTACTAGGGCACTATAGAGGAAGAAGCAGTAAGATCTGAAGTAAAGCTAGGACTTGCAACATAGTGTGTGTGCAATAAAATCATCACTTACTCTTCTTTGTATGCATCAAAATGTGTATTGGGTTCCTAATCGATGCCAAACGACATTCCAGATGCTGGAGATACAGCTATAAACAAAGAGAGAAGATGCCTGCTTTCACAGAGCTCACATTCTGGCAGAATGGGTTGGAACATCAAGACACAAAGACTGTGTAATGTCAGGTGGTGATACTGGTAGGCTGGAAAAATAAAGCTGTGGTGCAGGGGACTATTTGAAGTTGGTGGTGAGCAAAGGAGCAAACAGAGTAGAAGCTTGACTAGCCAAAGGGAGTCCTCTCAGGACTGAGGAAGAAGACTCCTTTTTTGATAAAGTCTAGTGACTATTAACAAGGAAACGGTAACGGCAGGGGTCTGAAATAAGACTTTCCATACTGTTAGAGCAGCAATAGAGCAACTTCGCTCACCCTGAGTCTCCCCTAGGTAGCATGATCTTGACTGAACATTTTGATCTCTCACACGCCCCATGAGGCAAGTGTTAGTGTTCCCATTGTCCAGCTGAGGAAATGGAGGCTGAGATTATTGGAGCTGTGGGAAGTGAGAGGTATAATGATCAGAGTAAGGGGCGCAGACCCACCAGATCTGTCTGGCTATGTGCATCCAGTAGGCCAGTCAGGGCAACTGGTTTGTGAAGGTCCCACAGTGAGATCTGGGCTAATGTATTTTACTTCACGACTATCTATACTCTAATCAACTTCTTTGGGCACAGTGCCTGAGACAAAAGAAGCACCCCATCCATGAGAGCCGTTACATGAAACGATTTGTTGTGAGGACTTCTTGTTATAGCAGAAAACAAGCCCAGAATGCATTTGACACGCTGGGCTTGGCTTTCTTTCCCTTGGATGGATTTTTTTTTTATTAAATAATAGTTTATTTTTACATCATGTTGTGCCTTTTTCCCTGTGGGCTTCCTATCACCAGATCACCCATGTGCCACCACCAGTCCAGTGCACTCCCCCAATCTTTGATCCATTGCCCACTCCACCCCTGTAAAATGCCTCTGGTATATAGTTGTTCATTATTTTTTTTTTCCCCTGGTCCTTTATGCTCCTGCTAAGAGTGAAACGATCCAGTATTTTTCTTTTTCTTTCTGGCTTATTTCACTAACCATGATCCCTTCTAAGCTCCACCCTTGTGGTGTATATGGACACCTTGGGTTAAAGGTTCCCTTGACAGCAGGTAGCTGAGGGCAGGTGATAGCTCCTGGGCCACATTCACCTGAGGACCTGAAATAGTACCTGACACTGTCACTGTCGCTGTGTCTGCCTCCCTTGGAATCTCCCCAGCCTTTGCCCACCCTTCTTGTTGGCTGAGGGGCCTGGAAATGGGGGTGCTAATGGAGGAATTACCACATCCACTTCCAAAGAAGGCATTTACCTAATTGCAAAGGAACACATCCTGGCTGCAGACAATAAATGGCGTGTGATGCGTCCATGAAGTGAGATGGATGGAGCTCTCGGCTGCTAACCGGCCCGTAACCAGGGTCATTAATCACACAAGGCACACCCATTGCCAGTAATGGACTTCACCCTGGAAAACTCCAACTCGAGGTGCCAATGGGTTAAAGGAAAGGCCTCGCCTGTTATGGAAATACAAGTCTCCCATCGGGATTAACCCTGGGCACTTGCCACCCCTCATTCCCTGAAAGGCCCTTTGAATTGATTTTCCCTCTGCGTCCCTCCAACCTGGCAGAATGCTGACCTGCCAGCCTCTGTCTGAATCTGGAGACTTGGCCCGAACTGCATGAATTGCTAAGAAGTTTCTAGTCTCCAAGAAATCTCTCTTCTCTACTGCCTCTGATATGAAAAGTAACTAACCTCAATAGCAAATGCTTGTTTTGTTTGCTTTATGCCACATAGCTGCAGCCAGATCTGTGCAGGTAAAAGACCCCATGTCCTTAGTCTTGAGAGCCAGCTCCCGAGACACTGGCCTCAAAGTGCGCGACTAAGTCTTGTCTTCTTTGCACTGGCATCCAAAGCTTCCTCGAAGCTGCCACTGAATCCCTGTTTTCCTCTGGATCTGTATTAAATAGCACTGGGGGTGTTTGAGCTAATCATGAAAAGTGGACTTTCATTTTAAAAGGCGGTTAAGTTGCACCACATTGATGCTCACAAGCTAGCGCCAGTAAATATTGCTTAACTTAATAAATAGGCCCTGGCCCAGCTCCTGTACTTTGAAATGTTCAGGGTGAAGAGGGTGAGACATGGTTCAGTCTATTTCCTTTTCATGGGAGAACCATGTGATTAAGTAATTTGTAATAAATTCCTCAGCAGTGCAGTTTCTGCAGAGACACTATTTACTTAATTTGATTAAGAAGGAAGAAGCCATCTGACATTCCCTCTTGGTGGATCGTATATTCTCATAAACCCTCAGTGGTTCTGAAACCAGAGGTGGTAGAATTGCATTTCAGGTCAGCCCTGGCCTGTAATAAAATAGCTGAGGCAACTGGACTGATTTCTTCTGTGCTGGGAGGTCATTTGCAACAAAAAGGGTCTGCTCTGGTCCTTTCTGCTATGACATTTTGGTTGTCTGAGGCAACCTGACCTGGAAAATCTTGGGCAAATCCTTCAGCCCTAACTGCATGCTTCTGCATGAGTTGACGACAGCTTGTCATTGCACTAGAACAATTCACGTTTGGGTCAGATGAGATTTGTCGTGGAGACTGCTCTATACATTATAGAATATTGTGCAGCCTCCCTGGCTTCTACTCACTAGATACCAGTAACATCATCCCAGTCATCACAACTAAAACCATAGCCAAACATTGCCAAGTGTTTCCTGGAGGGCAAAATTATCAGTGTTGAGAAGCACTGCACTGAAGTATCAGTAAACATTCCTCCCAGAGGTTGTAACTGTGCCTGACACATAGTAGGTACTCAGTTATATCCCACTCGGTTCCTTTGGTACAACATACTCTTCCTTGTCCATGTCCAGTGTCCTCCACCTAAAATGTTCCCCCACTTCCATCTTGATATATTAACACCCATCTTTCCCAAGATTCTGTTCTAATTGGCCACCCACATGGAATACGTCTCATTCCCTGTCCTTCCTCTGACCTGTTTTCCTGTTTCTTTCCTTGCTTCCAGCCCTTTCTGGGTGAGATAGACTGAGTTGAAATTATAGTTCCATCATTTATCAGTAGTAAAACTGTGGAAAAGTGACTTAAACTTTGAGATCATTTCTCCCTCTATAAAATACAGACAACAATACAACCTTAAATGTCTCTTGTAAGGATTAAATGAGGAAATGTATTTGATGGTCATTGCCAAGTCCTTGGCACATCAAAAAGTAACTTATTACCCTCTCTGCTAGGCTGAACATTCCCTAAAGATAGAGATCAGTTCCAACTCATCTTTGTATCTTTGGTGCCTATGTCCATGCCTGACCAACAGAGGCCACTCAACAACTCTACAGCATACACAGTCAAATTGACACTTCAAGCTGGGAAATTCTCTCAGATAGTAGAATTCTGGACGCTTAGTGTGTAAGAGGAGAAAGAATCCATTATGAGATTGTCCCTTCCAGATAGAAAATAACAAAACAAAACAAAACAAAACAAAAAACTGAAGGCCAGGGGGTGCAAGTGGCTTGTCTATGAGGTAATACAGACCTGAACGCCACCTGTCAGACCTGCTCCCTCCAGAGCCCCAAGGGCCACTTTCCTTGGGGAAGGCCAACAGAGCCCTGTCTCTCCTGTTTGCAAAGTGTGACAGAAGAAACTTGCTGCAGTGTGGGAAAGCTAATTAGAGCTAATTTATTATCTTTCCTCAGAACTAGAATGCCGGGTGGAACCTGCTGGAAGTCTGCATGCAAAGAGGAATGTTTTTGATTATATTTACACATCTGATTTGAGCAGTACATGGAAACCTAATCATAATGATAATAACACGGTCATTGGCTCTCAGAATACTAATCTTGGCTGCATGATAAGTTGTCCAAGGTGCGACTCAGGCTTCATTTTCTTTGTGAAGTCTTCCAAGACAATGCTCGACATCATTCAAACCCTCTCACTGAGGCTGTCTGAAGGAGCAGGAAGTGCTCTGGATCCAGGCAGCCTGGATGATTTTGGGAAAGGAAATATCTTCTCTGAGCCAGTTTCCTCCTCTGTAAAATGAGGCAGTAGTATCTTCCTGCATTGTTGAGATGAGTATTAAGTGTAATACTGTGTGCAAACAGCCTGTCCAATACCAGGTGCATACTAGGGGGCCCAGTAAATATTACCCTACCCCTATGGCTATGCCTGGTGCTTGTCATAGAAAACGCTGACCCTTCCCAGGACTGCTGACATAACTCAGCCTCAGTCTATACTACAGTTGGAAGTCAAAAGAACTCTGGGTCTAGTGTATGGGTACAGCTGAGAGGTGGTTTTATAGGACAAAGGTGGAAGAAACCCTGTGATTTGATGGAAAAACAAGAGGTTAGATGTAATAAAGACTTATGTTTTAATTTAAACTCTGGCTTTTTCAAGCTACAGGACCTTGGAAAATTCACCCAACATTTCTGAACTCTGTTTTCTCTTCTGTGATATGGGCAAGAATCCCTATATCACATGGCTGGTGTGAAAATGAATTCATACCATGCCTACAGGAGTGCAGGTCAGGATGCTCCCTGGTGGCACAACAGATTAGAACACAGCACTATGAAGATATCCGCAGCTGCTGCAGCACAAGTTCGATCCCCAACCAAGGAGGTGGCCCACCTGGTGTAGCAGATCTCTCCTGTCTCACCCATTGCTCCCCTCAGCAGTGTATTTCAGTCAATCTGCCTGTTCTGTTCCCCCGTCTGTTTTTGGTGAGTTCTCTTACCCCCAACACCTCTGGCCTGTACCCCAGTTCTTATACGCATAAATAAATAAATCTTTTTCTTAAAAAGGAAGAATGAAAAGAAATTGAAGCAGCATTAAAAGAGAAAAAATAGTGCAGGTTAGAGCAGAGTCATTGAGCATGAGACAGAGACTGGGCCAAGAGCCTGTTGGGCACCTGCATATACTTAGTAAGTGTGTCAATGAGGGACTGACTTGAATGCAGATTTCGCTAGTCTGCAATGTCTAGTGTGTGGACAGAGAACACAGGATTAGGAGACAAAAGCTTACTTGATCACTGTTCCAAATTTACCAATTAAGCAAACCCTAATTCTGCCAGATCTCAATTTTCTCATCTGTGAAAGGATAATCCTAGTGCAGACAGACTTAGTAGTAGAAGAAAGGATTTATCAGGATCTCCCTAGTGGCACAACTGGTTAAAACACAGCACTGTGAAGCTATCTGCAGCTACTGCAACATGAGTTCGATCCAGGGCCAGGGAGCTGATTCACATGGCACAGGTGAACTTTCTTGTCTGACCTGTTGTTCCTCTCAGGAGTGTATTTCAGTACATCTGCCTGTTCTGCTCCCTCTCTCTCTGGTGAATCCTGTTACCTCCTGTACCCCAGTTCTAATAGTTCTTGTATGCATCAAGTAATCAATCTTACAAAAAAGGACTTATCAGAATGAAGTGGAATATCATAATATTTGGAAAGCATTTAGTGTAACATCTGCAAATACTAAGCGCTCCAACTGATGGCTGCAAACATCACAGGCATACCTGTATGGCACCTCGACTTGCCAACTCTGGTGTTCTGTGTGAATGAACACCCCACCATTTTGGAGCGGCAATGGCATTCTCCCTGCCAGCCCTGCATCTCCTCATCACTGATGGAGGGATTGGAAAAGGTAGGTTCTGTCCTCCAGATTCAGGGTTTGGTGACGACAGCATTATGTGTATGAAACATGCATGTTTGGGCGTCTGCCACCCTGTGTTTCACCTGTCCTAGTGTTTCCTCTGTTCTAAAACCTCGTTTTTCATCTTCTTATCAGTTTTCACATTTTGACTTTTACCATTTCTTCCCTTTTTTGTTGCCAGAGAAACTCTAAAAAAACAATTTCAAATGTCTCTGATTTTGCATGGCCTTCCAAGCTGCATACTGAAGCTTGATGTGAATTTTCTAGAAAATGAGGAACAGATTCACAAGGGAGGGCTTGAGGTCTCTGGAGTGTCAGTGGGTGAGATCACGCTGTCTGTTCTGCCTGCTCGCTACCCATGAACACCAACCGAGACTCATAGCCTCAGGCATCTTCCCTGCTCACTTGCAGCAGTCTGCGTCTTCTTGGCTTGGAGAACCAAGACTCCCTCACGTTCAGTCCCCTCCATGGCCATAAATCTCGGTTGGTCTGCCACTCACACCATCAGGAGTGCTGTGCCTGAATCTCACCCTTCAGAACCACATCATTCTCACTACATCCATATCAAAAGCAGATACAACTATCTAAGAGCTAATATATTCTTCCTATGTACCAGGTACTGTTTTATATGTTTTAAGTAAATTGATTTATTTCATTATCACTGCAGCTTTATGAGGCAAATGCTATTATTATGCCCATTTTGTAGTTGGGGAAAATGAGATACTGAGACGTTGAGTCTCTTTCCAAAGATCATTCAGTAAACACAGAGCTGCGTTATTTCAAATCAGGCCATCTGATTCTAGAATCACACATTAATTAATATGTTGAACTTCAGAGGGACTAAATATCTTATCCAAATGCTGGGATCGAGACAGGGTTTGCTGACTCCAAATGCAGACAGACCCTTCTGGTCTAACGTCAGTTCTGGATCTGTCAGGAACCCACCCTAACCCAAAGCCCAGTCATACAGAAAATAAAAGGTACACGTTGTTGTCGATGGTCATCTTATTAAAACGGCATGGAACCTTCCCTGGTTTCCTTTTCCATGTCCAGACATGGGTTGGGGTGCGTGTGTGCACATGTAAAGCTACACAGCAAAGCTACACATCAGTGTGAAAGGGCACCTAGATCCCCTCCTCCCTCCAGAGTCTAGATGGGTGCTCCATTGCTTCACCAGCATCAGTGTGTACTGGCTACAGATGATTCATTCTCCATTAACAGGATGTGGCCAAGTGCCTTCTGCACTGGGCACTATGGTTGCTCCGGTGACCCAAGAGCCAGCAGACTCTGATCTCCTGTCCCCCACAGCAAGTCCATGGGGGCTGGGGTCAGGATCAGCTCCTGGGCTTTTGACCTGAGGCAGGAGTGGTGGACTTGCTCAACCTTAGTTTCTCCTCTGTAAATTGGGGTTAATAATAGTATCTGTATCACTGTCTACATTATATGATGCTTATGATAGAAAAACAAAATGAAAACGTGAAATGTTAAACAGAATGTCAGGTACAGACATCAGACAGATGTTTTAAAGTTTAGTATCATCATTGTTATTAACAGTTTAATAATAATAGTGAGGTTATGACAGGCACTGTATTGGGTTCCTTGATTAAAACAAGAAATGAGGACTATTCCTTGTCTTCAAGGAATCCTTAGTCCTCATCAAGAGACACCGAGGCACTGTGACAGACAGGATACTCAGTGCCAGAGCAACACAGAGTAAGGGCGGGTGGAGACCTCACTGATAGGAGGGTGGGTAAGGAGATGGCTGGGGAGAGTCCACAGCAGGGGGGTGTTTGATCCTAGTCTTAGTGTTAAAATGAGCTTGGTAAGCTGAAATGTGAGAAGGAAAGTGAAAAGTAACAAGGCAGGGAATACAGGCTGAGCATGCAGTAAAGCATGGCAGTATCACTGTGTCTGGATGGTTTCCAATAACAAAACATTTCCTGGGAGATGAGGTTTGGGATGGGCAGGCGGAATGCAGGAGGCAAGAACCGGTATGAGTTAAGCCTGGAATGGTGCCTGAGGACAGCTCATGGCAGACCTTATCATATAAGCAAGTAAGAGGAATTGATTGGAAGAAAAACCCTTTATCAATGGATAGAATGATAAATATAAATATCTATATACACAGATGTTGACATAGACAGATACACAAAGAATTTACAGATCCTTATACAGATTTTACAGATACATTTTTTTTAAGATTTTTTTTTTGTGCATACAGAACTGGGGTACAGGCCAAAGGTGCAGGGGTGGTGAGAGGATTCACCACAGACAGAGTGGGGAGCAGAACAGGCAGATCGACAAAGTACACTGCTGAGGGGAGCAGCGGGCGGATCAAGAGAGGTCTGCCACGCCATGTGGTCACCTCTGGGCAGGCGGGGATTGAACTCATGCGGAAGTGGCTTCTGATTCTTAGTGCTGTGGTTTAACCCATTGCGCCACCAGGGAGGGCCGATACATTTTTTTTTTACTACCTTCTTTATTTTTCCTTTTTCCCCAAAGGAAGCAGGCTAAGAGTTGAGTCAGCTTTCTCTCTGCTCACCAACATGGCCCTAGCACCAAATACTGTAACACCAGAAGCCCTAGATTAGATCTTGTTGAGTGGATGAAAGAAGACACTATAACCACTATACTTTGGTGTTTTCTAGCTGAGCAAATGAACTTATAGTGTGAATGTGGAGGGTGGAGGGCAGTGGGTGCTTTTACAAAACAGGTGGCATTTCATCTTGGCACTGTAGATGAGTACAATTT
This sequence comes from Condylura cristata, assembly GCF_000260355.1. NCBI lineage: Eukaryota > Metazoa > Chordata > Mammalia > Eulipotyphla > Talpidae > Condylura > Condylura cristata. Next base: position 32,687,860 of record NW_004567109.1, read on the forward strand.
AGCCCTGTAGAAGTGGGCTATTTCTGGGAACACAGGTACAGAGAAAATGTCACTGTTTAGTGTAGTGTATAGTGGTAGAGAGCATGGATGCTAGAGCCAGAGATCAAATCCCAATTCTGCCATGTAACAGCTAACTTGTCTCAGTCTCCTCATCTATGAAATGGGAACAATGAGTAGCTGATAGAATTATTATGAAGACGATAGGTGTTTTCTACAATGATGAGCAAATAATAAATGCTACATAAATGTTTTAGTATTAATAGGATTTTTAATGTATCAGTTGAATGTATCAGCAGCTTGAATACTCCACAGTCCTATCACATATAAATTGGTTCTTCATATATTATACCTGAACAGTTTACAAGTGTCTCTTTGACACAAATCTCTGGCACAGATGAACACTAGAGAACTTGGATGTCACTTCTGAAGAGATGAGTGAATGACTGAACCAAGGAGAATGAAGGAAAAAAAAAAAAAACAAAAACAACAGTGAATGCCAGGATTCAGAAGGGATTGTTGCAAGATATTAATGAGTAGTGAGATCTGTAGAAAGCATGTCAAAGCGTTCTGAGAGAGTGAGAGCAATACCTGGGGATGCCAAAAAGGGGGATGATAAAGGAGGAATGACAGCTCCCTGCAGGCCTGGACCAAGTGCAAGACAAAATAAGCAACAAGGCCAATGGAAAGCGATATGTCTTGTTAAGTTCCTTTGCAGGGCTTTAAATCAGCAGTGGCTTCCTGGCAGGGTGAGGCAGGGCTCCAACCATTACAGGTTACCCAGAAGCCACCAGAGAAATATGGAGGGGGAAAACCTTGAAGAATGAACGTGGTCCCTTATGTGATGCGGTTACCATAGAGACCACTCTCAATGGTAGACAGGAAGGGCCTGTCCTCAGAGCAGTTAACAAGCTATTAGACCAAACATGAAATGCCAGCAGGTGAGTAGTATGAAGCTGCTACATCACAACTGTCTGTTTGCTAAGATCAAACATGAGATGAAACAGCCATAAATCAGCCAGGCCACTGTGGCCATGGAGTCAAGTTCAGGGGAGCACGGCAGTCTTCCTAACCTGCACATCAAAGTCCAGGGGACTGGTCCAGAGGTCCATACTCAGAGGAGTGATGCTCATGTTTTCCCAAACTAACTTGAGTTTTTGAACAAGAGGGAAATAAAACAAAAATCTGCAACACCACTAAATGATCCAAACAAGAGTGAAGAAGGTGGAATGCCTAGCAGATCCAGGCAAATTTCACAACATTCAGGCAAAACTGAAGATGTGCCTGCCTCTGCAGGTGGGAGGAACTGCTCGGTGAAGGATGGCAGTGCCAAGATATGAAAACTAGGTCTTTGTCAGACAGCAGATATGTTCTACTGGGCTTCTCCTTCAGGAAAGTAACAAAAGGAGAGTTCTGGTGTAGACACTGTTCACTGAAAACATAGAAACCACGTAGCCAGTGAGACACTCACTGGGTGCTGAGACCTGCCCTTGGAAGGGAAGCAAGGCCCATGGGGTTCATTTTGCCTTCTGTCAGTTTGTCTATCTGTGTAGGTAGTAGCTTAACCCGTCCAAATGTCTTGTCCTTGACTACCTGGGGCCTCATCTTGGACCTCCTTACACATGGGCTCTACTTAAAATCATTCATTCCTGTCTTTGTACATGCTCTTTCCTCAGCTCCAATGCCCTTTGCTCCATTTCAACTTGGCATTTCATTTCATTCATTTCAACTTGGCATTTCATTCATTCATTTCATTCATTATTCATTCATTCATTCAATAAGAACTAAGCATGCACCAAGTACAGTGATACCTTTTGTGAGTTCTTCCTTGGTTTTTCTACACACCCTAATAAAACATTTTGCACAGAACTGTTTATAGATGTGTCTGTCGAGATCATTAGATTTTAGATTCCTTGAGGGCAGACTGTGTCTTGCTTACAGTCTAGCCTAGTTTTCAGAATTGAGCATGTAGCAGGTGCTCAATAAATATTTATTAAAGGATAAATAAAAGAACAAATGAATGAATTGCATTTCTAGTACAGGTTGCTATATTCTAAAGGGAATTCTCCAAGCCATCAAATTGGCCTGGGATAAAATGTTTTTGTGCACATTACTTAATAAAAAGAGCTCTGGGTCAATTGAAAAATTTAAAGTCAATATGAAATTGATCCTCATCAGCACTTTCTCCTCCAAACATATAGACAAAAGGACATTTCTGAAACATATGTATTAGTGTTGCATTTTCTGCTCCAGAGACTCAGTGATCGCTGTCACCTCCAAGTGCAGCCCTCATTAATTTATGGGGCATCCAGCAACAGGCTTCTTGGCAGCATAAATCAGAGAACAGTTTAGAATTTGGGGGAGTCTCTAAGCTGCTAAGCGAGCAATTTCCTTTCATGCTCTTGTCTCTCAAAAGTCACTGACCACTATCTAAATTAAGCTGAAGAAATTTCGGCTGAATTTCAAGGTCACTCTACAATCATCAGCACATTTGTCCTTCACCACTAACTGTGTAGGCAAAGAGGGTATGAACAGTGAAAACAACACAGTGGGTAGCAACTTCTCAGGAACTCCCATCCCATCACCACTTGATTAGAAAATACATAAAGAAAGATGTGCTCAGAAGAGAGAAAAACAGAAGATAAAAAACATAACTCTTCTGCTGGAAGAAGCAAAATATAAGAGTCAGACATGTGGGGTAATGCAATGTGTGGACACTATCTGGCACCTACATGCATTCATCCCTCGAGGTGACAGTTGTGATGACCAGTGATGGCTTCAATGACATTGGAAGACTCAGGACCTCTTGCTCAATCATCAGTCATATTGATATGAACACTATGTCTGTGTCTCCTCCCATTCACATGTTAACATCCAAGTCTCTAATGTGAAGGTTTTAGGGCATGGTGACTTTGGGAGGGAAATTAGGTCATGAGGAGGAATCTAATGAATGGAATCAGTGCCTTTCTAAGAAGACACAGGAAAGCTGGTTTCTTCTCTGTCTGTCATGTGAGGGTGCAAGATGTCCTCTTACAAATCAGGGAATAGACTCTCACTAGATGCTGGCTCTATGGACACTTGGATCTTGGGCTTCTCAGCCTCCAGAACTGTGAGAACGAGGGTCATTGTTTAAACCACTCAGTTGATAGTGGATTTTTTTGTTTGTTTTGTTTTATTTTTATAGCAGCCCAAGCGCATCAGGTCAGATGTGACGGCACAGCTTCAGGGGCTGATGCGCCTCTCCTTTGCTTCTGTGCATGGTGCAGTGTCACGGCCCATGAGCTCCTTACCCAGAATTGTCTAGAGAGAACCTCTACTGCATTTGCCTTTGAATGTTTTTCTTAACTATCTGTTTTAGAACATTTCACTTAGGACACTTCTCCTAGCAAATGTGAAGACAGGACATGGAGTGTGTCTTGACTGCCTAGGACCCAGCTGAAATGCAAGGAAAAGAAGATGCGAGAGACTTCCCAGATGAACACTTTCAAATTTCAGGTGACAGTCACAGAGAGAGGTGCTTCTGCGCTACAGTTCCAGGTAATTCTAGTGAAGATTTGGCAGGGTAGGGAAAGAGGGCACAAAACAAAGTCTCCAGAGGGTTAGGAAAAGCTACCATGCATGACCCCAAAATGCACCCATCTGAGTAGGTTGGGAGGTTCCACAGGGTTACAAACAGTCCAAAGTTTCTAGAACCAGTGTGGATTCTCTTTTCTCTTTCCCTGGATGCCACAAGAACCACAAAAACTAAGTGGCATTGGTCTTTATGGCCCGTAACCCCACATCAAGTTCTAGCCTTACATTACGTCTAGTTATTCAAAGAGTGAATTATCACAGGTACCACTGCTGAAGACCCTCACATCTTGACCCACCATCCCAATCTGGTACATAACAGATGTCAAATATTTTTTTAAATAGGATCACATTTAATGTTATAGCAGTACTACAAAGTGATATTCTTTTCATTTTAAAATTGTGGTTCTAAATAGTTACAATTGCATGCCCACACAGCTAAGAAGCAACAGAACCAGGCATATCTTGAATTTGTAAATCAGTCCAGTCTTTCAGTTTTGAAAGCTAGTTAAAGTTGAGGTTGTGCTCTCCACATCAGCTATAAGATTTTTCTGAGCTTCTATAGTTTTCACAAATTCTGACCTTTATGACATCCTCTGGTCTCTTGCCTGCCATTCCCCTTCTGGACTTGACATAAATCTAGGCTAAGGTTTGCACATATTTGGATGGTTTCTCCTGAAACACATGGGGTAGTTCTCTTCAACCTGAGTCAGTCCTGGTCCAAAGTTATCCCTGGCAATTCACTTTAAAAAAAGAAAAAAGAAAGAAAGAAAGAAAAAAATATATATATATATATGTGGCTCTCCCTGGTGGATCAATGAGTTAAAGTACCACACTATGAAGCTCTCAGAAGACACTGCAGCAGGAGTTCAATCCCCAGCCAGGGAGCTGACCCACATGGTACAGCAGACCTCTCCTGGCTTGCCCACTGCTCCCCTCTGCAGTGTATTTCAGTAGATCTGTCTGTTCTGTCCTCCACTTGCCTCTCACCTACCACACTTCTGGCCAGTACCCCAGTTCTGTAAGCATAAATAAATAAATCTTTTTAAAAAAAAAAAATATATATATATATATATATGTATGTATGTATATAAAATTGACTTTTTAAATTCAAGTTAGGTATTTTCATAATAATATATCATTTAGAAAATGAGAAAATAAAAATATAAGCAGGGAATAAAAGCCCTTATTGTACTATGCAGAGAAATGAATTCATAACATAATGCATTGTCCTTCATCTTTTTTAAGTATCTGTGACTACGTACCTAAGCATATGTTTGCAACAAAATTGGAACGATGTTGTATAAAAGGTTCTGAAGCCTACCTTCATGTCCATATGCCATTAAAAACATTACACATTCTTTAGAAACTTGTTTTATTTAATGACTTATATTATTTGGATGTAAAAAAAAAGTGAGACATTTTCTTTATTTTTGGAAATTGAGAATGCCCTTTTTCAAAATTGCAAGAAATATGGAAATAAACTTGAATGTTCACAAATCTTTGTGATTTCTATTTTGGGGAGAGAATCCTGGCAGAAGTCTGGGCCCAAAAGTTATGAAGTCATATCAGGTTACTCCAAATAATCTCTGTTAATTGAATTCTCACCAGTGGAGTTCTACCCTACACTAAAAGATCCTATTTCCTGAAAGGCCTCTTCAAAGTGGTGGTAGAGAACAATCTTTGAGATGATCTTATATTTGTTCGAATAGGGGCCAAGTTTAAGGGAATGATGTTTCTGCTGTTTTACTGTTATCCAGTGCATATAGCTAGTTTACATTTCTCCAGTCCCCATGCAGTTAAAATCAAGACAAATGACCCAATTCTGGTCAAAGTCTATGGGTGGGAGGGATGCCACACAAAAATTGTGTCCCCAAATGATTATATTCAATCCAATAACATATTTTGTTGTGATAAATCTTGGGCTCAGAGTGGTTGGTGGCTAAGGCAGTCAGCATTATTTCTCCTAACTAATAGAGGAAATATATCATTTACTCAATGGTCCCAAACCAAAAAGTCTCAGCTAGTTCTCCAGCCACAAATCTGCCTCTGACTAGAACAACTTTGCCCAGAGCCCGTGGCATCCGCAGCCCCTGACATCCACCATGGAGTTCAGCACCTAGCAGGAATTCCCTGGGAATAGGCCTGTGTGTTTATGGAATGAATGAAACCATTCAAGAGCTTCATTAGCCCAACTGGCTGACACTCAGATGGTCCATTCTGCCATCTGAAGCAGATAGATCATCTGCCCTCTGCCCCCTGCTGCATGTGAGTGCTTCACTCCCAGACCAAGTCCACTGGTACTGTAGGAGGTTCTGGTATCCTGCCTACCCACATGAAACCCCAGTGCTGGAGATAGTCTTTCAGAATTTAAGCTGCTCTGCAGAGTCTGTGCTTCCCAACACAGTCGTTTCTCTCCTCTGATGATGCTAATTACAGTTTACTAAAAGAAAATTGGGGACTATCCCCCTCCCTCAAGAGTTCCAGAAATGGGCCTGTTGTCTTCACAGTAACCTGGGAATAGAAGGCTATTTCTTCTTCTAAACCTTTCATCTTTGCTTCCTTCCAATACACTCAGAGAGCCCAGAGAGGTATGCTTATAGAAAACTGGAGTTAGAAATGACAACTCTTCCAGTCTTAGGACTTTTCTTCTGGTGCTTGCTCTGATGCAAAGCTGGAAGCATGAAGTGAAGGCATGTGGCAGGCCCCGCCCAGCTGGCAGGGGTCTAATTACACACTATGGTGGCAGTCTGGGAATGCAATTATACAACTAATTGTATTGATACAACAAACTTGTGTTTCCTGAAGGGCCCCACCCATAGAGCCACCATCTTGTCATTTTGCTATAAAATCCTTCCTTTCTTCTGTTTTAGTATCACTTGTTGAATCTTCTCCCTCTGTTAAAATCCTTCCCCTTCAGAACACCATCTAAGAATCACCACCTCAAGGCAGCCTTCCCTGATTTCAAACCACTCATCTCCATATCGATACACTGATCTTTCTTTTCCATTATCCTAACACATTGCTTGGGTCTCAGTTACAGGATTTTCAGTATCTGGGCCCCAGCTGTTACATCTGGAAAATAGATCTGCGCTCAGATCTTTTCAAATACTAGGAATCATCATCAAATAGTTTAAAAACATACTTTAGTAGAAAGACTGTAGCATTGTTGTCAATAGAGTCTGCACATCAACTCAGTCCCTTCTAGTTAAATGCTCTCGACAGGTTTTTGGCCTCAATTATCCTACCTGCAAAATAGCAATAGACAATAGCAATAGCAATAGTCAAGACATAGAAGCCATCTAAAACCCAAACAGCTGAATGGATCAAGAAATGTAACACACACACACACATACATTCAAGAAAGAAGTTAAACACTTGCAGTTGTGATGGAGCTGGAAGGATTTATCCTAGGTGAAGTGAGCCAAAGGAGAAATAAAAATACCAATGGTGGCACTTGTAGGGAGAATATAAAGAAACCAAACAAAGGATCAGTAAAAGACAAACTGTGGAAACTGACCCTTGAAAACTGACTATGTGAAGTGTGCGGGAAGGAAGGAAGGGGGGGAGGAGGAGGGAAGAAAATGAGGAGCAGCAGCAGGGAGGAGGAGAACACTATAGACTGTAATGGGGGACTCTGGGTGCTTTAGTGGTGGGAAAACTGTGGTAACCCCACCTGCAGGGAGGAATCCTATGTTGTGAAAAAACAAACAAGAATGCAAAATAACGATACATCATCAAAAAGAAAAAAAGAGAAAAGCCCTAAAAAAAAAAAAAAAGGTGGCTGCAGTGCTGATATTACTTCACAAGACTATAGAATGGATTAAATTAAGCTGTGCATGTGAAAGTGCCTTATAAATAAATAATGAAATATAGTGCTTATACATAATAATAAAAAGCCCCTAGTCACCCTCTACCTCTTAGGAATATTACCACTACTGCTGGATTAAATATCTTAAAATATACATTTCAGATGCTCAAAATCATGCTCAACAATCTCCTCTGTTTGTCTATACATAAAGATGTGTCACCAGAAATTCTCAGGAAGCTTAATGTTAATAGTCGTAACAATTCTGGCAACCTTTAGTAGTTACTGACATACCTTGTGTTAAGCATTTGCTAGGCATTTGTTCCATAAACAGAATGAAAGAATTCGACAGGTTTAAGGTCAAGTCCCAGATTTGCAAATGAATATTTATGTGATCTTGAGAAAATTGCTTCACTTCTTGAATCTTAGTTTCCTTGTCTATAAATCAGCTGTGATGGTGCCTACTATAAAGGATTGTTGTGAAAATTAAAACAAAAAAAAACCCACTTACAGCATGCGGGTATAATACCAGACACAGGGAAGGCACTCAACACAAATGAGTCTCTTTTTCCTACTTGTCTTTCCCTTTGAGCACCAAGATTCTAGAATTCCACTACATGAAATTTTCATAGAAATAAATGTATGGTAGGTGATGGGTGGTGTCGAGGGAGTGAAGTCAGGAAAGATTTTACCAGAATCCGCATTCCAATATCACAGTCAGTTCCCTGCATGAAACTTTCACCCACTGTGCTCATCACCACAATATTTTACAGTGAACATTTAATATTTTTTTGTAAAGAGAAAGATTATTTTCAATGATGCATGTGATAAATATGCCAGCTTTAAACCTTTTAGAAATATTAAAGGTTGTACAGCTCAATGTTTGACAGACTTGATTAATCCCTTCCATACAGAAATATTCAGGAGGATAACGACAGTTGGATTTAAAGCTCCAACACTATTCTTTGATAAAGGTAAAGAAAAGGTAAAGAGCTTTCAAAAAGAGAGAGATTCTTGCATCGCACAAGAATATGACAAAGAACATGAAGACCCAGAAGGCACCTATGGTGCAGAGTTGGAGGCTGGGGTGGAAGAGAAGAGGAGGACAGCAGAACAGGGCTTCAAAATTGTTCTCCCTCCCAGGAGATTTTGAATGAAAGGCACACATCAGCCAGACCACAGGAAATGCTTCTCAGAGTTTTCTTCTCTGCGGGGTTCCAAAATAGATGATATGGGAGGAGGGGGGACAGGCAGACCCAGGGCAGAGCAGACTCCAGGGAGGAATGGGGTGGAATGCGCACCCCTTCTCATCCCCCTGACTATTCAACAGCCTCCTGCCTGTGCTTCCTGGCTATTCCCTGCACAGCCCAGTCCAATCTTCAACTGGATTCTGAGTTTATCCAAAGAAAAGGAGATCGTTTTTTTGGTTGTTTTTCTCCTTCAGCACCTATCCAAGCTATTTTGCATAACAGGTGTCTAATAAACATCTTTTAAATGGATAGAGTTGATGTTTAATAAGTCCTTGGTGAAATGGTCTGATGGTAATGTGAGGCAAAAATCCCTAGGAAAGAATCCGAATCTTGAAAAATTACTAACAGATTCCATCTCCTGATTCCCAGGCTGCAAATGAAAATTTGAGTTTAGAAACTAAACCCTTGAGATTGCCAAATAAAACCTCATTCAACAAACACTTTTTGCATGCTACCACCATCCTAGGGCAGGGAGTTGGACATGGTCCCCAGTTCAGCCACCTCGCTCAGCCAAGAAGACCTGTCAATCTCCAGGGCGACTATGAGCAACACATTAAAGGGAAACAGCCTGGACAAAGGGACCTCCACCCAGCTCACAATGTCAGTTCCTAGGGGGAGTTAAAAAAAGTTTTTGGGTCCTCCCTGGTAACACAAGGGGTTAAGTCTCAGCACTATCACCTCAAAGCCTGAATTGTCCCCCCAACCAGGATGCTCACCCATATACCCCCAGACCTCTCCTGTCTCACCTGCTGCTCCCCTAGGCAGTATATTTCAGTCACTTCACCTATTCTGCTCCCCCCACTGTCTCTGGTGAATCCTCTCACCACCTATATTCCCCCAACTTTGGCCTACACCCCAGTTCTTCTATGCATAAATAAATAAATCTTAAATCAAATACATAAACTCCAAATGAAACTGCTCGCTCTGCTAGCCAGCCTCCCACCCACCCAACATCTCTCAGGATGTCAGCCCACTCTTTACTGAGATTTCCTTTGACACCCAGGTCAATCTCCAACCCTCAGCCCTACTTTATTTTTATGGAAACATTTTCCCAGTACCAAAAGCCCCAACATATTTGCCACAATATATAATGGGGGGCAAAGGTGTAATTTAATTATGTGACTTAATCAGTTCAGAAGGCGGACGCTCGAGCACCTGAGGTTGCCATCCAGCTTTCAACTGAGGGCGAATAATTGTTCCATAATTTCTTAATTCTCCCACAAGACAGTTTGAATTAAAGGACGTCAATTTGCAAAACCAGCCTGCATTGTATTCGTAAATTGGGCCTGAAATAGCCACAAGATGAAGGGTAATAAGGCAGAGAGCGGAGCCCAAAGTGCCTGGTGCTGTGCAAAATTGTTTAATACGGTCAGACCCTTTAATCTTCATATCTATTGATGCAGAAAGCAGCATATTTCTGTCACTTATGATAAGAAACATTACTTTTTAAAATCCTTGGTGAGGTCTGCAGATCTTAGGCAGCCAAGATAGCAGGAATCTCTATTTCTGTTTCTGTGAACATTTCTTTTTTCCTTTAAATTGGTTTTATTCTAATCCATTTAGTCTCCAATCTAAGTCAGAGACACATAACCCTGAATGGAATCACACCAGAGAACACAGGCCTCTGCCTTGCAGTTTGCAGATTCTTCTGGCTACTGCCTCTTTGACTGAAAGAGTGATTAAACAAATAATGACCCTTGGAGCATGAACTATAGGACAGGCTGTTAGTTGCAGAGAGAAACGGAACTGGAAGAGATTTCGAGAGAAACAAAATCATACTCAAAAGTAGAGGCAACAGTATGGGGAATGGCAGGGTGTGAACTATTTTTGCACAGTTACTCACCGGTGTCCTGGGAAAAGGTTCAGTCAATGTGTCCAGTCTGGATGGAGGTGACACTGGAAAAAGGGGAACCCCTGGGGTCTCGATCGAAGCAACTGGATGATGTATTCCCAAGATTGCTGGGGCCAGGAGTCAGGAATCGTCATTGAGAAAGGCCAAGGACATTGCTGCAAGGAAAAAATGTGTTGATTTTGAAATTGACCCGCTAAGGAGAAAGGAGGACTCAGCACAAAGTTGATGGCCACAGTGGATCCTGGAATGAGTGACCCAGGCATGAGTGACCCAGGCCAAAGCATCATTCTAACAGACACTTGGTGCATGTAGGTGGGCCTGGAACTTGGGGATGGGGAAGGACAGTGCAGGCCAAAAAAGGGGGAATTTTCAGTGTCTCTGTGCCTAGCATTGTGCTAGACTACATGGAGGATACAAGCACAAATTCTCGAATCCTATTTACAACATCTGAACTAAGTTATTCACACCAGGTTAAAATTCACAGGGTGCAAACTGTACACTTTTCACTTGTGTGAATGTATCTGTAGGATAAATGCCTAGAAGTGAAATAACCAGGCAAAGAAGACACATTTCAAATTTTGATAGATTTTGTTAAAGGCTACACAGGTTTATTCTCTCTTAAGTAACAGCTGAAAGAACAACCTTCCCATGACCTCTCTAACAGATTCTGTCTCACAGTTCTTTGTTTGGAGTGATGTGAGATGAGGGGAAAGGCATAATAATGACCATAATGATGCTAATATTTCGTAAATGATGATAGCAGTTTAAGTATAGATTTAGCCTCTATACACATATGAACGCATTTATTCCCAACAGTGACCTACTGATGTGGGTACTATTATTGTCATTACATAAGGGAAAAGAAACACAGAGAACAAAGAATATAGGGATTTTGCTCACGACCACAGTCATAAAGGGCAAATGGGGTCTACCCCTGGCACCTGGCAGTTCTTCAAAGCCCAAACCTGTAACCATTAGCTCTTATTCCAAGTGGTAGAAAGGCATCTATGATACATGAGATAACAAGGACATACAAACAGGAAACCCAAGGGGGTGTGTGTAAGAGACACACTGATCCCTTCTTCCCATCGAAATGAAAGCAGACACAAGCTACTGATGGGGAAGATGTAGAGCTATAATGACTGATAAGCATAACTCTAAGAACACATTGACACATTTTTCTTTTCTCCTACCCCCTTCCTAGAAAAATTCTTCCATAAATATTCATGATGTGTTAGAAAGGTCAGAGCTGCAAAAATGAAAGTGTGGTATGATCAAATGAGTCTGACTTTTTAAGTAACACAGATGTGGGCTCAAGTCCAAGTTCTACTACTCTTTATGGCTGGATGACCTTAAATAAGTTACATAACTTCTCTGAACCTCATCTCCTGCAAATGGGGGAAAAAATGGAAGTATGACCATAGGAAAATATTTATGGTGATTAAATAATGAAAAATAAAACTACTGTCACTCAAAAAAAAATCACTCATAAAACAACTTTTTTTTTATTTATTTATGCACACAAGAACTGGGGTACAGGCCAGAGGTGTGGGAATGGGACAGGGGATTCACCAGAGGTAGAACACACCGGCATATGCAATAAACTATACTGTTGGAAGGGAGCAGCAGAAAGACAGGAAAGGTCTGCTGAGCCATGTGGGTCAACTCCCTGGCTGGGGATGGAACTCACGCTTCTGTGGCTGCAGATTGCTTCATAGTGTAACCCCTTGCACCACTAGGGAAGCCCAGTAAAACAAGTTCTACCTACCCATTTCATCTTACTCTCCCTACCTCTCTTTATATGTCCTCTGTTTTCATTAAATCAGTCTATTTATGTTTCTTAAAATTAATAGAAATTTCAGGCCCTTCCTGGTGGTGCAGTGGGTTAAAGCACAGCACTAAGAAGCTAAAGCTATTTCAGCATGAGTTGGATCCCGGCCCTGGAGGTGATCCATATGGCGTGGCTGACCTCTCCTGACCCGCCCACTGCTCCCCTTAGCAGTGTACTTCGTCAGTTGGCTTGTTCTGCTCCCCACTCTGTCTCTGGTGAATCCTCTCACCTCCCCTGCACGTCTGGCTTGCACCCCATTCTGTATGCATAAATAACTAAATCTTAAAAAAAATTAATAGAAATTTCCAGTCATCTTACATTTCTGCATCCCATGCTCTTGAAGATATACTCCCTTTATTCCTAGGTTCTTTCTATAGGAATCCCCATCAAGTCAGCCAACTCTACATCAACTCTACACCAACTCCACACCAACCCCACAAAAATGACCCGTTTGTGGCTTGAATTCCTAACTACTCCTATTCAGACATTATCAATAATCAGAAGTTACAAATTATTTAATATGTGCCAGGTGGAGTTCTAAGCACTTTATGTATTTTACACCTCAATAAATGTTCTCCACACTGCTACTACCTCCATTTAGACATAGTCAAGATTGTCAGTCGTAAATTGCACACCTTATGGCAACAAGACCATGGGCATAATATTTTAAAATGTAGACTTTGGAGTTAGTGAGCCTGGGTTGCAACCTTGGTCCTAATCCTATCAGCTGAGACACTCGGCAAGTCACTGAATCTCTCCAGGCATTGATTTCAATTTGTAAAAAGGGATGCTGATAAGACCTACTTCAAAGAGTCATGATAAGGCTTAATTGAGTTTGTAGAGACAAAAATTTGAAACAATGTGCAGTAAATGATGAACCTTTTCTTGCTAGTTTATATTATTGTTATTTAAGTAATATTCAGCAGGTTCCCAAGGGAAAAGCTTGCTTCCCACATTGGCATTCACATTCCTTAGGCTTGTATTGCCTTTTCCCACTTCCACCCAACATTCCACCTGCCATCTGAGGAATTCAGATGGCTGCTGTGAGGAGATCGAGCCCCAGTATCTCCATTTCAGGTCTTCATTTGTGGCACCTCTCCAGGAAGAGCCCTTCCAGCTCACCCCTTTTTACCTGTGCCCAGATCTCCTGCACCACTCATATCACTGTGCTAAGATTCCTGCTCAGAATGATGAGTTCATGCAGGCGGGGGAATCCCATCGTGAGTATGTTTAACCCCCCCCCCCATTTTAAGCATATGACTGTCATAAGCTGAGTGCGAAGTGTCCATTCAATGAATAGATGGATTAAAAATAAATATTAGAATGATTCAAGAGAAAGAGACACCAATTCTTAACTCAGTGCTACACATTCACTGAAAAGCCATTCAATCTCCCAATCAAAGCATAGAAAAGAAACTCAACTAAAACAAAACGTTTCATAAAGATAGATTAGCGGGTTCTGTTAGGGACCCATTGCATTGCTATCAGTCACATATTTATTCACTATGCTGCCAAGCTATTGATGTTTTAGTGATAGACACTGCAAAACGATTGATTCACCAGCAATTCATAAACTCAAGACATTAACAGGCACATTGTTTTGCTGCTCAGATATAAGCAGAACATTATGGATGGAAAATAATAATTAACTTATAAGAAGAGGGGCAAGTAAACATTCCATTAAAAGGGGGCAATCCCAAATGAATATAATCTTCCATTACATTATGAACATGGAAATTAATGGTGCTGGTTTTTCTGTGGCTCAGATATTCATTGTATTTAACAAGCGGAAGTTAACTTCACAGGAAAAAAAAATAAATTAAATATGCTGGTGTCTCAGGAAACTTCATTTTCTGAGTGAATAGCCAAGTTGATGCACATCACCAGAATGTCTGACAATCAGTTTTCCATACTGGTGTGTTCTAAATGGGAAAGAAAACCAACTCTTCATTTAAATTATATTGCAAATCACTTCTTGCCTGCTGAATGGCATTCAGCTGCAGTAGGTGGTTTTCACCGTAGGGCCCAAAATATGACATGGGCTGATTAATGCTAATTTGAAATGTTTTCTTTGGTGGGGAGGTGGGGGGAGGGTGTTTGGGCAGTCTATTTTGGTGTATATAAGGCTGAGGAAATTTTATGGCGGGTGACTGACTCAAAGGCCAACAGCATATTTGCCATCAGATAAAAATGCACATTCACAAACATACAAGACAAGTCAATTATTCCCTGATTCACTATTCTCTGGGTCCCTTTGTGGAAAGAAAACTATTTATACTCCCCATCAGATGGATACACGGAGTCATAGTAAACAAGCCCCCGATTCCACTATTCTATAACATATTTCCCAGGGCACCTTCCATTGTGGAAGTCATTAGTTTTGGTCTTTTTGTCCCTGATTTATCAAAACAGATATTGTGCTAGGGAGCTCAGTTTTACTCCCAGGTGCAAAAACAGTTAGGAGACACCATTTTTTGACCACCTGAAAAAAAGAAACAAAGGTACTTGGTAATTTTTTGTTGAGAATGACTGGGAATGGATACTTTTCCACCGTGATGACTGATAGGTAAACAAAGAGTAAAATCAGGGCTCAAGATGCTTTTCTCTTTCCCCAACTTACTGGTTCAAAGAAACAAAACCAGCCCACTGTGTGCTCTGAATTACCCCCATACGATGCCCATAAGAGAGATCGTTCAAAAGTAAGGAGACTGTTGCAAACCAACCTCTGACAAACATTACAAATCAGCATGAGCCAGCATATTTCAGGTCAGCAGCACTCTAAAAAGAAAATGACACACAGTGTGGGTAAGGGTTCTGGGGACAGACCCTCCCACTGTGGCTGACAAGAGGTCCTCCTGGGTGCCCATTTGCAGGCAGCCTGCTCCCTGGGCATTGATGGGAGTGCATGGCATGGAGTTGGGAGTATCTGAGCCCACAAGGTCTGGCATGGCACCCTCCTTAGCCCCTGTATTATCCTGGGTCAATGCCCTTTATTGTGTGGGCCTCATTCCCGCCTTGCAGTGTTGTGAGGATTCAAAATGAGCTGTGGAACTTGTAGGGAAGTGACTTCATCAAGCAGCCCTTCCATAAAGGAGGGCTCTTTGTAGCATGTCCTTAAAACTGAACCTGTACCCCACTCCGTGGTGTGGGGCATAGTCAGGGAGCACTTGTCATAGTGGCTACCAGCCCTGACACAAGCTATGCAACCTCTGTCGTCAGACATGGTCCGGATGGAGGGGAATTGCTCTGAAAAATCAGACTTTCCATGCTAACTTATGTTATGACCTCCGTTTTTTGTATAATCATAATATCAAAATATTCTGAGCAACTTTCAGCTTACAATTGGACTGCCTCAGCTGCATAAGGCCTGCCTGCCCTGACAAGCAAGCACTGCACCAGGGTGAAAAAATTCCCCTGAAGTCAAGTGACTTGACTACTGACTGATAAATAAAAGCAAAAGGGCTGTTTTTGCAAAGTCTCTCTTACTGCTGGATGGAGGATAAGCCAAATCTTATCATTCTATTATCTCACCTAGCCTTCTATTCAGCTTCTAAAGAATTACTCAAACTTCCTATTGTTTGGCCTTTAGATGTGGAAATTCTTCCAGGTTGCCCATTTTTAAACTAGTCAAGTTTTCTACCTGCTACACCTTAAAGGAGTCCACAAAAGTCTTCTGGCTAGTCTTTTAGGATTCTACTATGTAGTCTTTAGATATGGAAATTCACCTATGTCTCCTATTCAGAGATTAGATTAGCAAGGAATTTCCTCTTCTGCCTCCCAGGATGACTCAGGTAGAAAAACAAAAACCCATTAAGTAGTAGATAAGGTTTAAGGGACTTCTATCTTACTTGATCTCCACTATAGTAATATTAGTCAGTCATAAACTTTGTGCACTATGTACCTGTTTTTAACCTTAATTGTTTTTAGAATGTTATATCTCAGCTAAAGGGCAATACGACCCTAAACTGTTCTTAGAAAAAAAAGATGATTGTAATCTCTCAGCCCAATTCCTGTGCTGATGTCATCCCACTGCTTGCTCCTAATGTAGAAAATAAACCTCTGCTGAAGGCAGAACAGGAAGACTTGCACCCAACTCCGACTCCCGAGTCTTCCTCGCCCCTATTTCCCCTTTTTCTCCTTCTCCCCTTTTTAGGAATCTCTGCTCGCAGACGCCTTCCCACCTTGGGGTCCTGCCTATCTTGGCTCCAGACACCTCAATAGTTGGAGCTGGTCTCCGACACAGCCCACTGTACTTGCTACCTTACATCTGTGCCAATGGCCAGCGTGGCACAGACCACATTTTCTGTTGTGTGTGTTTAAGTTGATGTATTTCAACAGCTGAAAACTAATTTCCACGTGGGTCTTTGACCTTTAAAATTACTGAATGTGCTGTTCTCAAGTGACAGGATCCTTTCGGTACCTGACACTGATTTGCAAAATTAGATGTCCTGAAGGGTGTAACATAATTTTTATGAACAAGACAACATTGTAACAAGCCTGGGAATATCTCATTAAAACTGACTACAGGGAAGTCTTGGTGGCCATCCAGGGGCCAGCCTTGTGCCATCACAGGCTTCTGTAGCAGGTGGGCCTTCAGGCGGGGGTCCTCAGCAGACCGACAGGAGAAAGCACCCAAGCCTTCATGAGTTTCAGGCACTCTGCACACAGGGTGAAGCAGAGGTTCTCAAACTGTATATGAGTACACTTCATGGAAGATCGGGCATCCTCCTGACCTAGTGAGTCAGTTTCTTAAGACTGGAAATATTCTTTTATTTTTAAGATTTATTTATTTATGCAAGAACTGGGATACAGGGAAGAGGTGCAGGGGATGAGATGATTCACCAGAGACAGAGTCAGGAGCAGAACAGGCAGACTGACCAAAACACACTGCTTAGGGGAGCAACGGGCAAAGCAGGAGAGATCTGCTGTGCTATGTCGGTCACCTCCTTGGCCGGGAATCTAACTCATGCTGCAGTGGCTGTGGATAGCTTCATAGTGTGTGACTTAATCTCTTACACTACCAGGGGAAACCTGAAAATATTTTATGATCTCTCCAGTCTATCACCATGAGGAGCCAAGGCTGAAAATCCACTACAGTAAAGAAATGTGCTGATGATCTTTACAGGAGTGGGTTTTCCTTTCATAGAAAGACTGAAGAGTGCGGAAGCAACAACAAGTAACTTGGAACACATGACAAAAGAGACAGAACAGAAAGAAGGAGCTAGACCTCAAGTTGGGGGGAGGAGGCGAAGCAGCAACCGAAGCAGAGGTGCTGTTACCCTGAGCCTTTGGGAGCTAGAGGCCAAAGCTGGTCTGCTGTGTGGAGGTGGAGAGGCGAGGCAGCAGCTAGGGGTGCACACAGCAATTCCCCAGACTTTGAGAGTGCCAGACTGGTATGGAGAGAGGAGGAAGTGTGAGTTGAAGGGTTGGGAGGGCGTGTGTCTGAATGAATTGAGGAGAGAGGGTCACTTCTATGGTTGGGTCTATGACCCCTACCTTTTGACCTTTGGCTGCTCAATCTCTTTCACAGCTCCATCCCATCCATGCTCAATTCCTTTAGTTAAATCGCTTGTCTCGGCCCTCCCTGGTAGTGCAACCTGTTAAAGCACAGCACTGCAGGCTACCTGCAGCCACAGCCACTTCAGTGAGATTTAGATCCCCAGCCCTGGATCCCAGCAGACCTCTCCTGTCTCGCCTACTGCTCCCCTCAGCAGTGTATTTCAGTGGATCTGCCTGTTCTGCTCCCCACTCTGTCTCTGGTGAATCCTCTCACCGCCCCTGCACTTCTGGCCTGTACCCCAGTTCTGTATGCATAAAGACATCTTTAAAATGCTCACCTCTCCTTCTCCATGCCAACATCATCCAACATCACTTCCCATGTGAAGTGTTTCCCAATGTCCCCTGGCACAATGAATCCCTCTTCTACTCAGCAATGAGCATCTGTTACAATGTTTTGTGTGTTCCCCCCAGTCACAAATCATTATGTGATGTTAGGCTGGGGTTATACATATGTCTTTGCACCTGTGTGTGCAATACTGGATGTTTTTCTGTATTGTGATCTTGGCCACAGTCCCATCATACAGTCTGAACTCAGCATTTATCGTAGGAGTCTACAGCACTATAGTAAAACTCTATTACTTTTGTCCACACAGCACCATTTTGATAGTTGGCCCTTCCTGTGGGATTCTGCAGGAAGTGTCAATCACAGTGATTGAGCTGCCCATCAGCCTGGTGGTGAGCATGTGACCCAGACAGGATCATTACAAGGGCTTCCACGGGAAAGAAATAGGGAAAGTGAGGAAGACAGTCCCTATTTCTTTTGGATTCAGACCTATAAGGTTTGGGCCTTCTCTGTTCACACAATGGGTAAAAGTGCAGCACTGCAAGATAGCTGCAGCTGCTTCAGTGCAAGTTAGATCCCCGGGCCTGGAAGTGATCCACATGGTGCAACAGAACTTTCCTGTCTTGCCCACTGCTCCTCTCAGTAGTGTACTCTGTTGTGTACCCCAGGTCTGTATACATAAATAAATCTTAAAAAAAAAAAAAAAAGAAAGAAAAGAAAAACTGCAAGATTTTACCTGGACCACCAAAATTATTGAGTTTGCTGAAAGATAAAGCTCCCCCCTCCAGGAGTGACTACAGCTAAATATTGCCATGTTTAAAAACAGAAATATAGAATCCAGATATAGAGAAGATGACTCCTGAGGTCATTTTGGCACCTGGATACAACCATACCTGAAATACAGTAATGACGCTGAGACTTTCAGATACACGTGTCAACAAATTCATATTTTTGCTTGTATAGAGCTGGATTTCTGTCACTTATAGTGAAAGTTCTTTGTAGCAACTCAATCCTATCACAATGATACGGATGGCAAAGTCCCCCATCAAAAAAAAAATTGCATTTGATTTCTCAATTTAAGAAATCAGTAGAGAGAAAAGGTTGAAAAACTCCGTGACAGAGTCCAAGGTATCTGCAGAGGGCTCTCAGGGAAAACAAAGGATAAACTGGAGTTTGGAAGGCAAGAGCCAAGGGCTTGGCCTAGGTCTTTGCTCTGTATCTGTGTTAACTCTTTTATGTTTTATATATTCTATAACTCTACTTGAAAAATGATTCCATTGCTAAAAGCAAGTATGGAATCTATGGGCCTCCCTGGTGTCCTAGGGGTCAAATCTTAGAGCTACAGTTCCTAAGGTCTGAATTTGATTCCCGACCAGGGAGGTGACCCGCATATGGTGCAGCAGACTTTTCCTGTCTCACCCACTGCTCCTCTCAGCAGTGTGTTTTCTACTTACTCTGTCTCTGGTAAATTCTCTCATCATCCTCCACACCTCTGGCCTATACCCCAGTTTTTCTATGTAAAAATACTTAAAAAAAAAAAGCATGGCAATATATTAAAATACAATCTCAAAACAGTATAATATTTTAAATAAAATTTTCTGCACACTTGAAAACTCTGCTGCATAGAATGACCCATGCTCAAGGAAATTGGGGAATTGAAATTTACCATAATAGGACAGATGGCTGGAGACCTCAGACAAAGCTAGAAGAACACTTCCATCATTGCTGGGATCTGATAGGACATTTTGTCCCGATGTTCCCCTAAGGCAGGAAAAAACAGCAAATGCTTGTTTGTTGAGTGTGATACAAGACATCGCTAGACAGGTACAAATAGGTTATGTACATGAGTCTCTGGGAAACCAAACCACTGGGAAAACCTTGAAAGGGATTACAAGAGTAACTCCAAAGAGTAGCTTTTGAAATTCAGAGCCTGAGTTATACCTGTGTCTTCTTGTTGCCCGGTGGTG
This sequence comes from Condylura cristata, assembly GCF_000260355.1. Lineage (NCBI taxonomy): Eukaryota > Metazoa > Chordata > Mammalia > Eulipotyphla > Talpidae > Condylura > Condylura cristata. The sequence continues at coordinate 32,707,977 of NW_004567109.1, forward strand.
AGACTTGCCAGCGAAGTCATATTCTGACTCCTCACCCATTTCTTCCTCCTCTCTCTCCATGTCTCCAGGTTCCGCTTTCCTTTCAAAGCAGTTTTATGGTCCTCTTCCCTGGCCTTCAGCTTCCTTCTTTTCCCCCACTTTCCTCTAGCCTTCATATGGCCTCCAGGTTTAACTTTCTCAAACAAAATGTGACCAGAGTCCAGATTTCACGGCTACGAACTTCACATGAGCGTGGTTGAGCCCTGAACCCAGCCTGTCTGCACACTTCCTGTCTCTGCCTCAGCACACACCTGCCGTGGTTTCTGTCTGATGATGCAGGCCTTTGCTTGTACAAATTCCCTTCAGGTGTGTATAGCCAGGGCTCTGGATCATACCCAGACAAATTTAGTAAAAACCCAGAGTCACACAGTTGTTAAATGGTACCTTCCATTCAGGTCCCTTGTCTTGTGAGCCCACAGTTTTCTACCTTTCCCCTCCACTGTTCTTATAGATTCTTAACTGAGAGTCTCTTCTGAGCTGCCTCAGCTTTCTTGTCTTCCCAGAATAAACGATATGCTGCAAGAAGCTGCTTCCCTGCCTGTGGGTCCCCATTAGACCATGCATTTATCCAGACAGAGCCCTGGTGGTGTAACTGAATCCTAGGCACCCTTAAAAGTTCCATAGCGGGGCCCTCCCTGGTGGCACAGCGGGTTAAAGCACAGCACTAAGATGCTTAAGCCACCTGGCATGAGTCCCAT
>NW_004567109.1:32709573-32761375 GCF_000260355.1 Condylura cristata
GTGAACCCAAGAACCCCGAACTCAAAAGATGACATCATTCAATTAAAAAAATAATAATAAACCTCTTTTAAAAAGAAACTTAAATGTTACAGATTAGAAAATGATCTCTAAAGGAATAAACTGTACAAAAAATAATAATGTGGGAGGGGGTCCAACTTAGGAAGCGTGGTTGACACAGGTTCACTAAGGATGTGATATCTCAACTGGAGCCACTGGAGTGAGAAAATGCCACCAGCCCTGTGAACAGCCAAGGGAGAACATGCCAGGCAGGGAATTACAAAGGTGAAGTCTGCATCAGCAAGGACTTGGTATGCTTTGGAAACCTAGAGGAGGCCAGGCCACCAGACACCTATGCCTGAGGTGAGCCTTGTCTGCAAAGGGAAGAGCCAGGGCTGTAGCCTCACAGCAGGGGAAGAAACCAAAAGGGGCTGGCAGAGCAGTGGCAGGTCTGATTTGCATTTGAAAAGATCACCGCTGGCTGCCCTGTGAAGAGAGGTTTTTAAGGGCAACAGCAAAAGAGAAAGGATCAGTTAGGAGTTAATTTTACTATGCAAAGTGAAACATGAAATGCAGGCTTGGGGGTAGGGTAGGGGTAGTGAGGGGGGTGGAACAAGGCAAGTGAGGTTTATCAGCTGCACCAATTAAAACTTTACAGCCTGTTCAAATAATCCAGGAGCATCACACTGATTAAAGACAACACGCTTAAACTGGCCTGAGCTAATCACGGCAAGCTACTTTAGTGCAGACCTGCAGCTCTCAGGCAACCTGCACCAGCAGCGCCCTCGCCAGCAAGGCTGCATGTGATCCTCAGGAGGGAAAATGTAAAGAACAGTAGCTCTTTGAGAACAGGAAAAAGGTAGACGGTGAAGTGCTGTTTTTTGTTTTTTTTTAATAAGTGCTTTTCAAATTATAGATGAAATTCAAGTCTATGGTGACTGTCAGGAACAGAGACCATCATATTCATAACTGTGCACTAATCCTTATGGCGCAAAGCAGGAACACAGCTATTCAATCCTTTATCCCTAAGACAGGCCCGTGAGAATGGGGCACCAGGATTGCATTACCCTCACTTGACAGTTGAAGACCTTGACCACAGAAAGGGTGACTCATTGAGGGGGTCACTGAGCTGGTGTTAGAACTGAGGTTTCTAATCCTGCAGTCTGATTTCAGGGTTCTGGGCTTACCCACTGCATTACTGCTTCCAGAGTCTCCAGAGAATTTGCAAAATAAGTAACTACACACTGAAAGGGAGGCCTTTTTAAATTTTGTTGTGTTCCTGGTATAATTCCTGGGACATAGAACTCTTAAAAACCTGAGACTGAGTTTCACTGCTCGACCTTATGGAGCAAAGAGACAAAATTAGCGACAGGAACTGAGTTCTAAGATAATATCCTTATATCAGTGATATATGCAAACACAAAAACGCAGACTTCTGCCTTTAGCAGACACCACAGTATCTCCACAAAAATTCATGTAACTATTGAAACTGTGGAAGAGTTATCAAAAGCCAGTTTTCCTAAAATGAGGAAGAGAACATTACAGAGGAAAGTAAGTAATTATAACGCAACTGACCTCAAAACCTGCTGCATGGATGAGCCCATCAAGTCCCAGACTTGCAGGGGGGATGAGGCCTAATTCACTTTGCTATCACAGAACCACGCATAGTGCCTGGCCCATGGTATGGGATAAAACTGGCTGAATGGGACGGGCACATCCCTTAAAGTCCTTGATGTACAGCCTATGTGACCTTGGTCAAGTCACTGTTAAACCCCCTGAGACTCAATTTGTCCACATATGTAAACCAAGGGTGATATTATCTGCCCTCTACCAGATGTGGGAAGAGGCAGGGAGGAATGAACATCCAATGCTTAGCCAATATATATATATATATATACATATACATATATATGTATGAATATATATATATTTATACATATATATATATATTTATACCGGGGTATAGACCAGAGGTGCAGGGGTGGTAAGAGGATTCACCACAGACAGAGTGGGGACAGAACAGGCAGATCATTGAAGTACACTGCTGAGGGGAGCAGCGGGCGAGCCAGGAGAGGTCTGACCCACACCATGTGGGTCACCCCCTGGCCAGGAATCCAACTAGCTCCGAAGCAGCTATAGCCAGTTTCATAGTGCTGCACTTTAACCCACTGTACCATCAGGGAGGGCCCAATTTTATTATTATTATTACTGTGTTTGCAGACTTGAAAACTAGCATTAAAGTCAAACAAATCAGGGGGAAAAAACCTTGGTCACAGTCAGCATTTTAAGAAATATTTTATAGGAAATCTATTTTTTGCCAATTAACAAAATTTCGGACCAACAAGACTTGCTAAATTTAAGGCATAATTCAGAGTTAAAGGCACAGGCCTGGGAACACCACTCTCCCTGATTACTAGTGAGTATCCTGGGGAATTCACTTAGGTGGAAGTGAGAAAGCCTCAGTTTTCTCATCCATAAGAGAGGACAGTCTGTCTGGTGGATGTGGGAATATTAACAAGTTTGTGTACATTAGACGTTTGGAAATGCTTAAGAGTATCCATACATTAATCCCTGACTATTGTGCCATATTATTTTGTTGGCTTCACTGTGTATGTGTTGGAGGCAAAATCAGGAACCACATACTGAGCTCGTGGTCTGTGGTGCACGTGGTTCTCCGTGAGATCTACTCCAAGTAAAGCAGCAGAGATGCCCTTGTTATGTTATATTTGGGGACTTCCCATGATGCTCACTGGCAATCCTAATCACTGTAGGCTGGCTACTTAACGACTTACAAAAACAACAAGAAAGACGGAGCACTATTTGATGCCTAAAAGCAACAGAAAATGAAAGAGAAGGTTTGGGTGTGTAAAAAAGTATTGTTCCATTCCTAAGGCAATTAGCTTAATCAGGATGGATACAGCGGAGTGCTGGCATATCTGGGAACTCCTTTTTTCTCTTCTATCAAAGGATAATATATATTTTCACCTTCAGAAAGGTTAGGTAATTATAAATGTATTCTCCTTACTCATAATATTTTAAGCAAGTAATTGTTGCCCATGGGAAAATGTTTAATTATTTCTGATGAACAGTTGTGGCACAGAAACAAGAGAACATGACAGGCAGAGTGTGGAAACTGCGGCCCAATTCTTAATTGTGTGGGAATCTTGTCTTTTCATTGTGGGGGAAAAAAATCCCATATTGATTTTTCTCTCAATTGATTTCACAAAATTTTCAGTTTAGCCACAGTGAGTCTCTCCAATTACAGCGTCTTCACCATTCCTTTGACTAAAGGCTGCCTCAGGTTTTACTGATGGAAATCTCACCTGTTTTAAAGTCGGGCTGCTCAGATGGTGACCTTTCATGGATCCTACAGTCTGTACCTTGTACCCAACAGTATGCCTCACTTCCTCTGGGCAAGTATTTTTTTTGAGGATAAAGAAATGACAAGAAAATGCAACTTTGCAACTGCACCGAAGATGGAGGCGCCATTGTGGGGGGAGGGGAATGGGTACCCTGTGGGTGACAGCCCACCCTGTTAGGGACGGGAAACCTCTGGGACCCAGCTGGGTAAGTGGCAGCTGTTAAACCGAGACCTTGTGGCTCAAGCTCAGGTAATTTGGGAAGGGAAAGAGAAAGGGAAGCAAATTGAACTGGGAAGGGCACAGGTTTCAGTCCCAGTGTAGTTAGCATGATATGTGAGAACAAGTCCTCCAGGAAGGAATGGGTCCCAGGGCCACTGGAGGATGACATGGAGGTGGGGGTTGCTACAGACGACTCCTGTAGGCTCTCTGCCCTGTACTTGGCACCAATGGGCCCTACACTTGAGGCATAGAGTAACAAAGGGCACACAATGTTGGAATCAGACAGAGCACACTTCAAATCTTGCCTGTTCTAACAATGCAGTGCAGCGGACATTGTACCCCATTTTGCTTACCAAGGAAATTGAGACTCAGAGAAGTTAAGGGACTTTCCCAAGACAGAATTTGGGAACTTTGCTCTATTTCATTTTCAAGCCTCCTGCTACCAAAGGCTAGAACATTTCCCCAAAAATCCTTCTTTATATTAACATTGAGAATCAACATTTTTGTGCCTTAAATTGTAATGACTTCTTCATTAGAATTTACTGTTCCTAGACAGGTATGATGCTAGTTAAATTTACTTGCATAAAATTTTTAATGAGATTACTCTAGTTTCATATGAAGCTGTAAGAAATAATATTAAGTGCCCAGGGACATGACAGTCACCTTTTTCATGAAAAATTTGAACCATGTGGACTTAACACCACAACAAAAAAAATGTCAGGCAGCAAATATTGTGTTTAAATCTATAAGCTATTGCCTGGGTTCAAATTCCACAGCTGTCATTTCTCAGGCCTATGACCCTAGTGACTTATTTGATCTCTCTTGTTTCCACACCTGTGAAGTAGTATCGTCACCTTACTTAAAGAATAATGGGATTCAGTGCGTTAATACACATAAAGCACTTAGGACATATAACCTGCTGCCCTAATAGTCCCTGTAGATGCCTACATTTGTGTGTCTGCTAATTCAAGCACAAAGCCAGTCTTTCCCACCTATTCCTTGCCTTTGGGGAATAGGGTTGTGTAAGGTTTGGTTTACTCCAGAGATTTAGAGTGCAGCTTTTTTTGTTTCAACCTAAAATTACTTAGTGGTTTTATTCATCCATGTCTTCAATAAATGTATTCTTTCACATGTGAAAAATACAACTTAAAAAAAAAGTACCAGATTTCCCTACTTGTGGAAAGATATTCAAAGACACAGCAGTTTCTTGCAAACGTGTGAACTTCATTCCTTCCTTTTGTGATAGCTTGAATAAAAAAAACATGATAAAAAATTCCTCATGAAATAGAAGCTATTTCCTAATTTCTTTTCTGTGTGAAGTTTGTGTTCTAAACCAACAGGGATGAGAATGGCTCCTGATCCTGGAGGCCACATGAAAAGTATATGATCTGATCCCACTTTTAGATGTGGAATCCTTAGAATATTCCCTCATTTTTCCTGATTCTGGAACTCTCTCTAAAGAATAATAGTGTTTAGACCTGTTTTATAGATGGGCAAATAAGTAAGGTAGATGAGTTTCACAGAATGATGGTCAAAGCAGTTCATGTGAATTTGGTTGGTAGGGGGGTCAATTTCCCCACCCCAAACTGCTTCCTAACCCCAAAGCATTCTTATACATACCAGCACTCCAATCATTACAATCAGCACTACTTGGAAGGGAAACCAAAGGCCAAAAAGTAGAAATGTTGCTCAGAGCCACTAAAGGAGTGAATAGTAAGCAAAACAGATTTTTCAGAACCTTCTGGATACCATCATATCCCCTGTACCTCTCACTCTGCATGGCATTTGTCTCACCAACCATCTCCTCCACCAGACTTGAAAGGTATGTATTCCTGTTGTATAAGCGAGCAGCGAACAGTGGGGCCAGTAGTTTGAGGGGTAACCAAGCCTCTCAGGTGGAGCAAATCTCTGGGCGCTCTCTCGCCTTTCTCTCTGGGGTTCTCCCTCTCAGTTTCCCGTCATCTCATACTCTGGTCTCAGTGATGCCCTAGAGTGACACCACCCTTTTATCTTTACCTTCTAGGCCCAGGTGTGAGCACCTACATACAGGCACGCCCACACTCCCCAGGCCTCTGTGTCATAATCATGGGACGGCAAGATCACAGGTGTCGGCCAGAGACTTGTGGCGGAGGGCGTGAAAAGGCCTGGTTTAACTCATTTACCTGCAAACTCCCACTGCTCCAGGCCTGGCACTGTAGTTTCCGTTGAGCAGCTGCTCAGGAAATGCACTCCCAGTGGATGTATCGCAAACTTCCCATCTCCCAGGCAGATGCTTTCTATCCTAGACTACCCTGCCAGCTTCTAAAAGTTCTGGTTTTTTTTTTTTTTTTGAAGGGTTTTTGAAGGGTTTTGAAGGGCAGGACTGAGCTAGAAGTGGGGATAAATGCCACAAGGGACAGGGAGCAGAGGCTCGTGACAGAACTATTAGAGCACTGGGCTGGACGGAGGTGTCTTCCATGGGGAACAGTGCCTGGACTTGTGCTGTGGGCTGCTGCGTGGATGTGGAGGTGAACTCAAGTTCCCTGTTGTCTCCTTATTTAGGAGGAGAAAGGAAATACCTGATCATCTAAGAATGCTCTAGCTTTTTCACCAGATGTCAGACTCACAAGAATGAAGAACACCTAGCTTTAGGTTGCAGCCAATGGCCCAGGACCTTGGAGACAAAGCCAGTGAACTCGAGCCAGACCGCTGGGGTCATTCTGAGGACACACTGGCTTGTCTCTCTTCAGTGGGGAAATAGATCCATGCTTCATAAGACTTCAGATTTTTGCCCATTTGGTCAACAGGGTCAGCTTTTAAGTCCCTGACCTTGTTCCATAGGGAAGGAGAATGGCGTCACTGTTTATGATAGGTCTCCTTAATGGAATTCTTTCTTTCAGAAGGCCTGTGCAGCCTCCCCGGTCATCCTGTTTTATGGTTGCTATTCCTCTACTTCATGACATTTGTTAACACTTGTTCAATGTCCTTCTTCCTTGCTCGATTACATGGGGCAGGAATGGCCGTTTCCAGTTCATTGTCACAGCACAAAACCCTGTACACAGTAGGTGCTTAACAAATAACTTTTGAGGACATGACTGGCAATCATGTATAGTCCTGACAAGTTTGCGAATGTTTTTTAGATGTATTTTTACAATCCATCTCTCTCTATATATATATATTCTAATTTTGACCAATGAGGAAAACAAAGGATTCCCCAGGTTAAGTCACTTAGTCACCAGGTTGAGAGCTGGAATCAAGCCAGGATGGCTCAGTCCAGGTCTTTTGCTACCTTTTATATGACCTTCCTCCTTGCTCTTTAAATCCTCTCTATTCACCTAACCCCCAAAGATAAACTTAGAATCACCAGTGCGTTCCATCCCCCACACCTGCTGTGGGATCCCAATTAATAACTGCAAAAAGCATTTGCTATTGTTCGGAGAAGCTGGGAAATCAATGTGTTCATTAGCAAGCCCCCCCTCCCTGCAATCAGCTAGGAAGACGAGGTGCTGGGGCCTGTTCTCTGTGTTTCTCTTCAACCATCTGTGACTAAAAATGTTCTTTGAAATTCATTCTTCCCCAAACTCTCACTGTTATAATTTCATCACATTTTTATCTCCCTTCCCTATAGGCACATCCCTGCCCTTGCAAGTAAAACCCCAGAACCCCAACTCACCCTGATAATCTGTTCCAATTTCCCAGACTTCCCTAATCAGCAAGAGAGGGGTCCAGATACAAATGGTTGGTGGATTGAGGTCTTGGTTTTTTTTAAAGGGGAGCTTTCATCCACAGTGTGCCCTAGTCTGTCAGGAGCTGTATCTGTGGCTTGTTAGTTCAGACACCCCAAAGCAGATGACACGAGCAAGGCTCATACAGAAGCTAAACCGAGACTATAGAACCCCAGTACCAAGACCATTTCTGGGACACAGGCTGATGGGCCAGAGGCTAGATTAAGCTGAATCTCAAATGTGAATTTTGAGAAATCACTGTACAGAGTGAACCTAATCTTTGTAGGATCAGTCACCAGAGAGTAAAACACCCTTTTTATTAAAAAAAAAAAAAAGTTTTAAACCTCTTTAAAATTTGCAATTATAACACAATGAATACCTGAATACTTTTTACTAAGATATGTCAATGTTTAACTGATTTCTTTCCCTATATACTTTATTTTCCTTAGACCATTTGAGAGTAAGCGGAAACTATAATGACCCTTCACCCCCAAATTCTTTAGTAGGCATCTTCTAAAAACAAAATGCATCTTCCTGCATTTAATTCAGTACATCGAAGAACTGTTGTCTACATTACAGTCCCAATGTCTCCAATTGTCCTGCAAATGTCCGTTGAATATTTTTTTGCCAAGCAGGAGCCGATCAAAGACCCAGTGTTACATTTGTCATTTCTAGTTAGCCTATAATCGAAAACAGGTTCTCAGCCTTTTAATATTTTTCTCCCATTACACTGACACTTTTTTTTAAAAAAAAAAAAGGGATTTATTTATTTATTCGTACAGAACTGGGGTACAGGCCAGAGATGCGGAGGGTGAGAGGATTCACCAGAGACAGAGCGGGGAGCAGAACAGGCAGATGGATGAAGTGCATTGCTGAGGGGAGCAGCCGGCGTGTCAGGAGAGGCCTGCCGTGCCATGTGGATCACCTCAGGGGCAGGTGGGGATCAAACTCATGCTAAAGTGGCTTTAGTTTCTTGGTGCTGTGCGTTAACCCACTGCGTCACCAGGGAGGGCCAACACTGACACTTTTAAATAATATGAGTCAGTGTTTTTCACAATGACCATCAGTTTGCATCATATGATTCCAGTTAGCATCCTGGTTGGTGACACTAACTTTATATGAGGTCCAACAGATTTCTGTCTTATAAAGCTCCTCTTCCTCTGTGTGATTCATCAGCACCCTGGGGTGCAATTTGAGTTTATAAAGATATCCTTTTCCCAAACAACTTTTAACACAATGGTTTAAATGTCCATCAATAACACTTAGCTAAATCAATTATTGCAACAGTGATTATAAAATAGTTTTCTCATGCTACCATTTCTCATACTGACTTAGTTCTTTCTATAAAAAGAAATTCCCTTCTCCCTATTTAATTTTTAGTATGTCTCTAGACTCATGGATTCCTTTTAGTCTTATCCAGTATATTAGAATCTATTGCTGTCAGTATTCTTTCTGTGGCTCAAAAAAAGATTCCAGGAAAAAATATCCCCCATAACTCTCTCTCATCCTCTTTCTCCCCAAACCTCAGCCATAGGAAGCTTCTCCTGACACCTTCTAACTCACTCTGCTGAACTCTATTCCTGACAGGGAAACAGAGGAGCCACATAGATCCTCTGTAGTATGACAACTGTTCCCAGGCAGAACTCCTTGATAGATGGGGTCCCACCTCATTTTCACTGTGACCCCAGCACCCAGCATAGTGCTGGAAGGTAACATATGCTCATGAATTGTTACAGAATACCACCTAGGAAAGACTGCTTCAACCAACACACAGTGGCAGCTTAAATTATCAGACAAGTTTTGACAGAGGACAGGGAAGAAGCATGCACCTTCACAGAGTTCTTAGGATGTGCCAAGCCCCGAATACATTTAGCAAATAGCATCCATCTTTGCTTGTTACCTGAGATGCAAATGAACTTATCTGGAATCATGACTTATTAAGTCATGATTATTTTAAGTCTGTCATAGCAACTGAACTTACACCCTAGGTGTAACATTCTTCTGTGCATATATGCTCTAGCCATGATGGTCATTTCACTGAATATACTACTCTAGAGATTCTCACAGGAGTCACTTGAGAGACTTCGTAAGTTGTGGATTCTAATTCATTGGGTCTGGGCTAGGGACTGAGAGTCTGCATTTCTGACAAGTTCCCAGATGAGGAGGCTATTGCTGCTGGTTGGAAGACCACAGCATTGCTACTCTGTTTCACATCTGTATGTGTTTGCAAATGGTGTCCGATTTGCCTCAAATCCTCACTTCTGCTATATAGCTGGTCAACTCCTATTTATACTCCACAACCTTGCTTCAGAACTGTCGGTTGGAGCACCTACTATGTGATGCTGCCATTTTAAACCCTAGGATCCATCTCTATTCAAGGTAGATGAAGTGTGTGTTCTCAGAAATAATACACTCTGGTAGAGAGAGAAACTATATACTCTACACACAGAGTAACAGACAGAGATAACTGAAAATGATGGTAATGACCTTGGGAAATGAAGAGAGAATATGAATAGGGAAGAGGCACATCTTTAGGCACAAGTCGGGGGGGGCCTTCAAAGGGAGAGATAATTGAGCTGTAATCTGAAAAATGAGAAATTTGCCTATGAACAGATGGAGGGAGAGAAGAACATTTCCAGACAGAGGGAAGAAGAAGCAAAATGTCCCCCAGGAAGCAAAGACCTTGGAGAGTGAAAGTACCCGCCAATCTCCATACATAAACACAGCACGAACTGCTAGAAGCCCAACTCTTTATAATATATATATATACTAACAAGCCCAGGCCTTGTTATAGTAAGATCCCAGATTCTTTTCCTCTAAATTGAAATCCCTGAACAGGATAGCTATTATATGTCCCTTTTAGCTCTTTATACATGTGTGTGTGTGCATGCATGATGTATGTATGTATGTTATATGTCTGTGTATATCATTTTTTTACATCACTCTTCATTTTGTGCATTTTTTCATCTCAATTGTAATTCCCAATTCACCCACGATCAGCCCAACTCTTCAGAAGCCACTCTTGATAGCTCCTTGTTCTTTAACTCCCTGGGCCCATTTGCAATGCCCGGGCGATTCTTACATTTGTTTACCTTTTTGTACATCAGCAAGTACCCTCTAGCCCAAGCCCACACCATGATATCTCAGTCCTCCTAATTAGTCTCCATACTTCCATGCACTGCTACGGGAGAGCACAGCAGTTCAGTGCCTGGACTCTGCAGCCAGGCTGCCTGAACTCAAAACCTGAGCCCCAACATGTGGTAGCTATATGACTTGTACAAGTGTTTTTGACTTTTCTTGGCCTCATTTTCTTCATTTATAAAATGAGAATAATAATAGTTCTGATTTCATATGGTTATCGTAAGCACTAAATGAGTTAATATATGTAAGCACTCAGAGCAACGCTTGGCATATAATAAGCACAATCAATAAATGTTAGCTATTATCGTTAGCTATTATTACCACACATTTTTCACAGAGCAGCCAGAGTGATCTTTTAAAACCATAAATTAAATCCTCTCGTTCCTGTGCTTAAAACTCTCCAGTGATTTCCTATTTCAGTTGCAGTGGAATTCTAGCATATTGCCATGGCCAAAGTTGCTCTGGTCTCAGTCCCTTGCCCCCTTCCAACCTGCTCACCTCCTCCCATCACTTCCTATCCTGATTCTATACCTGCTTTATTTTAGGTTCTCTGGGACATTGTGCATGTTCTTCCCTCTGCCTGGAATGTTGTTCTCCCTCCAGCTGTTCTAGGCCTAGGCTGAGGAGCAGAGGCCTGTCACTATATTGATGGCCATGGACTCCTAAGTGAAGAAGTGAATGAGGGTAGCCAGGAGGAGCCAGGCCTTGTTATAGTAAGATCTCAGATTCTTTTCCTCTAAACTGAAAGCCCTGAACAGGATAGCTGCATATGTCCTTTTTAGCTCTGTCATTCACTTGGTGCTCAATAAATATTTGTTGAATGAATAAATGAAGAGATATGTATGCACATAGACAATGCATTTTCTTAGCAAACACATATTGAAAAGTAAGAATAGAACATACATTATCTATTCACTAAGCAAATGAAATTGCTTAGAAAAAAACCCAGGTCTTTGGGAAACAGAAGGTAAATGCAGACATACATAGACTATCAATAACCTCACTGGGTAACTGTATGGCTCACAAATAAAGCAACAGTGAAAGTATTTCATGTCAATGGCTATCCTGCGTTCACATTATTAAGGTTTGCAGTACATCTTAGAAAGCTGCATTAGGGCATAAGCCGGACCTCAGTCCTGCCATGCTGGGATGTATTGAGCATAGACATGCAGGATGATGCATGATTCTTCCACATGCAGGATGATGCATGATTCTTCCACATCTTCCTCACACACTGATGCTTGAAAGGTAGGAGAGGGCAGTGAAAGCACAACTGCCCCTGGGGCAATCAGAAGCCAGAAGATCACCTTACCTGCATAAAATTACATGCCATTTACTGGCACACAAGTAGCCATGTGCCTGGAGTGTTACATGTTTTAATCTAATTCATAGTGGCTCATACGTGCTCATGTTAAGAACAGTGATTACATACCAAGCATAGTACTGAACATGGCATGTGTATTAGCTCATTTCAACCTCCCGAGGATCCAGAGAGAGATGCTTTTTGTAGCTTTGATGCAGTGAGGAGAAGCTGAGGCTCAAAGCAGCTCATCCTTTGCCCCAGGTTATAGCTGAAAGAGGCAGAACCAGCAGCGGGACCTCCATCTGCATGAAATCAGAGCCCTGTTCCTCCCCACCATCTGCTGACCTGTGGCACATGCTAGAAAGTTGCTTCTTTCTTCTTTTAACAGAGTTGCCCAAGAAATAGATTTCCCAGGACTCATCTCCTAGAAGAGCAGGGCCCGAGTGCTTAGAAGTGTCTGTGAGGGTCCTCTGTTCTGCCGACTCTCACCCACCTCCACCTCCTGCCTTTGGCTATGATGCCTGATCGGGTTACTCATCCTTATGCCCATACATTAGCTAAACCCATTAACCTGACACCACTCCACTGACGGCCTTTTCAACAAGCAGCCCAACAGCCGATTTAAGCAATATAGATTTATTGCTTAGTGAGTAGAGAAGGGAGCTGGGAGAGACGGAGGCTGCTAGCACCCCCTCCTTCCAGGAGCTGATGGGCAGCCAGCTATCCTCTCCTGCAGCAATTACTGACACTAATTAGCAGCTTACTGCAGATCTGAGGGAAGAGACTGACACTGGCACGATCCCTGCCTACCACATTCTGAGTATAGTCTGAGACTTCGGGAAAGGCCCTTGTCAAGGGCCTGTCTGGGAAGGATTTGGCAGCTCAGAAACCAAGCAGATTGGAAGGGGTGGAGGGGAGCTCTAGAAAATGGCCTCATAACTAGGGGCCATTCTATTTCCTGCTCCCAGCTTTGGTCTGGCGGCTGCTTCGCTCAGCTGAGGCCCTGGGCTTCCATCGTGAACAGCTCTCGTGGCGGACATGCAGCTGGCTGCAAATCATGGAGGCATATGGCTCAGATTGGTGAAGCCAAGTCATTAGCCCTCTGACCCAATTATATGGATTTTCACAAAGAACAAAGCAATTGGGATTCAGCCTGGTGCCGCTCTTCACTTCAGGGAAGTGTTTTGGGATCCAACTCCGTTTTCCTTTCCTCACCCCCCCAAATGTGTCTTTTTACATGAGACAGAGGAATTTCCAGATTAGAAGACAGTCAGTGATAAAGGATCCTAGTGGGTAGAGGCTGCTGCTTCTTGAAGGAAACAGTAGAAAATGAGCTGAGCTATCCAGGGATCACTTGTGGGTTCTGTCTTGGTTCTGGAGTCACTAAGCTGCTTCATCCTGGTGCAAGTCACATCTCCAACATGCGATCAGTGACTGTGGCTTTTCATAAAATAAAGGGTTGCCTTAATGATTTTTTAAGGTCTTTTCAGTGTGCCTATCCACCAGGGATCAAAGTCCCTTCATAGCAGTGAAAACATTAGAGAAATAACATCATAAAATACTAATTTTTTTAAAAAAACAATATTTTTAATAGTAGGAGAAACATGAATGGCATGGGGTTTTGTTGTTGTTGTTGTTGTTGTTGTTGTTGTGTGTGTGTGTGTGTGTTTAATGTTAAACCAAACTAAGAAAGAGATCAGATGCCCCAGAATCTAAACAGTAAACCAAATCAACTAGATGATTTGGGTAGAGAAGCAATGAAGAAAAAAAAAAAAAAGAAGTATGAAATTGTGATTGCTCATTGCAGCTATCTGCTGGGTAATAAATGTAGCTGAATCTGTGTCATTTAGCAAAAAAATACTGCAAAGAAAAAAAAATATTGCAGGTTTAGTATCTTAATTATGTAGATTTTACATTCAATGAACTCTTGCCAAAATAAATTGCGTATATTATCTAAAAAGCAAATGTTAATTAAAACTGTATCTTGATAGCGTGCGTGGTTCACAAGACATTCTGAGCATATGAGATTATACTGCACACATTAGCTACAATCAACTCAGACTGAAGGTTTGGGTCATTTCAATGATTCATGTGAAGTCAGACAGCGCTGGCTGGCCCAGGCGTCTAACAGCAGTGCCTCACATATTTATATAGGAGATGCAGCGTGATCCCAACTTATTTTTCCAGATGAGTGAAGTGTCTTTGCCTGCTCCAGAGTCTCATAAATAGGACAGTCGACTTGAGTTCCCATTAATTAGCTGCTTAACACAAAGCTACCCAGAGAGCCCTGCAGCCAGGTTACAAAATTCCTAGGAAGGAAATGAGACTGGGTTGCAGACACAGAGAATCAGAGGTCACCATATTCATCACTTGTCTCTCGCTCTCGCTCTCTTTCTCTCTCTCTGCTGCCCTGAACTTAGATGTCCCCAAGACCAGACCATCATCCATTCACCCTGATAGGTGGGTAATTGCATTCTTGAGCCACAGCATCTGGTCTTTGTGAACATCTTCTCTGCTGAGCTGTGTATACAGTGAACAAGATCCAAATGTTGCAGAATTGATTCTTCCGCCCTCTCCAAGAGGCGCTGCTCCAAAGCTAGTTTAATTATAGGTGTTTAGACGTACTGAGATGAATACCTAGGGAACAACCGTTCCACAGCACTGCTCTGGCAAGCATGTACTTTACTTTCTATTTTTTTCCCACTTTCCATTTTAACAAACAGTCAATTGTGTGCTGTGTGTAAGTGATCTGCAATCAACGGTACTCTAAATGCCAAGTGTTAGGAAAAGGTCAAGGGAGGGTTTTCCGACAGGAGCCTGGAGCCACTCCATGGTCTAGAATGGCAAGGTTGTCATTTCTATTGGACCCTGAGGTCAGTTAGCTTCTCTGCTATGACCACCAGACCCTCGTGGAAACTTAGCACCTTTCTTGTCTCTAAGGATCACTGAAGAATGATCTTCATGTTGGCCTACATTGCAGAAGCTTTGGAAGGAGTGGTAGCTATGGAGGTCAACAGACATGGGTTAGGCTGTCCTGACTATTAAGGGGTTGTGTGACGGTGGGCAAATCACTTCACCCCTGGGAGCTTCAGTCTTGTTGCCACTGAGAAGTAATAACACCCACCTAGAGTTGAGAAGAAAGACACTTATTACAGTACCAGATTCTTAGAAATACTTATACCTAAGAATAACTATGATTTATTCACCACCATTCCAAATGTTTTCCACTCATATAGTCAACTTTGCAAGGGGTTAACTCTGATAATTCACAATCAGATTTATGCACAAAATCATCCAGAAAAGAATGAGTTATTTGAGGGCAGTAGAGGACAGTGGAGTCTCTGGATAACCAGTCAGCTGGTCTAACTCCTAGCTGTGGAGCAAGTTCAGGGGTGAAAGGAGGACCAGGTTACCTCCCACCCTCTGTGCGCTGGCCAAGGGCCTATTTAGTCTGAGGTCCTATTTTTCCCCTTCTCTGTCTAGGACCCCAAACCCAGCTTCCCCCAAATTCTTTCCTAGCAACAGATGTCTATTTAGGTTTTGTCAGTAGCGAGGTAGAGTAAGATATTTTTAGGCCAGGAAAATGGGGAAGGAACTCATTTCCTGCTTCCCATTCCTGCCAGCAATCTCCCAGCAGCACTAGACAGCTAAGATCGTGGGCATTTTTTGACATTTTCCTCCCTTACAGTGCAAAGCCTTTTCCCTGGTTATAGAATAAAAGCTGTACAACTACTCTGCGACCTCAGCACCAGCCACGGGGTGCCCCCAGGGCTCCATGCAGTGTTAGCTGGGATTCCCATCACCAACTGCGCCTTAGCAGCTCAGCACTGCAGCCCACTTCTTGGGTGCCCCAATGCAAGTCACTCAGTGCCTTATCTCTAGTTCCAATATCAGCCTTGGAAATCCCTTCTCAGTGATCCAGAGAGATCAGTTGCCTAACCCATGGGCAGTGAGCTTAATTGATGGGCACTGCTGGGTGCTGGAAACACTGAAGTTTTCTTGAAAATCACTAAGTCCCAGGTGTGGTAGGTGTGATAGCAGCCTCCTATTCTCATTGATTGCTGCCCTATCATCTTTCCATTTCATTCTTTTCACTTTTCAAACTATTTTATAACTCATCTGTATTAAATTCCCTCTGTGTGAAATACCAAATGTGGTTTATCTTTTCCTAGGCCAAATCTAGAATATATATATGTACATACATATACACACATGCATGCATATACATCTATACTCATAGAGCTTTCATATTTGAATAGGAACATTGAAACCTGAGGGAGAGGGTAGATTAAGAAAGTTATTTAAAATCAATATCCTTTAATCCAATCATTTTACTTCTGTAAATATTAAAAGTTATGTCAGTAAACTCCTATTCTCCCTTAAAGTTTCACTTAGATGTGCCCTCCTTATAGAGGTTTTCTTAGAGACCGCCCCCCCTTCCAACCTCATAGCAGTCTGAATCTTCACAGCTTTGCAATCACAGTTTGCAATAATTTAATTTTATGATTCTCTTTGTCTTCCTCTTATTAGGTAAAAGTTTAAGAAGAGAAGCACCTGGATCTGTTGGGCACTGAATTTTTCAGCACTTGCAAAAGCTCTACACTGTACCTGTACTCAGAAACTATCTGTTGAGCTAATGAATGATGGGTGGCCATAGATGTTCATAGTGGCATTGTATACACCCTCAAGAGCTGTCATAGCCATTATGATAGAAATGGAAAAGTATGTGAAAAATCTACTAAATAGGCCAATGTAGCCATGATATGTAGCCTGACTGAAATGTTTCTCAAAGTGTAGTCTAGTGATTTGCCTAAAAATCACTGGGATGGGATGGTTGTTAAAATTATTAAGATTTCCAGGCACTGTCTTCACATTTTTATAAGCATTTCACGTGATTTGGATGTGCCCGAAATCTTGGGAATCCCTGGTCTCACAAGGATTCCGGCAAATTGCAGAGAACTTGTCCTTACTTGTAAAACATTCTTTTGTCTGATTGGTTGGGTAAAACAGAAATAAAACCAACCAAGAAAATGAACAAAACAAGCCCGGTCACATAACTAAATTAGATGAGTTATTTAATTTGCTGACTTTCTCATAAATACATATTTAAAATGAAAAAAATCAAACCAAATTTCCCCAAAGAGAGGGAAAAAGAAAAGAGATCAGCAGGTCCCCCAGGACAGCTGGAAATCTCTCCAGTCTTGGGTTCCTCAGGGTGCTCCACCATCAATAATGTCACCTACTGGGTACATGATGCTATTATTTCCTTCAGCCTTATCCCATTCTTCACTAAAACCAGAGCTTGGGAGCTGGTAAGCCATTGAAATTTCATACTTAAGACACCAAAGCTGGCAGCCTTCTTTCAATTCCCCCAGTTCATCTTCTTAGGAGAAAAATTTCTCGAAAGCACTTGATCCCTAGAAGTTATTGGGCGCCACATTTAGCCAAAGCCCTGCTCAGGTGCAAGAAGCAAAGTTGGAGCGAGCTCACGCACAGTATATTAAAGGCTTGGGTATGTGCGTGATGTGGAGGGGAAAAGGGAACCAAGTATCTGATCAGTTCAGAGATCTTAGAGTCCAATTCCCAGCAGACTGTGCAATTGTCATGGGAAGAAGAGGAAAGATGGCAAGCATGGCAGGAGTGAATCTGGGCAGAGCCTACCACTATCCAGAAACAGCATGATGGAGCGCTGCTGGGATGCCCCCAGGAGGACCGGTGAGCCATCTGACTCCTTAAAATATAACCCTGCCAAGCAGGGCTGCTTGTTGGGGTGATGCTTCCAACCTGTTGCCCTGTTTAGAGCTGGCAGCTCTGTGCAGACCACAGGTCTCTTCCTCAGTGCTCCACAGACAGTCACTTTCCCCAGCAGGTGAAAGAAAATGATTTCTATTTCCTATAAAGTAACAGACCAAAGTGCTCCCCGACAGCGGAATCCTGGCTTAACAGCCAAACCACCAACTCAGAGCAGGCAATTTGACAGGCACTGACAAAGCCCTGGTGCAGCCAACAACGCCGGTCCTCCTCCCTAAGACTGTGACATTACCATAAAGACCTCAGCAGCGGCCCCTTCGGTGATCTCTTGACTCCAGTTTCCCTGCTACTTTAATCCATTCTCACATCAGTAAACTTTCCTAAAGCCCAGATTCCATCAGGTCCAAAAACCAAGAACTACAGAGTGAGGATTTTACAGTCCACAGATCGGTTTTATAGTCTGGCACCCAAATCACAGGCTAGCTCCAACCCATGGTTCTGAGTGTGTAATAGTAACCATCAGGGTGTCTGCACAGCTCACTCCATACCAGTTAATACTGTCAGGGCTTTGAAAAATAAGTTCACTTCATTCTCAAAATATGAGAAAAGGAGAATGAGTCCACTTTACAGATGAGGAAACTAAGACACAGACAAGTTCAACAGGTCAAGTGACTTGCCCAAGGTGATACAGCTCAGTGTGGGAGAACCAGAGTAAGCAGCTGCAGTGTGGCACCACGCCCCCAGGTGACACCTATAACCATTATGCTCTACTGATATCCAGTGTCCCCCAGAGCACAGGTCCCTGCCAGTTTGAACACTTTCCCCTAAATCAGCTCAGTTCTTCCTGTTCTGCTTCTCCTTGTTGAGGAATCAGGATGCACACGTACCTGTCCCCAGTGCATGGCCAGATCTCAGCTCAGGGCTTCACTCCTCAGTGTAGAAGCTTCCAGAGAGCCGGGTGTCCATCTGTCTATGTTTTTTAAAATCACTTTTTATTGAGGTGGCACTGGTTTACAGCACTGTGTATGATTAGGGACGGAGGGCCACACCTGCTCAGATATATGTAACACAGCCCCCACCACCAAGGCCTCACTCATCCTGCTCCCACTGCAGAGCCTGAACTGTGCCTTTCAGTCCTATGCTCAGAGTCTATTGATCCTGAAAGAAGGGGCTTCCCTCAAAGTCCTCATCGGTGAATGGGGGGATCGCCCTGCCCACACTGCAGGAATAAAGGTGAAATGAGAAGATGAAAGGACTGTGAAAACTTCTGCAGTCACATGTTCCTTTCAACTCTCACAGTAGGCTTCACCCAGATTTCCTCTTACCTTTAGAAGGCCTGTGAGCATTCCTGCTTCCTACCACCACCCCACCCAACCCCAGCTGCTCAACAAGAAGCTTTATAACCTGGTTGTTTGGCTACATTTTCTATTAAGCTGGGGCGGGGGGCCTTGGGTGCTCTCAAATCGCTAGCTGTACATTTGTGGGAGCTCATCTGCTGTTATCCATAAATGCTTAGGGGAAAATGCTAAGTTGGGGGTTCCTGTAATGCACCTATGTCACCTGTCCCACCCTCCTCTTTTTTGTTTACCCTGCACGTGCACACAGCTTCAGTTTCAAGACTCCAATAAAGACACAGTTGTCTATCATCCTCTGTGCTATAAGAATGGGATGTGATCCCCTTAAATACATACATACATATATACATACATAATAAAATGGGGTGTGATCTAGAAAAACAAAACTGGACTCACACTTTACACTGCTGAATCATAGGTTATGTGAACTATGTCTCA
Source organism: Condylura cristata (assembly GCF_000260355.1). Taxonomy (NCBI): domain Eukaryota; kingdom Metazoa; phylum Chordata; class Mammalia; order Eulipotyphla; family Talpidae; genus Condylura; species Condylura cristata. The sequence continues at coordinate 32,728,844 of NW_004567109.1, forward strand.
ACAAAGCTCTTTGAGAAAATGGAACCAGTGTAGACCATGTATAAGCAAGTAGGTGTGGCTTGACTCCAATCAAATTATTGACTAAAATATTGGCTTTCAAACTTCATGTTAATCACACAGTGGGTGGGCATGGTGATGGGGGGAGGTGCCTAACACCACAGACACTCAATACTGGCAGTGCCTTTCCTTATCTGGCACTGTGGCTCAAGCCCTGCATTCAGGGCTTGGGGTATAATAATGAAGAAGACTCCCCCCTACAGATGTGGAATAATAAAACATCTCTTAAGATATTTTATTTTGTGGAAAAAGCTGCAGTACAGAGTATACAGTCTGGACTACTTTTTTTTTTAAATATATATATATTTTTAATATTTACTTATTGATTTGTGCATGCAGAACTGGGGTACAGGCCAGATGCTCAGGGACGGTGAGAGGCTTCACCAGAGACAGAGTGGGGAACAGAACAGGCAGATCGATGAAGTACACTGCTGAGGGGAGCAGCGGGCGGGTCAGGAGAGGTCTGCCACGCCATGTGGTCACCTCCAGGGCAGGCGGGAATCAAACTCATGCGGAAGCGGCTTTAGATTCTCAGTGCTGTGCTTTAACCCACTGCGCCACCAGGGAGGGCCATGGACTACTTTTAATAAGCATGAAAAGTGAGTGTAAAATACCCCCACATACACCATGTGTTCTCTTAGACAAGAGGTTAGTAACACACAAAAGTAGCTGCCTCTTGGAAAGAAAACCAAGGACTGGCCTTTTACTGTACATTCTGTCATGCTTCAATTGTTTTAAACAGGATATGTAATCTTTTTATAGCAACCGAAATTAGACCATTAACATGTTGAATTCTTAACTCGACATTAAGTTCCTAAGGGACAAGACAGGCTAACACTCTCCTTGTCTGAAAAACCAGCCCTTCCATCACCAAGCCAGTCCAAAGTTGTCCTGACTTCATGATCCCTTACTCTCCTGCTATGAATGAAACCAGGGGAAGCTGTGGAATCAATGCAAATGCCTAAAAATAGATGACTGGATTAAAAAGATGTATACAGGGCCCTCCCTGGTGGTGCATTGTGTTAGGACAGCACTGCAAGCTGGCCACAGCTGCTTCAGTGTGAGTTCGATCCCCGGCCCCAGAGGTGATCCACATGGCATGGCAGACCTTTCCTGAGATGCCCACTGCTCCCCTCAGCACTGTACTTCATTGATCTGCCTGTTCTGTTCCCCACTCTGTCTCTGGTGAAGCCTCTCACCACCCCTGCATTCTGGCCTGTACCCCAGTTGTGTATGCATAAATAAATAAATCTTTCAAAAAAAAAACTATCTTAAAGTTGTGTACATATACACAGTGGAATATTACTCAATCAAAAAGATAAACTCATGTCTTTTGCAGCTACATGGATGGAGCTGGAAGGGATCATACTTAGTGAAATAAGCCAGAAAGAAAAGGAAAAATTCCAGCTCCACTTTTATAGAATAGTACTTCTCAGCTAGCTTTGTTCTTCACATGGCAATGTTCCCTGCCTGGCACCATTTGTCCATTTGTCTGTGTGGTTTCACCTCCCACAATAGTCACACTTGCAGCATTCCAGATATTCCAGGCTGTTCTGTAACCCATGACTCTTCCTTCAGTTTGTTCCCATTGATGAAAATAAACTCATTTTTTTGTAAATATTCTCTATTCATTCCTCAAAACTTAGCTCAAAAAGAACCTCCACTTAAATCCCTCTAATGTATCTACTCCTTTTTACCTTCTTTCTTCACACTTTCTTCTATTATAAAACCCCAAAGAGTGCATGTTTGTATTCCTTACATTTCTATTTTCCCCATTTGACTATGAGCCCCTAAAAGCCATAGACTTAATGTCTAATACTGATCTTTATGACAGCTAAGGTGGGTTATCTATGCAGAAGGAGGGAAAGAAAGATGAAAGGTTAGAGAGTGAGGAAAGGAAAAGGGAAGTAAGGGGAGGGAAAGAAGGAGAGAAGGGAGGTGGGAGGGATGGAGGGAGGAGGGGAGGGAGGGAGAGAAGAGGGAGTGAGAGGGAAGAATAGGAACTTTGGGAATCATTGTAAGAAAGGGAGAAAGAAATTAAAATAGGGAGAAAACAGAAGCTGAGCAGAGGGCCGACTCTGATAGCCTAATGTGTCTGGAGCACATTTTCCTAAGGACCATTACCTTGTACTGTGTTCTTCATGATAAACCCTGTGGAAATGTACGATGTTCACAAACATGTTTAAAAGTCTGAGAAATGTTTTCATTAAGAACCCTGTTTATCTTTGCTTTCCCAAACTTTCTTCTGAACATAGCACTTCTTCCTCTTCATCCTTCTCTCCCTCTCTCCATTCATTCCTTTGCCTTTCTTTCTTGTATGAATGGAAAGGGAAAAGACAAATCAGAGAACAAGGCAGAAAGCCAAGTTTCAGGTTCAAAGCCTGGAATAAACCCACACCCAATAAACAACTGGAACCTGAGCTTTCAATGGCACTGTCCTGTCTATAATGAGATGGAACAGGAAGAACAAGAGAGAAAAAAGTCTGCAGGCTGCTGTCAGCTTCGTATGTAAGAGCTGAAACAGTTATGCTCTGCTGACTTCAGAGGTGGGGGATGATTTTGCTTGCAGCCACAAAGAGCCTCCCAGTGACAAGAGTGATGTACACTGTCTAAACAGATGGTCACAAAACCTAACACCAGGTTCAGGTCCTGAGAAGGAGAAGACAATCAAATGGATGATTCCAGGTTGGCAATGCGCACGTCAACCTTTTAGCGTCCATGACCTGGGGCCGTCAGTAGTTACAAACATCAGGTTGCAGGCATCTTACAGTCCTGAATCTATAACTGACAATTAGCAATTCATTAGGCAAGTAGAATTTCCCCTTCACTGAGCTCTAAGTGTCCTCCCCAAATTCCTTTGCGGAAAATAAGTCTAAAGTGATGTCTTACGCTGAACCCTGGTAAGCAGGTACCCTGAATGTATGAAAGAATCACAGGAATAAAAGGTCATCATATATATATAAGAGGCTGAAACCAAAACCTTACTGAATTACTATGAGAATTTTGTTAGTATCAAACACTTTCCCTTCTCTTTCTATCAGAAATAGCAATAACTATAAAAGCTGCCCAAAATGAAACATAATTTTAGTAGGAGTAAAAGAAACCTATAAACTCAGACCATAACTTGACCCCGGCTTTCATACAAATGTATATCAAACACAAGGCAAGTGACGTGAGGCATCAGAAAGAAAGTCTCAGAAAAGAAAAACATTTGGGTAAAATCATAGGACTAAGGAGTGACCAACTTGCAAGTTCCAAATGTGCTCAAGAAGGTTGAATACAAACGTGAAACATCAAAAATAAAATAACAAAACATGTTTGTATAAGAGACTTTTTATAAAGCAGTCTCTTTCCATTAATGTGTGTATTTATTCAGAAAAGTTAATGACCACTGTTTATGAATCAGCTTCTTCAAAGGATACTCAGATGAACCAAGCATATCAAGGAGCTGACTTTCTGAAGGGACAGACAACATGGTTTTTTTTTTATAATAGTTTATTTTTATATCATTTTGTGCCTTTTTCTGTCTCACTTGTAATCCTCACTTGCTTCCCAGTTCATGAGTTTATTCACAATAATACTAATACTAACAGTATTGGTATTAGATTTACCTAAGTGTACATGGTTAATATGTTTCAAAAGGTAATTCAAAACCATATCATCTAACAGAAATACTTTGTACTTCCTATGTAAAAACTAGATTGATGAACACAGGATCATGGGCATGAAAAAAGCATCAGTGGTGATCGATTCCTTCTAATAACTAATGGTAAAACGGCATTCATCTAGACTTTTAATTCCTACCTTAAAAATTAACCATTAGTCCACAAGTCAAAAAGCACGTGTCATGTTGATTCCCATGGTCACTCTAACTTCATCTATCCTTCACTGTTCAGGCCTCTGGGATAACAGAGAGGGCTTTGGCCTTCTGTGTCACAAGAACCTTTTGAAGCCAGTGATTATATTCTGACAGGTCTCTAGGATGATTAACAACCAGTATTTCCAGCATGAAATGGGTCACACTTGAAATACAAGCAAACGATGTACAGAATTTATGGTAACATTGCTCATCCTAAGCAAAGGGGCTGTGCCATTTTTATTCACTCATTCAACATTCATCAAGTCACATTTACATGTCAGGACCTGAGCTAGACATTAGGGCCACCGAGAGCTAGAACACAGTCCTTGCTCTTGAGTTTCAGACTTGAAAATGTTCATTGGTCCTCTGGGTAAGAATAATTTTCCTACATGATTTAAAAAACAAATCTATTTGTAGGCCCAACTGAAGCCCAAAGATGGCCACTGAGAAGCCCAAGTCATAGCCTTAGTTAATGGCATGTTTGACTTAAGCAAAGGCATGGGCTTTTACAGATATAAAAATACAAATGTTCATGGGTGGATGATATGAAGAGGACTAGGGTTTCCCTAGGGGTTACTCTGATTTCCTCTTGACCTTGGACACGGGGCTTGTAGATGAGTCTCAAGGCTGTCACATGGGACATCCATTTCTGCTCCTTGACAAGAGCTCTTTGGGGTATTTAAAAATACATTACACGAAGTGATAGCTATGGCATATTCTACGTGGGTGACAGTTCCCCTCCTTGGTCTGCCACAGAGACTGTTTGATTGACAGTCTGGGTGCTGGTGACCCTGGGCCAAATCCCTTAATGTTCTTCCCTCCTCCACAGAATGGCGAGGACAATGGGAGTTCCCAGGCACACTGTCCATTGTGAGGATGAATTGTTTCTCTATGCCCATAAAACTCTCTGAGTTCCGCTGAGAAAGGCATGATTATTATGATTCCCCTGAGAGTTCCCCTTCCTTTGTAACAAAAGTGAAATTATACTTTATCTCATTAGCTACACATTATAGATTGGTCACCTACCAAGAACTTGCAAGATTTCACATGTAAATTAGCTTAGCTTACAGGCCTGGAGCCAAAATGGTATAAATATCGGGTGAGGTATAAGCCATGCAGGCAGCTTGGATTCTCATTGTAGCACTGTCCCTTACCTGGCTTCTGTCCCACTGTCCCTTACCTGGCTTCTGTCCCTTACCTCAACTTTGGGACCTTTCTCCAATCTCCCCAGCTCTCATCAAGTAAAGAAAATGATCCCATCCTTAGTTTTCCTGTCTTGCAGGTTTGCAGGTAAACATAGATGTGAAGGCACTTTGCAAATAGGAAAGCCTAGGATGACTATCAGATATAAGTATAATGGATTTCAGATACAACTTCTAGCTTATGGAAAGTCTCTTTCAAATGTGTCTAAGGCATGGCCTGAAATCTTGCAATTCCACCTCTCTAACAGACTGTCATTCCTAGGTAAGTTTATTATAGAAACCCACTTTGCAAAAAATCCCAAATTGAAAAAAAAACAACCCAAAAACAGAGGGACAAAGATATAGTTTCTATTAGACACAATCACCTTTGGTAATGTAGCTTCTCAGGGAAAATGCATTCTGTATTCTGTATTTTCTAGATGATATCGATCTTCCCAGCAGCCTTGAGTGACAAGGGGTAACAAATATGGAAACCTGGCTGACTGCTTTCAAATAGAGAGCCCCTCTGCTCACTAATTATGTGGTTCTGGTTAAATGAATTCACCTCTCAGGTCTTTAGTTTCCTCATCTATGAAATGTGGTTGATGAAGACCATGTTGTGACTACTGAATGAAGCTCATGTTAAGTCCTATGCTCAGGAAAAATCCCTGTATGTGAAGAAATTGACAGCTCTTTATTTGAATAACAAAGGTAACTTTCCCCCAGATAAACAGCAATCACTGTTTATCTACTCCAGAGTAGTTTAAGATTTGGGAGTAGAAAAGAGTTGTTCCATGGGCCAAGAGCAATAGTCTTAGTCAACCTGGTTGACTATGTAAGTGAACATAAGGATTAGACTCAAAGGAACTGTAAGTCACTCCTTGGGTCACCTCCTCATTCAATGAGAGCAAAACAGTGACAAACAACTTCTCTACTACAGTGCAATAACTTGATGCCATATGATAATGGTGGCAAAATGTCATTATACATTTGTATAGAAACCCATAGAATGCATAACACTAAGAGTAAACCCTGATGTCAACTATGGATTGTGGGTGATGATGATGTGTCAATGTTCTTCAACATAACAAATGTACTGCTCTGGTTGGAATGTTGATAGTGGAGGATGCTGTGCATGTGTGGGGTGGGGGTGGTGTAGCTACTGCTCAACCTTGCTGTGAACCTAAAGTTACTCTTAAAAAATGGTTTTGAGGCCCTCCCTGGTGGCGCAGCGGGTTAGAGCACAGCCCTGAGAATATTAAGCAGCTTCCGCATGAGTTTGATTCCCGCCTGCCCCGGAGGAGACCACATGGCGTGGCAGACCTCTCCTGACCCGCCCGCTGCTCCCCTCAGCAGTGTACTTCATCGATCTGCCTGTTCTGCTCCCCACTCTGTCTCTGGTGAAGCCTCTCACCGCCCCTGAGCCTCTGGCCTGTACCCCAGTTCTGTATGCACACAAAAAAAAATGGTTTTGAAAATACCCCAGTGGCCTAAGAATGCAGGCCTGAGAACTATCAATTCAAACTTTCCACTAAATCACCTTTCATGCTGATCCTAAGAGGCCTGTGAGTCAGGCTTACCAATGTTGTACTGAACAATAAACCTGAAGAAGTACCCCAAAATGGCACATATTTTAGACTCCCAATCTGATCATTTGCATTATCACTTTATTTGGAAGGTTAGTAACTGTAACTGTTCATGAAATTTTTATTTAAATGCTTACTTTTCTCAGACATACAAAATAATTTTATAAAAAGCACCTATATACCCACTACTTACTATTTGACTATACTTATTTTATTTTATCATATAGCTATCCATCTAGCCATTGTAACAGCCACCCATCAATCCAACTTTTAATATATTTTTCATTAAATTGCTTATTTTGTGTTTGCTCTCTAAATACTGCAGCATGAATCTTATTAATGAGTTCAACAATTTTTTTTCTTTTAAGGTAAAAGTTAAATACAATGAAATGCACAAATGCATCTTGAACATTCCTGCTAAGTTTTGATAAATGCCGGCATTTTATAACCAACACCTTTATTAAGATATAAAACATAGCCATCACCAGGATCCTTGCCCATGCAGACTCCAGAGGTGAGCACTGCTCCACTATTTGTCACCACACGTTTTGTTTGCTCTAGAATTCTATCCCTATGGAATAATAGCCCCATTTGTGTGAGGTTTCTTTCATTCAGCATGTCCTTGGGGTTCAACCATGGTATTGTATGTATGAACAATAAATTGTTCTTTTTTATTAGTGATCAATATTCCTTTGTATAAACACCCATTGTTAATCCATTCTCTTATTGATGGCTATTTCTGATTTTGGCTAGAGTGCACCAGTCTGCTATGAATATTCTTGAAAAAGTGTTATAAACTCTGTCTTTTCCTTCTCTTTTGTAAATGTACAAAATGTACATTTTGTGAATGTAAATACAATTGCTAGGTCATAGGTTCTGCTCTGAAAGAAATGAACAGGCCCTTTTGTAAAGTGACTGCCCCATTTTACACTCCCAAGGAAGCACAACCCTCTAGCCAACATTTGGTGTTTTCCATCTTTTTCATTTTAGTTAATTTGATAGGTGTGTATTTTTAAGTTTAAAAAAATAATAATTTAAGTAAAATGAAAATAATTTAAATAAAACCTCTATGATTACAGACCACCCTGACACAGAAGACATTGAGAGAAGGCCACAGAGCCTTCTCCTTGCATTTGGCTCAAATTTCCAAGTTTCTTTTGAATTTCTATCTGTAAGACAGGTGTATGACTTTTGCTGGCTCAGCATTCTACCAGTGAGAGAAAACAAAATTTCTGTGACCCAGGAAGCAACAATTTTGTATCCCCTAAGGCTGTTTCAATTTCATTCACTTAGCAACTTCTGAGACTCAATCTCCTGTTCCTCTTCTGGAAGTTAAACCACAATGTCTGATTGAGATATACATCTCCCCACCAGCTTTAGGCCATAGACTGACTAATGTCTGACTTGGAGCATAATTAGTGAGGCAGTGTGGCATCTGTAAGCATAGCTGGTCTAGTAAGGAGGCAGGAGGGCTCAGTGGTTAGAAACATCTGTTCTGGAATCAGAGGCACCTGCTTTTGACGCCTGACTACTACCTTCTAACTGTATGACTTCTGCTAAATAGCACTATCTTCTCGAGTCACACTGTCTGCATCTGTAAAATGGGCATCATAACCCTCATCGACACATCGTAAGAATTAATGAAACATCTAAATCGTGATCTAGTGCTCATTGTATTATCATGATGATTGTACCATGGTGTCTGTCTTCACTTGAGATGGTGAACAAATAAATGTGAATGTTCTAGCTGGTATAGTGAATGATCCGCAGGTCAATTACATTCATATATATAATGATCTGGGAGGTGAAATAGGACTCCTATTTCATAGATGAATTAAGCAAGTCACAAAGTGGTTACATCACTAACCAAGGGGTCGGAGTCAGGATAACCATTAGAATAGTTACTTGATCCCATGAACAATGGCCCTAGGCAGATGCTGTATCAGGCTGCCCAGGCTGCTGGAGATTCTGGGGATTACCTTTGCTTGACTTGGCAGGTGAAGTAGGAAGCTTGAAACATCTCAATTTTTACAGTGGATGAAGCATAATGTTATGGGAAAAAGAGTAGAATGGGTTCAAAGGTTGAAAGACATACTTTGAATCACAGGCTTCTTGTCATTCTTGAAGTATAATCTCGGGAGAGTTAATTGATCAGCTGGGACCTTGGTTTTCTCATCTGAAAAATGGGCACCTTTCTGGAGGCTCACAAAAGCAACTGCCTAGGAAAGATAAAGCCCACAGACAGGTTATTCCAAAGAAGACCAAAGCCTTAGATAAACAATCAAAGCAAAGCCTTTCACAGCTATAACACATGTTCACTGATAGATTTTCTATCTGTGATTATTGGCTGGAGCCTGGACCTCAGTCACACTTTACTCAGACTTTATTGTGAACCTATCTATCCATTCCTCTTCCTCTCTAGGTCAAGGTCACCACTGGTTCTTGACTAGGCCTCTGATTATGTCTCAAACAGTTGTCCTGTTTCTCTTCTTCCTCTTCATTTCTCTAGAGTCCCTTATACTTTTAAACATATAAAGTAGATGACCCACCTGCCTGGAACCCATTAGCGATATCCAGTTGCTTTTATAATTGAATTCAAACTCTCTGTAAGGAGGGATCAGTCAGGCTGATCCCTCCAATCTCAGCCAACACTCGTTTCTGCTGCTCATTTCCTTTGTTCCAGCCACACTGACCTCCTTTTCTGTGCCTAGCCAGGCTATTTCTGCCTCAGGGCCTTTGCATCAGCTCCCCCCTCTGTCTATGACACATTACTCCTAAGTTTCTACAAGGCTGCCCCTTCTTATTTTTAGTCTTGGCTCAAATACATTCTCAAGAAGTGCCTCCCTGACTAATGTTAATTTATCTGCCACTTGCTCCCTCACTCCTGTTTTAGTTTCTCTTGCTCACTATTTGACCAGGTTACCGTCTGGTCCCTGACCTGCCCATCGACATTATAAGTTCCAGAATAACAGAGACCTTGTCTTGATTACCTCTGTGCTCCTGAGCTTAAAATTGGCTCTGACACAGAATCGGTGCTTGGTAAATATTTACAGAAGGTACAAATAAGTATGACTATTTCTGGGACTACGTGATAATGTCTGTCTGTGGGGCATAGCCATAGTGGGAAGGAGTCCACTGTGATTACTACCAGCTGATATTGCTCTGGTTGCTGGGAATGGGGCTAAGGAATAGTGAGGCAGTCTGAAATCAACTCAGTTATACTTGTGAGTCATTCCAGCCTGTGGTGAACATAACATTTGTATCAGAGAATGAATATTTCCCTACTATTCCATATCCAGGGACCAAGTCTCAACCCCACTGCCAATGGTCACCTGGCAGTTACTAACACTCCCCTGGCAACTCTTCACATCCAGCAACTAAAGGGTTAACAGCTGCTTAGAAGTGGGGAGTGTGCAGTTCCCTAGCCTTCTTCTACCTGCTGCCCTTTGCTTTCTGACTACTGGGTCAAACCAGTTGTTATTAGATATTTTCAGCATCCCCTGATTGCTTTTAACAAATTTCTAATTAGTTAAATGCCTTAGTTCAGGCTGCTATAACAGAATAGCATAGGTTGGTATATACTTGAGTCACAAGATTGTATTCCCCATCATGCTCTGCCCTACCCTACTCCACCGCTCTAGTGTAAAAACCAAAGGCAGATGAAGAACACATGGACTGATTCCTGCAATGCCCAGTTCAAGAGACTGTTATGAGAGAGTGTGACACTCTCTGGGAATGGTTGTCTGCCAACCTTCCTGCAAAGCAATGACAGATTTTCCTTCCTCTAGTGATAGGTTTAGGTACTAGAATCACCACATGATAGAGGAGAAAGTCCAAGCAGAGGTACCTAAAATTGCTTATGATCCATTCACTCAATGACTGCAAAGGGTTAGTGATGTGGTGAGCCTCTGATTATCATGAGTTGAGGACAATGCAGCTTGTGGCTTAGCATAATAATGAATATTCATGGACCTGGGACCATCCCCTCCTTCAGAACACTAAGGCATGATATAGGATCCCACACTACTCCAGGATTATCAAGTGGTTATAATTAAAATATATTTCAGGGCTCCCAAGTTGTAGACTCAAGTGCAGACTCAAGTGCCTTTGGGTCTCTCAGCAATAACATATCAATAACAGTGCCTGACTCTTACGATGCCCTATAGCTTACAAGGTGATTTACTATTTATCATTTTATCTGCAGAGAGGAGGCCCAGTGAGATTGGGGTCCAAAAAAGTGAGTCTTGGTTCTAGCATCTCACTTACTGGCAGGAAATATTTTTGCACCTCTTTGATTCTCTGTTAAAGAGGGACATTAATAACAAAACTATCTACAACCACTCTTCCAAGGATTAGATGAGGTCCTGGATATGAGATATGGTGGAAATTACAAAGATCAAAGGACTTACTACTGTTCATATTACTCCTAATGGGGGTGGTGAAAAGGGCACTGATGAGCTTGGAGAAGTAGATAGTGAGTTCCCTGGTGCAAGGGCTCTTTAGGTGACTTTGGACAAGGCATTTAATAATTAGGACCTCAATTTCTCATCTATATAATGGTACAGGAGGCAATCAAAGGCACAGATGTTATCCAGATGCTTAATAGAAGACCAGCAATAGAGGAACTGCTTGACTGCCAGTATCCTGTGTTCCGGCTAGACTATAAAGGCAGAATAAACCCATGTTCCTGTCAATGCATACCATCGACTCATGGCTCACAAGCAATGCTGTGGGCTAACTTAGCATCCATCCCAAAGCACACCGTAATTAATCAATGGTCACCCAACAAACACGAAGCAATTTCAATGGGTCGGATCCTATGCTAAGCTTGGAGAAAATACAAAATGGAATAAATAATATTCCTCAAGATACATTTAATCTGAGAAAGACATAGGAAAGATGCATACAAAACTGTCACTAAGTATCTAAGGTAGCACTCTGTCTTCAGAATTGTCCTCCAAGTGGAAGAATTGAAAGGTAGGTGGGATGGAAGGTTCCTCATCCCCCTGTATCTTTTTCTTTTCTTGCATTTACTAATATGGTCTCTCAAGTTCCAGCTGGGCATATGGCCATCTAATGGAGGATTACATTGCTGAGCTGAGTTGCAGCTCAGTATGATCATGAGGCTAAGTTTCGGGAAAGAAATAGAGATAATATGTGCACCTTCCATCACTCATTCCTTCCTCCAAAAGAAGCTTCTTGCCCTCCACTTCCTCTTTCTTTTTTCCTGTGGGCTGCAACCTGGAAATGACTTTAAGGGGATCACCATTCAGAAGAGAACATTGCCCTGAAGAAAGATGAGCGATGAGATAGAAAGAATAAGGGTCCTGGAAATCATAGAACAGAGCAACGACCTTTCTGGAACCATCATCTGTTCACCCTGGTTAGGTAAAAGAGAAAATTTTGTCTTGCCGGAGTCACTGTTACATAGCTTTGCCCTTAAATAATTTGTTCTGTATTAAGCTGCTGGTCACCTGCAGTCATGACCATTCATTCATTCTCTCATCCACTAAACATTTGCTGGGCATCTATAAACTGCCAGGCACTGTGTGAGGTACTTTGACATACAGGATAGCAGTTAATTCTCTAACCATCTGAGACCAAAGGTTGCTGACACCTTCTGTTTTCAGGAGGAGCTGGTGATTCAGAGGTAGATTGCAACTAGCTGTGCTGAAGGTCACACAGTTAAAGGGTCAACTACGGACCAAACAGAAGCCTGCTCCCTGTCTAAAAAAAGCCACATTGTATCCACCACACCTACATGGCACCAAATAAGAGCTAGCGGTATTGAATTATAAGAAAGTGACTTCATTTTGAAAAGTAATTTTGTGATCAAGAATCAAGAAATAGAGTATAATGCAAGAGTAAACCCAATTGCATATTCAATTATGTGGTACGAATCACATATTATTTGAGCTGTGATAGCATTGAGCTGGTGTGTGGCAGAGTGGAGCATTCCTGGGGCCCTGTTGGAAGAAGCTCCATCACATTGGAAAAGCCTATTCAGAGCAGCACTACCTACCTGTGACCCCACCCCACACCCCCATTGGTGCTCTTCTCTAAATGAGGAGCCATGATAAACTGGCCCATCACCATCCAGCATGCCTATGTGTGTTATGTATATATGATACAGGCTACAGAAATAGAAATAATAGTTATTAACCATCAAGAATAGTCACCGGTGGGAAAGCACATAATTTATAGGCAGTAGCTGTGAGAAAGCTCCCCCCTCATCCAGAATGGCCATAAATTGTAGGAGGAGATACACAAATAACAATTCTTTAGACTTGAGAAAGGCAAGAGCAGTTTTATATTATGTAATTACCTAAACCCACCATTCCCCACACTCACACCTGAGATTTATGGTAACAAGAGAGTCATGCTGGGGCCTGGGGCATTTCTTCCTGATTTATAGGGAGACAGATAGCATGGGAGAGAGGGCCAGAGAGAGTTCTTCCTGGGAAAGAATCAGACTGTTAAGGATCCAGCCTGTGCCTGCTTGCAGAGAGAATGGAGAGAGCAGAGTAATATTGGACTCCATTATTACTCCACCTATGTTAAGACTTGGGAAGCAGTTCTTCCTGTAACACAAACTGTAACCTGTAAGAAAATGGCGGCCACTTTCTCAGGCATGCATTAACTCAGCCTAAAGTCAAGGGATTCAAAGTCCTTCCTAATCTTTTCTCAATTGGTGTCACCATCCTCAAACCCCACTGCCAGCCTCTGGGGTCACTGCACTGGCTTTATCTTTCCCCCAGCCAAGATGGACTTCCACATGTCTCTCCTGGTACCCTGTGGCTTATGCCTGAGTCTCCATTTCACCCTCCTGGCTTCATTCTTTCTGAATCTGTGTATCCTTTCAAGTTCGGCTCCTCAGCTTGTCTTCAGAACTGGTAGGCTCTTCTGGCACTCACGGCTACCCCTGTGTTACTGCACTCCCTCCGCATGGGCCTGTGGGTCTCTGCTGACACATGCAAGCCCCCCTGGTGTTCTAGACATCTTCAGGGAAGGACATGGATGGAAGGAAGAAAGCACCAGCTTGGAGTGATTCCACCCTGAACTCAAATCTACAGTCTACAATGAGCTTGAAGACCAGGCTGTGATTGCTATTTTCCTTAAGAGTTTATTTATTTTACATAGAAGAACAGGGGTATAGGCCAGCGATACACATTGCGGGGTGAGAGGATTCACCAGAAACAGAGTGGAGAGCAGAACAGCCTCATTGACTGAAATACACTGCTGAGTGGAGCAGCGGGCGGGACAGGAGAGGTCTGCTGTGCCATGTGGGTCAGCTCCCTGGCCAGGAATTAAACTCAGGCTGTAGCTGTGACAGCACTGAGACTTAATGTCTAGGCCACCAGGAAAGTGATTACTATTTTCTTTGCCTCTTCAGTTCCATTTTCTGCACGTTCTCTAACAGGATGGAGTCTTGAGAAAACTGACAAAAAGACATTATCAGTAGGATTTTGCCCCTGGCTTCCTGTTGGATTCAGTCAATGTGAGGCTCCAGCAGGAATTGGAGAGAGGATCAAGCATGATGTTTACTCCTAGCCTCCTCTGTAACATTCACTCAGCTCCCGGATGGAGCTCCTCAGAGCTCCCCTCTTCTGGGTTCCCAAGGCCACCCAGCTCCTTATCTGTGCACACTAAGGGGATGTAGTCCAGGGGTCTGAATTACTCCATGCCAAGTCACCTACACACTGCACACACCTTTATAATATCCCTTCAATAACTTTCCTTGGTGGAATGTGACTTCCCTTCCACCAGGTGAAGGATGCTCATGTGGGGCTTGGAGACACAGAGGAGAGCAGGTCAGGGAGGAGTGAGGCTGGTGCAGGAACAGATCATGTTCCCCAAAAAGTACAAGCTGTTGGGCCCTCCCTGGTGGCGCAGCGGGTTAAAGCACAGCACTAAGAAGCTTAAGCCACTACCACATGAGTTTGATTCCTGCCTGCCCCGGTGGAGATCCACATGGCGTGGCAGACCTCTCCTGGCCCACTCGCTGCTCCCTCAGCAGTGTACTTCTTTGATCTGCCTGTTCTGCTCCCCACTCTTCTGTCTCTGGTGAATCCTCTCACCCTCTACATCTCTGGCCTGTACCCCAGTTCTATATGAATAAATAAATCTTAAAAAAAAAAAAAAGAACAAACTGTTGTCTCCCTCTGAGACATCCCTCTAATACCCTCTTCTCCTGTTTCATCCCTTTCTGCTCCTCCCCTGTACTTTGGGCTCCAGAAACAGCACAGTGCTTCTCACCTGCATGTCCTTGCTGATGTCATCTCCTTTGCTGGATCTTTCCCTGCAGCCTCTGCCCTACCTGCCCGTGTGGGCTGGAGGCCCTCCTCTATGCTTCCGTTGTAATGTCTCCCCCACCACTACTTAGCAGAGGATGAGTTTAGCTTGCGGGTAAGAACTGTGACTTCATCATTTCACTTTTCCAAACACTTAACAAATCACCTGGAACTTAATAAGGGCTTGATATGGCTAGTGAGTAAAAAGTAAATGAATGAAATAGTCACAAAGAGTTTTAATAGCCTGTGAAAACACTAATGATGTATTTAAGTTAAAGGAAGATAGATGATAGTACTGAATTTACAGTCTCTCATATAACAATACAGAGAGAACACACTAGAAGGAAAATGGCCCAAACATTATCACTGGTATTTCTCAGAGTTGTAAAGTTGCTGGTGCTTTTGATATTTGTCCCATGCTAAACTTCAGAAAGCGTTTGCAGTAAACATGACCTACTGTGTAAGAGTAAAACACAATGTGTGTTAAACAGCCCCGGTGGCCATTTGTTGTTTTTATTGCAGACCCATTCCTTGGTGGGGCATCAACAAACACCCTAGTATAGCTTTGGAGGAGTCAACCCTTTCCCTCATTCTGAACCAGCATGCCTCAAATCAAGTTGATCCCAGCCCTGAGCATGG
Organism: Condylura cristata; assembly: GCF_000260355.1. NCBI lineage: Eukaryota > Metazoa > Chordata > Mammalia > Eulipotyphla > Talpidae > Condylura > Condylura cristata. The sequence continues at coordinate 32,744,457 of NW_004567109.1, forward strand.
GAGTCCAGTGTGTTGCCTAACTCAAGGCAGACCTTAGCCTCAGCAGTTGGTACAGCACTGAACGTGACTACAGACTACTCAAGGTGTCTACAACTCAGCTGTGTGCCTTTTGCTTGAGCTGATGGCAAAGTAGACGCTCTCTTGCTGTACCAGATATGAGACTGACAAGCTTCCAGGAGAGCCATGACTATTCAGATGAAGGCAGTTGTTCATCTTGATGAAGCAGAGCTAAGAGATAGAGCCTGCAGTCTCTGCTTGGGCCCTGAGTCAGGCCAGACCTGAAGCTTAACTGCTTCCTTGGATAGTTTTCACCCTTCATTATTGCATATATGTAATATTTAATACCTTCAAAATAGCAATAATATGAACACCCTTGCATGTATTTAACATGCCTTAACTCTTCCACCAGGCATGTAAACCCGTATCTGTTTCTCTGCCTTCCCTTGGAAGCAATCATTAGCCTTAATGTTGTGCTAAACAATTCTTTGCTTTAAAAAAAATAATTTACTACAGGCACATATTCTGAAACAATGCATTATTTAGATTAGATCGTTTTTGTGCTTTACAAAAATGGGATCATAGCATATGTGGTCTTCTGAGGGTTGCTTTTCTCACCCAACATTATTTTTCCAAGATGCATCTATATTGTTACAGTTAGTTGTACTTCATCTATCTTCAGTACTCTAAGAATTCACATCTCTCTTTATAAAGAATTTAAATAGGATTTGCAAAAGCACCGACATCCTCCAAAGGGAAGGTAGGTAGAAAAAGAAGCTAGTAAAGAAAACCCTCTTGTAGTTTCCAGTGATGGTGGCTATGCATACCCTGGCTCTTAAATCCTCAGAAAAATCCTATGTTTAATGTTCTCCGTTTCATAGATGAGGACAGAGATGATCATGCTTTCAAGGTTATTGATCTTTTCAAGTACTGGAATGAAATGCCAGCACTATTCTGTTCATCTTCTGTCTAGTTCACTGTCAGATGGCTTATCTCACGCCCTTCAAAGAGAAGCTCAGAAAGATTAATATTTCAACAATAAAATCAAATGAAAGTATCAGGCATTTGGTGGTTAAGAGATAAGGCTGCAAGAATAGACTGGACTCAAATCCTGGTTGTGCTATTTGTTAAAGTTGGGTTTAACACCTAAGTCTCCTCACCTGTAATGTAAAATGGGGACAGTAATCACGTCTACCTGCTTGGGATGTTGTGAGGATGACATGTTACTTCAGAAAAGAGCACAGTACAGTACCTGGGAGAGCATCTTTGGTAAGTGTCAACTGTTTTTCCATATCTACTTTCTAGATTCACATCTCAGGTATCCACACAGTCAATGATCTTTCATCTAGAAATTGCTAAATTTCTAAAGTCTAGAATTATTTTCAGGACAGGATTCCCTGAGCTCTCCAAACCCTCTTGACTTTGCCAAGAGGGATAATCCTACAACAGATGTGTGATTACTTGGCTGGTTCACCGCCCTCCCCCTCCACACACACACACACACACACACACACACACACACACACACCAGTCTATACACACCAATAAAGAAGGGGTTTAAATGGGCATGATAAATTTATACTATAAAATTCTTGATCCACTTATAGTTCCAAAAACACAGTATGCATTTCATGTCTCCTCAACTTTGCATATTCTGTTCCCTCTATCTGGAATGTGATATTTCTTACATCTGATTAGCAGCTATGTTTAAAAACTCAGCTCAGATATTATCTCCCCTCCTCTTGTAAGTCAATAGCACATAGCATCGCATGTTGGGTAAATTCCACAGAACTCTTACCTCTCCCCCACCCCAGCCAACACCTTTCCTGAGCCCTCTACACCCCAGGGCAGGGCCTGTATTTTCTCCACTTCTCATATGCAATTCCTAATTCATAACCAGGCACCTTGTGGTACTCAAGAGTGTTTACTAAAACTGAATGCAGATTAAGTCCTCAGCTGTGCTGGGCTAACAAACTAACAAATAGAGAGACTTGGAATTATGCTATTCTGATGAGAATGATCGCAATTCCCCTGCAGACTGGGGAACTGGCGTATTAGCACGTAATTTATTAGACCCTGGCACAGTTCATTTTTATAGGCAGAGCATCTATTTTAATGGTTACATATATAACCACAGTTTTCAATCTGCTCCTTTCCCCCAAGAGAAAATCATGGAAGGAATCAAAGAAGGATAAAAATCAGTGGGAGAAAAAAAAGTGTTCTGTATTACTTAAAACATACCAAAGAGAAGGAGGAGCCTGGTTCACATGCAGAAATATACTCATCTGGAAAATTAAATGAGCACAATTATATATCTGATTTCAATTATGACTCCACAATGATGCTTCTGACTGACATATCAACATGAGTTACCCAGTTGTTTCAGTTCTTAGAAGCTTCTTCCTACAAAGCTCTCTACTGAAAATTGCAGTGTGGTAAAAGGAACAATCAGTCTTGAAATCAGAAGATTTAATGTTTAAATCTTGAACCGGGCACTTCCTAACTGGAGAGTTTTGGGAAACTGCCTCCGTTAGTATTAGTTTCCTCATCTGGTAACTGGAAAACAGTATCTAGCTCAGATCAAAAGAGGGAATGCTTGAACCACAGTTCCTGGTAGGTGCCCAGTATATATTAGCTTATAGTATGAAGCCTTTCTTTTGCTGAACAGGGGACAGTAGCAAGGTGGTGGTTGGGTTAGCACTGAACACCAGTCCTCCTAGAATGCTGAATACCATCTGGAAGGCTGTGGTTCTCTTGGGTAAGGCCTAAAAGAGGCATATTTGAACTGGTATTTGAAAGATGACAAGCTTTGCTTTCATAGTGAGCAAAGAAGTTTACTCTGGTTTGAAAATAGATCCTGAATATGTACCAGGTTTCTAGCTTCCATGCATTACTCCTCCCTTTACCAATACATCCTCTCCTCTATTTCACTGGAGGCCGTTGAGGTGGAAATACCACTTCTGGCCTTATTGGTCACTAGGCATGACTATCTGAGTAAGTTCTGAAAAACGGGAAATGACAAGAAGTATTGGGATCATTTCCCAAGAGGAAATGTATGAGAACTGGCCAGGGTGTATGGCAGAGGAGAGTCACTTTGGATCAGGTAGACAATAGGGGATGGTGAAGCAATAGGAAAAAGGAGCTGAATTCCTGGTGACCTTGGGGAGCACAGTTACCGGCCCTCTGGAGAGCTCAATAGCTCCAATTTTATATGTAAGTGCAACATACCTCCTTTCTTGTTAAACCTCTACTTTTTGATCACTGTTATCATAACCAAACCAATATCCTAAATAATCAATCAAATGCAATTATGTACCAACACAAATGATATCACATGGTATCAGGGCTTTTTGCAGTGGAACTAAGGGAAGAGGATCCATTCCCTTTGGCTAAGTGCTGATGGGAAGCAGTGAGTCTAGGAATGTTTTGGGCTCAAGGAAAAAGCTGGGCCCAGGAACCCAGAAAAGCTGTACCATACGGGAAAGTGGAGTGTCCACATGGGCAGGGCTGGTCTGTGTTTGAAGAGCCGCTGCTCTCATCCCGAAAGCCCGGCCTCAGAGAAGCCTCCTGTGGTTTCCCATTGGTGGACATTTGCTTAAATTCCCTTGAAAACAGTTTCCCTCCTGATGAATGCATCCCTGTGGAGTTGAGTTTGGTACTGGCCTGACTCGAACTGATTCAGTATATGATCTCTTAGAGAAGAGTTCTTATTATGTGGTTAAGTATCTGCCAGGTCCTCACTTTTGTGTAATGCTTTGTGGTTTATAAAATGCTTTCATACCTATTATCTAATTTAACCCCTCTACCAGTCCCAAGTGACAAGCAGGGCGGGAAGTGTTATGCCTTATTAACTGCACCAGTCCTGGGGCTCAGAGGGGCAAAGATTCCAAATTAAAGGCTTTCAGTTTCAGTCTTTGAATTGCTAGGCTCACACCAGGTCTTGCCTTAGAGAAAGAAGCACAGTGTGTTTCTACAATGTGCTCCTGGATGGACCTCGTATCCACACCTCATTTAGCCATGTATGTTGAAGGTACTCTTGCTGCTCTCTACCTTAGTGTGCATAACCTCTACTTCCACATTCTTGACCTCTGGCCCTCAATGTTCAGCTCTTGGCTCCTGTGGTAGGCTGTTCTTGAAGTTGGCAGCTGCTTTTCTTCCTTCTGGCTTAACCTCTCTTGTTTCACCTTAGCCCCTCTGACCAGTTTACTGAGTAGGTTCAGTGGGCATTAACTGGTATGAGCTAGATTTCAGTTCCAGATGTGAGGTAGCTAAGGGAATCATGGAATCCAGTCATCCTGGCTTAGTCCAGTGTTGTTGTTTTTTTCCCCTCAGTGATTTCTCTGAGTACAAATGAAGGTTTCAGGCAAGAGCAGAGAAGATCTTTTTATTCAGAAACTGGTGCATTTAGATTTTTCTTTAATAATAGTGACTTTTTGTATAAATGTACTGTAATCTAGGACTCTGAGCATGGAAAAGATTTTCAAGTCTCACTTTCAGTCACGATGTGCAACCTCATAAAGGAAAGTGTGGAAGTGGAACAATACACTATGCTCTTTACAAATGAGACAAAGGACTGAAATAGAGGCTACAGCCCAAATTAGCACAAGAGCAACTCCCACTGATGAGGAAATTATCCGACTGCAAATTGCATACTGTGCTACAACACGAGTGCCATTTAAGTTTAAGGTATTGCATTAATCAAAATGAAGTTAAAAAAAATATCTAGAAAAACAAATCACAAGGTGAAGAGGAAGAAGTGAGAAAGAATATTTTAGAGATGCCTACTATGTATTGGTCTATATCAACCCTATATTTTAGAGATGCCTACTATATATTGGTCTATATCAACCCTATAAAGCTCATATTTAAAAAAACCTAAAATTTCTGTAAGTAAAGTGTCACAAAGGCAAGGCATGAGGACACTGTCTGACCCACGATTACAAGATGGGGTTGAATTCAGAGCCTCACCCCACAGGCAAGGTAGACATTCTCATGTTCAGTTGAGCAGCATTTATCAGAAAAGCATCTATTGTGTCAAAGGAAGGGATTCTACCAAATATGATTACCACAGATAAAATGTGGTAAGTCAGAGAAACATTTATAGTTCACTAGGTGTATCTGGTAGGGTCCCAGCAAGAAGCAGACTCAAGTGAGAATAGCTTAAGGAAAGACTAATTATACAGATGTCAACAAGAGAAGGGAACTCTAAGGAATGAGGTCATGATAGTGAGAGTTAACACCCCAGGCTGGAAGGGAAGAGGCAAGACAGTGCCCTCATCAAATCCCTAAATAAGAGGAGTTCTGTAGAACAGTCTCTTTGAAAGGAGTAATAATATATGGGACACAGTTGGCCCAAGATGACCTCACAAGGAAGAAACCAGGAAAAAAATTCCCTGATCTCACTCCCTCCCCTCTCCACATAATCCTTGGGGAATCCAGCTCTGCATTACACAGAGAAGGTTCAAGGGGCAGGAAACAAAGTAGAGAAGGCTCAAAAAGACTCAAGTGAGAGTAGACATACAGTATAACAAGAAAAACAGACAAGATAAGGAGGAAACTATGACTTATTTTCCTTCTTACAACTATAAGAATGTGCTAAGCATGATTCAAATGAAGTTTAACTGGAACAGAAAAGAGGCTATAAAGTCACTTGTAAGATGCTAGGTTGGGTACTCTATCTGCTAGCGATATGATAAAAAAGAAAACAGTATGAAAATGAGGCAATATTTTAGTTAGTTATGGAACAATAAGTGATCCAGTCTTGGAAGAACTTGGGGAGAGTTTGGGAAGCACTGGTATAGTAGATGTGAAGAAGACTAGTTATATAAAGGATTAAACTGAAATTATTCCCTCAGAAAAATCTTAGATGCACCTTCATTGGAAACTTGATCATAAGCAATAATAAGGACATGAAGTCAAAGAGGAAATAGAGCGAGCCCTCACTGGTGGCACAATGGGTTAGGACGCAGCACTGCAAGCTAGCCACAGCTGCTTCAGTGCCAGTTCAATCCCCAGCCCCGGAGGTGACCCACATGGTGTGGCAGAACTCTCCTGTCTCGCCTCCTGCTCTCCTCAGCAGTGTATTTCAGTAGATCTGCATGTTCTGCTCCCCACTCTGTCTCTGGTGAATCCTCTCACCTCCCCCCCCCACACACCTCTGGCCTACACCCCAATTCTTATATGCATAATAAATAAATCTTTAAAATTTATTAATAATTATGCCTATGGGAAAGGTATTTGAAAGCAAAGTATAAAACATTGTTGTGGAAATTACCATGAGATACTGAACTCCAATTCTAAAATGATATACTTTCCTGTTTTGCATTTAATCCTTTTAACCTAGTGGTAAAGACTGAGGATGTTAAAAGAAAGAGGACTTATTTATTAATTCATTCAAAAGTACTGGCTTAGGATATGCCAGGCATTGATATAAATGCTAGAGATACCTCAGTGAACAAAACCAAGAGAAATTCTAGCTCTGAGGGCACTTTCTTTCTAGCAATCCATGTGCATGTCTGGATGGGGTTCAGGATGTTAATTTTAGCAATCTCATTCACAACCCGAGCAAGTAATGTTGGTCTTTTCCTCTTCTAGTACTTCATCCAGAAAAGGGGGATCAGGATATTTATTAGTATTTTTTTTTTGGATCATCATAACAAATTGACATCATCAGCTTGGTACTTAAACAGAAATGTACTATTTCTTATCTAGATAATAGAAATTCAAAACCATGAAGTTGGTAGGGTTAGCTTCATGAGAGGACTATGAGGGAAGAATCTGGCCATCATTCTCCAAGCCTTGTAGATGGCCATCTTTTCCCCATTCTTTTCCCTGCATGCATATCTTCCTTAAGGGCGCCAGTCATACTGAAGTAGGACCCACTCTCATAACCTCATTTTAACTTATTTTTCTAAAGACACCCTTTCCAAATAAGGTCTCACATTCTGGGGTACTAGAAGATAAGACTCCAACATTTCCTTTTGGGAAGGACACACTTCAACCCATAACAGATAACCTGTCTCTGCACCAGCTCCTTAGATAACTATGAGGCTCCCGGCACCTAGTAGGATGGTTAGGGCTCTAACCATCTGCTCTCCAGAGCAGTCTCTGAGCGCTGACACTGCCTCCTACTGCTGGCTCTGAATGCCCACTTCCCTTAGAAAATGGGGGTTAGGCAGAAGGAATGGGACTTGCCTCAGAGTTATTACAAAAGTCTCACAGAGTCATTGCAAATTATAACAAAATACAGATCTGGCACATTAAGAATTCAATAATGGAAGATGTTATTATAAGAATTACAAATGCTGTGGAATGAATGTATGTTCCAGAAAAAGTGATATGTGCATGAAGTCCATAAAGCCAACATTCTTATGTCTAAATTGTTTCCAAATATAGAGGGGTTTTTTTTGTTTAACTACCCCCACAGTCACTGACTTTGATAAATACCAAACTTTCCATTTTACAGATGAGAACACTGAGGTCAAGAGAGGAGTGACAAGGGATTAAAAGTGATTACAAGGCTCTCAGATCACTGAGGCATGGTGTATTCTTTTCCTTTTCCTTTTTCTCTGCCATCCTAAAGCATCTTTAAGTCCACATATGAGCAAGCCACAATATAAACAATCCAGAAGGGAGCTGTCCAAAGGAATTCAGAGCATTTTTGCGCTCCTTGCAGAATAATTAAAATGATCAACACACTCAGGCTTGGATTGGTTTCCTAAATGCCTTCACACTTTAGGAGCTGGGGAGCTTGGCTCCTCAGGGACCTTTCTGTTCCTTTTCAAACCATAGCAATGGACTTGAAAACCTAAATCCAAAAAGCTAACAAAGACCTTATTAATTGTGGCTTCTTCATAAACAGTTTTTTTCACTCTTCCCCCCCCCCCCCTAGGCAACCCTTGCATAAAAATATCCATTCGCCAACTGTTCACCAACTGTTCTTCCTCTCGCTGGCATACCTTGCACCGCATTCTAAGATGCCAGAGCGCGTTTCTGCTGTAGCCCTCCATGCTGCCCGGGCACAGCGCCATCAGGTCCTGCTATGGGAGACATGTGGGGGGAAGAAGGGGCATCTCTGGCGGAGAAGCCCGGGTGGGCTTTATGGCAATTAGGCTAAGGTGGGGAAGTCAGTGCCCACGTCATAAGCTTCGTTGTTGGAAAGATTCAGATCTGCATCCTTCTTGCTGCATGTTAAATATCACACTGATTATATTTCTCTTTGGGCCGGGACTGACTCTCTAGTAAAAAGCAGATAATAACAGTTTCAAAGAATTGTCAGGGAGAGAAAATAAATTCACATATGTGACAACCTTGATGTGGTGCTTGGCATGTTATACAAGCTCAACAAACGTGAATTTCCTTTAAATTTCTAACTCTCAAGCAGGTCACAGTCCAGTGAAAAAGAAAAAATCCAGGAAGGGGGAAAGGCAAGCTCACAAAAAGTGAAATCCATGCAAGTTTTGAAAATTAAGAAACCAGCAGTATGAAAGATGACACAGGACACTATTTGATGACTTCTTTAGAGGAACTGGTTACAAGTTTTAGATTTCAAAGGATTGATTTTTGAAGCTGGGCGGACATCTTTTATATTCTGCTTAGGGAATCTTTTTCCAGCCCAGCCCTATCTCTTAGTATCTAGGTACACTTTGGCCAATCATTTTTTTGCTCACTCTACAAATATTCACAGGTGTGTGCATGGGCTAGGACAAAAACACGGAGATACCGAACATCCCAGCCCACAGGAGAGTCACCTCACAGGGAAAATGCTGAGCTACCTACAACAGGTAGCAGCTGGTAAGAGAAGCAGTCACAGGACAGTTAATGGAATAGGATTTAGACAGAGTGGGATCCAAATACTGGCTTAACTAGTAACTGACATTGTGGCTATGTTGTTGTTTTCCTAAAAAATCATCATTGGCAAATGCTTTGACTTCTCAGAGCCTTGTTTACTAATTGAGAGAATGAAGATAACAATGATTCTCAAAATGCTGTGAAGATTAAATGATATACTTGTGAAGGTATAGCACAGTGCTTGTTCAGTAAAGGGGAACCTGGTGTGATTGAAGATAAATCTGTGTATACATATGTTTATATATTTTTAATTATGATAATATATGCATGTGATATACAGTGTATCTATATACGGTGTGTTTATAGTGGGCATATAGTACATTTATTCTATATATGTATAGGTACACATATGCATACACATAGAGTTTTTACAATGTACCTTAAAAACATCCTTGACCACCAATGTTTTCAGCTTCCTTCCTTGTGAAAGTATCAGTCTGGCCAACTTCCTGCCTGTGATGCTTCCCAGGATCTGATCCACCTACCTCCAGCATCACGTGACTAATGATTTTTGAAACATTTCTAATTCAATTTTTTTTTCAAAAGTCATTAGTCATGGTGATTATTATTTCTCTTCTTTTGCCATGATATGAAAGTATATCTTATGGGACATTTTTGTTCAGAATGGTTTTGACTAGCCATTTCTTCCAATAGGCTTCATCAATGAAGCAATATGTTCCTTCTGATTATCTTTCACTACTCAGAAAAACATTCTTTAGCTAACTATCCCTTTGGTTGATCCAACAACCATCCTGTTGCCTTTCTTGCTAAGCTCATCACCAAAATATTTGCTCAGTCTCTGTCTGCCTCCCAAATTACATCTCCTTCAAGAGTCAGTGTTTCCTCACGGACACCATCAGTGACTACTGCCCTTTCTCCCTCCTATGATCCAGAACATTTCCTGAAGGATGGTGAAGCACCTCACTCACAGGGTCTGTTTGCAAACTGGCACTTAGTAAGGGTTCATAAGCTATTACTGAGATGGTTTTTATTGTAGTTGAAAAAGATTTATCTTGAAGGATCCTTTGTGTTCTGATGTTTTCTCTAGCCCAGAATCAGTCCCCAAAATTCTAGACACCCGACTACAGCCCATGCTGCTGCCCAGTTCCCAACTTCCCCTTAATCATCCCACAGGGAGAGGGGCTGTAACTCCAAATTAGCCCCAGGGCAGCTCTCATCTGCTCTGCCGCCAAACTCATATCGCATTACATTTAATACATGTGTATAATGAATGCCGCACACACTTGGCAGTGCTTCTGTGCACCATGTCATTATAAGCTGTATTGACAGCAAACAAGTCACATATTCTCCTTGCGAACACTACAGGAAAAAAGAACATATAATTTTGTTGTTGTTTGTACGTTTTTTTCCAAGTCACATTGGACACCATTTGCCTTTCATTAGAAACACCACTGCTGACAGTAAAATCACATATCACCAACACACAAAGAAGAAAGAAACAAGCTGTGTGGCTGTGTGTGCCTCCCTGGGCCCTCACCAAAGAGGAGGAGCAATGTCTTGGCCTTTGGGAAGGGGAGGGGGTGGCAGAAGAGGGTGTTTTCTGGGATTTTGGCAGCTCAGGGTCCCTAAGGAAATAGTTGATGATCTTTTGCCTAGTGAGTTCTAGCATTGTGCCCTAGCATCTACTCAAGTCTTGCCTCATACTTTCACTTTTTCATTCCATTCATTCGTTTTGAACTGCTGCCTACTTTGTCTGGAATTAAGTTAAGAAGGAGCTTAGAATGCTAAAATGCATTGACTTCTTCTCTAGACATTTGCTACTTATTTAATTTTTACATGAGAACAATGTCATTAACCATTTCAAGGATTTGAGAGGTGAAACTCAGAAAGCTAAAGTGACTTGAGCAACATTAGCAAGAAAATAACGATTAAGAGTTGAACCTAAGCCTTCTTCACTATGGAGCATTAAGAAATGATTGAATAATATTTACTGAGAGTGTGCAGGGGGAGGCACTGTCCATATAGTTTTGGCAATCCCCCTAACTTGCCCTCTAGACAAGCTCCTTCTTTTATCCAAATAACATGAACTCAATGGCTACTCTGTACTGAAAACTGTATTTCCTGGGTGTAGCGCTCATGTCTATTATTAGTATGGTGCTAGGTTAGAGCATGGTGTCTGTAGTAGAGCCAAAAAGTGAAATCTTCTGGGGGAAAAAAAAGGAGGAGAGACAGAAGCAGGATAGTGATCACTGTTTAGTGGAAGCCAGGCATGAAAACAGCAAGCTGGGATAGAATCAGACTAAATAAAGATAGATGCATTTGCTGGAGAAACATTGACAAGGAGGTCGTTAATGACAATTAGATGAACAAAGAATGTATTTACCAAAGAGGGATCACTTTCATTAGTCAAAAAGACTAAAGATTACAGTGTGTGAAGAATGGAGGGAACATCATTGACAAAGGCAAAGGGCGAATGGTAATAGTGAGCAGTGTGGTAGGAATATACCAGCTATAGATTGACAGAGTAGGAAGTAAGGCTACAAAGGGAGTTTGGAGCCAGACCATGGACAGTCATGAATTTCTTTCTATTTTATTCAGTAGAGGATGGAGAGGTTACATGATGGTACATCATATGATTTTTTTTTTTTTCACCAGAAAAGAGTACAGAAAGACAACAGGATTGGGTGCATTGAAAAATTCAATCCTCAAAAACATCAAAGTCAGACAGATCCAAGTTCTAGTTCCACTGTGTCACCTAAGAGGTGTACCACCAAGGACAATCAGATTCCTTTCTCTAGCTGCTTGGTTCCTTGTGTACAAAATCAACATGAGAATACCTACCACATAGGTGATGAGGATACATGAAATACATATACAAAAGTTCCTGACACTTTCTGGTATGTATTAAGCTTTTGATAAATGTTTTTGATTATTATTTGCATTCATATTATTCTCTGTCACATAGAGCTAACATAGAGACTCTCCAAGAGAACATCCACATTTTGGAAATTTATTCCTGTCTCCATCCAACAGCACTTACTGAGAACCCACAGACCATCTCTAGCAGACTTATATAACCTGAAAATGCATGAGGAAAAATATATATTCTTCTTTAGAGAGTTCACAATGTTTAGGACAGGTGGACTGATAAATGGAGAACAATAATGAAGTATAAGTGATGAACAGAATGGAATGCTCTCATGTGCTAGATATGCATTGAGGTAAATTCCTTCATTTTTTGGAGATTCAGCATCTTCATATTTAAATAGGAATGGGAAAAAAATCATAAAATCTTATAGATTATTGAAATAACTTGATGAGCTTGTATAAATTTAAAAGAAATGATACCTTGCCTGGCTCACAAATAATCTTAAATAATGGCTTAGTCAATCCACAAATGGACTAGTACTATAAAAGAGATACATAGAAAACACAGCAATGTTGCATGGAGTAAGGTTACATGGCTGGCCTGGGCTGCATTAAAAGTTTGGGGAAGGACCCTCCCTGGTGGCGCAGCGGGTTAAAGCACAACACTAAGAAGCTTAAGCCACTTGCGCATGAGTTCAATCCCCGCCTGCCCCGGAGGAGATCCACATGGCGCGGCAGACCTCTCCTGATCTGCCCGCTGCTCCCCTCAGCAGTGTACTTTGTAGATCTGCCTGTTCTGCTCCCCACACTATCCCTGGTGAATCCTCTCACTCTCTGCATCTCTGGCCTGTACCCCAGTTCTGTATGAATAAATAATCTTAAAAAAAAAATGATTGGGCAGGAACTTTGCTGCTTCTCATTGTGGTCTACTGAACCCAGCTATTTTAATGAGACTGTGATAAATTAAATGTGACTAAAAATTATTTGCAGTTTTTATTTCATTAAGACGTAGAATCCATTTTCTGGCCTCTTGAGTCTGGATGGGCCACCTCTCTTTTGACAATTAGAATATGAGAGAACTAATTTTTCTGAGTTCTGGAGACGACGTTTCAAAAGAAGGAGTGCTGTCCTATCACCACAATGTAAGGAAACAAGTGATTTGCTGGAAGGTAGGAAGTTACATGGAGGAAAACTGAGGCATTCCAATCCATATCCAGCACCAACTACTGACACGTGATTGATGTTATCTTGAAACATTCAGCTCAGTCAAACCTCCAGCTGAATGCAATTACATGGATAAACCCAGTCAGTCTTCAAAAGCATGTGAAATAGTTCATGGATGTTATTTTAGGCTGCTATGCTTTGGGTTAATTTGTTATATTACTATTTAATGAAAGCAATACTTATTTTATATTTTATAAATTTATAATGTGTTATTATATTTTAAAATATTGTAATAATTAAATACAAGGATATTTCATTTAAGGTCATGTAATCATCTCAATTCAGGGAACATTTTTGTGCATATACACATTTCTAATTTCTCTTAGCTTTGTCAAGTTTTGGTGTTTTCTGACCTGGAAATGGAAGCACAAGTTTGTTGTGGTGATCACAAGAAGGAATGAAAGGGAGGAGGTGCTCATGTGTCACTTTTTTCTTTTTGAAGATTTATTTATTTATTTATACAGAACTGGGGTGCAGGCCAGAGATGCAAGGGTGGTGAGAGGATTCACCAGAGACAGAGTGGGGAGCAGAAGAGACTGACTGATGAAATACACTGCTGAGGGGAGCACGGGTGGGTCAGGAGAGGTCTGCCACACCATGTGGGTCACCTCTGGGGCGGGGATTGAACTCATGCTAAAGTGGCTTCAGCTTTTTAGTGTTGTGCTTTAACCCACTGTGCCACCAGGGTGGGCCCATGTGTCACTTTTTAAGAGTGTATATCAAAAAGGTTAATAGCCTCTATTTTAAGACTAGGAAAAAATGTCAAGAGCTTTTAAAATATTGGCTTTAGAGCTTAGAGCTTTAGACCAGGGTCCGCTGTGCAGCTCAGAATTGTCCACCATAGTGTATCATTGTTCAGGGCCAGAGTATAGTGTGGAACTAGCCTAGCTATTAATTAGCAATCTTTCCCTATTAACTAGTACTGTACTGTGTGCCTTCCCTTACAGTAATTATTTGGTCACACTGCTAAATCACATTGAAATGTGTTTATTTGTTAAACAATCAAAGATCCAGATTACCTACAAATACTCACTTATGTGCTGCTAAACAAAACCTGGTGTAATCTATTCTATTGTCTACTATCAAGGTTGTGGTGAATACTGTCATCATGGCTGGGAGAACTTGAACCTACATATACCTAAATCAGTTGAATTATATTCTCAATTAAACGTGCCCTCTTGTTCATGATGATTTTGAAAGTCTAGTGAGCCAGATATAGGGTTGGGAGATATTTGGCTTGTATTCAGAGCAGGGGGGTTTAAGAGAACAGCTGACAAAATTATACTTACTCACTGGGTTACCAGTTGTCTCACCTTGGAAATATCTGGGGATAAAATAGTGTCATGGCTTTGTGAGGAATAAACAAATTAAGTGCCTAGAAAGTATATTTAAATAAACTAATACAAATAATTAGAAGAAGGCTGAGTTCATAGTGAGTACTTAATAAATGTTGGGCACATTGGTGGAGATAGTGACTGAAAGTTACAATAACTGATTATAATAATGATGCTAAAGATTATGGTTTTGAGTCCCAGCTCTGACGCTATTACTATATTAACTTTGCAAAGTTTGTAATTTTCTTAAATAAAATGGGTTCACATGCTTGATATGATGATTAAATGAAGAAGTGTAAGAGAATACAAGACATATAATAAAAACACATTATACATATTTTGGGGTTCTTCGCTTCTGGGGTCCCATTCTATCCTAAGACTCAGCCAATCCTGGGATATTATTAGCTGTGTGTGTGTGTGTGTGTGTGTGTGTGTGTGTGTGTGTGTGTGTGTGTGTGACAGCAAAAAGTCTAAAAGCCACTTAATGAAATGATGGAATGTTCATGGAAGTCACTGTAGGCCCTGTGCCCTCTCTGTCAGGGAGAAGGCCCTCAGCCTAATGCTTGCTGCCTAGCTGTTAAGGAGCTTTTGAGATAGTTTAAAACAATAGCATCAACAGCTTTATAATTTTCTTCCATTTCTCCTTAATTAGCTATGAGCCACAGGGCTTTCCAAAGAGTAACAGAACTGGAGAACACAGGTGGAGCAGAAACCCACCTTTTGAGTTCCTAGGATAAAGTAGCATTTACTGGAAACCATTCTGATAATCTGGATACAAGATTTTATCTTGAAGTTTTTGTCTTGTCTCTTTTAAAAACAAACCTCTCTATGTGGGCCAATTGGCATGTTTTGCAGGCAGGAAGCAGAAAGTATAAATTTTGGAATGGTGGTGAACACAGATGTGTGAGGCAGGAGGTCTTTGCTTTGCCTGTCACAAATTAGTTTGTGTGTGTGTGTATGGTTTACATCTTCATCTTTCTAACCTTGAATTTTTCTTATCTGTAAAATGGGGATTGGATTAGACTAGAGCTACTATTTTCAACTCTTTATTATATGCAAGTCTCACACACACAAACAAAAATCCATGAAGTAGGTATTTTTGTGCCAAGTTTTCAAATTGGGCATAAACCAAGGTTTAGAAAATTTAATTTTTCAAAGACACACAGTTATCTCATAAACAAACTCAGATAGCCATGAGCCTAAATCTTTCTGGATTCTTCCACTTCATCATAAGACCTTGTATTTAAAGCCCCTTATGTCTTTAAGAGTATGGCATTGAATTATTTGATCACAGGCAAAGAAATGATATAAGTTTTTGATCATTCTAGTTTATCTTGAATAACTGAGGAATAAACTGAATAATTGGTCATCTAGTCATTATTCACAGTATATATGGATATTCACTTTCGAAGAATTAGCAAAACTAAGAATGCCATGTTTCTTAACCAGTGGACAACAGAGCCCAGAAGAATCATGAACTTCTTACAAGAAGTTCAAGAACTTGTATATCCATCAACTATTGTCTATAGTTTGAAAAA
Organism: Condylura cristata; assembly: GCF_000260355.1. Classification (NCBI taxonomy): domain Eukaryota; kingdom Metazoa; phylum Chordata; class Mammalia; order Eulipotyphla; family Talpidae; genus Condylura; species Condylura cristata. The sequence goes on from NW_004567109.1 coordinate 32,760,229, forward strand.
ATAATGTCCTAGCAATATATAAATTAATGTTTTTCAAAAGTAGGTGTATAGTTCTACAAATATTGTGTGCATTTTTCTTTGTGTAATATTTGTATCTACTTAATTTCTGAGTTCATTTAAAAATGGCATGGTGCTATTCACTGCAGTCTTTAGTCATCATGACCTTTCTTGTTTAATAAATACTGAATAAACTGTGCATTCCAAAACTCCTTGAAGTTAAAAAAGAATCCTTAGCCTAAGATAGGTTTGAAACTGTTTCTTAACATATAAGATAGCAAGGTAGTTAAAAATCTGTTACTTGATTCGGTTATTGTAATCAAATCAACAATCATCATAGAGTACCTCTGAGAACAAGACTCTTTCTAGTAATCTTCCTGCCTGATTAGATTCTGGATAAATGGTGATTTACTACCTTTCCATTTTAGATCAGTTTTGTGCTCAGGGGTTATAGTCAATAAATCCTAAGAATAAAGAGAAAAATAGATCTCAACTGGAGGGGAAAAAGCTTTGCTTCAGAAGCAGTCAAAAAAGGTTGGGCAGAAAATATCACAATCACCCATGTCCCTCTCCTTCAGAGGTTCAGTGTACCTAATAGGATTACCCATAATCCTATGCAATATGTAGAAAATTCCACCATACCCCTCACTAATTTTCCCAGAGTTCCTTGTTAAGATATTCTGAGGCCATACTCAAACCTAGAAACCAGAGCATGAGAAAAGGCTATCTATGGCACTTGAGGAGACCTATCATTGCTGGTGAACTTGGGATAGCATTTCAACAAAAATCAGTAAGTAACCCAGTTGATACCAGGGAAAGCTGGTGCTTACTCAACATGCACAAGAAATACAGTTTTAAAATCCAAAGCCCACAGTCACTACTATACACTGTTTACATAGCCCCAAATTCATATATTGAAGCCTTATCCCATTGTGATGGCATTTAGATAAGGATTTCTGGGAGTTGATTAGGTCATGAGGGCAGAATTCTGATGTATATAATTAATATTCATATAAAAGATTCACTCCTTTAGATATGCAAGTGTAACAGGGTGGTCCCCAGGAAAAGGGGAAGTTCCAGGTTCCCTGCCCCACCCAGAAGGAGGGTGGAGCTGAGAAGAGAAGAGAAGAGAAGAGAAGAGAAGAGAAGA
>NW_004567109.1:32761475-32897465 GCF_000260355.1 Condylura cristata
AGAAGAGAAGAGAAGAGAAGAGAAGAGAAGAGAAGAGAAGAGAAGAGAAGAGAAGAGAAGAGAAGAGAAGAGAAGAGAAGAGAAGAGAAGAGAAGAGAAAGAATCTGAAGAAGAAGGAAGCATGATGGAGAGCCAGAAGGAGACCTGAGGAAGGCACATGGAAGCAGAGAGACATGTGAAGATACTGAGTTTGCTTCTTGGTCCTTGACTGATTGAAACAGATGTGGGTGAGAGACCCATAGGGAGGTTGACTATGGCAGTGTTTATCTTGATTTTGATTTTGCTCTTTTCCTCCCAGCCTTGCTGACATTTCTGACCCTCTCTATGGGTCCCAGCCAGGAGGTGCTTTAGTCTTATGACAGAACTTCAGGCCTTGCTTTGGGCCACTCCCTTTGGGTAGACTTTTACCCACGAGGGGATGGATAACTTCAGGTGTTTGATTTATAAATTATATGCTTTGTCTTTCCTGTATTGTATACTCATTGTATTTAAGTTCCTTTCCATTAAAACTCATATGTCTTGTCTGGATATGGTGGATGGCAGAACCTATTTATAGCAGGCAGGTTTGGGGGTTCTGTGGTGCCCCTCTCCCTGCCCTGTAACACAAGGACACAAGATGAACCATTTATGCATTCAGAAGTGGGTCCTCCATCTGAATCTTAATATTGTACTTCCCAGCCTCCAGACACTGAGATAAAATGTGTTTGTTGTTTAAGTCATCCAGTCATCATAGTTCATTATAGCAGCTCAAATGGACTAAAACAGTCACTCAGTTTCAAAGCCAATCTCCCAGAATTTAACTGCATAAACCAAACATTTATAGCATTGTAGCATCTAGGAAGTGGCATATATTCAACATCTGACCCACTGGTCTTTATGTAAACCTACCTCACAATTTTCAAATTATCTGTGTCCTTGAAGTTTGTCACAGAGACCCAGGGTCTTCCAAGAAACCCTCAATTTTCTATGAAAGATAAGAAAATCTTCAGTGACTACATAGGTTGGATATAAATTCCCCACAGAGAGAGAAATAAAGGTATCTGAAAGTTTTCTAGGCTTCAGACCACACAGTTCACATTCACTGTTTGACTTTCAGAACACTTTTTCCCCTCCCTGATTCTGTTTGATCCTGATAATGGCAATCCAAGGAAGTGTGTTGATATGATAATCCCTGTTTATAGATGAAAAACAAAACCAAGCAGAGCAGATACTCTGAGAGGTGGCTCTGTATAGCGCAAGCAATTCAAGATTTAGTTCCTCTGGCTTCTTCAATTGTGTTTTTTATATTTTTTGTTCTCTCCTTTCAACAAATGCTGATTTTCCCTTGAGTTGATTAAAATTTTTCTATTGTTTACCAATTCTCTTATCTATTTTCTTGTACTCTACCTAACCCTACTTATGAGTGTATTGAAGTGGAAAGATATTTCTTTTCTTGCTTTTGTTGAAGGTAAGCTGTTTACTCCTATTTCCTCAGATCTGATTTTGGTGGTTAGCCACTGACAGTAACAACTGGTCTGTCTTGAGTTCAGGAAAATTATAAGGACAATAGTATAGTGTAAGGAAAAGAGCATCTTTCTGGGAGTCAAAGGACTCTAGTCCTAGCAATTCTACTTACCAGCTGAGTGACATTGGGTAAGTTGTTAAAACTATTGAGTTTCAATGAACTCATCTTTAAGGCAGGAATGACATTATCCTATCTTTATCATGGGGTGATAGTGGCAAGAGGGAGGTTATGAAGCTAAAAGAGGGTCAGAGATAGCAAAGCACTTTTTCAGTGTAGAAACTTGCATTCTGTCAAAGGGGTATAATAATTTTTTTTTTTAAGATTCATTTATTTGTGCATCCAGATCTGGGGTACAGGCCAGAGGTGCAGGGGCGGTGAAAAGATTCCCCAGAGACAGTGGGGAGAAGAACAGGAAGATCATCGAAGTACACTGCTGAGGGGAGCATCAGGCGGGTCAGGAGAGGTCTGTTGTGCCATGTGGATCATCTCCAGGGCAGGTGGGGATTGAACTCATGCAGAAGTGGCTTAGCTTCTTAGTCTGTGCTTTAACCCACTGCGCCACCAGGGAGAGCCTGGCATATAATCATTTTATACAAGGGGTTACAAACTAAATGTCTCCATGGGTCAAGTAAGTTATAAAGATATAGCACAGGAAGGTTTAGTGAAATTCTCCCATAGGTGAATGTAAGTACTCCCCAAAGCATTGTATTTTAATTATGCAGTAATAATCATGTGCTAACCAGTCTTAAAACAGAGCTGCTGGTCAAATAGGGTGTATCTGTTATGTCTCAGTTGGATGTATGAGATAGCAAGCAGTCTGAATTCTATTTCCACTATCGTACTACCAAGTCAAATGTGATTTTTCATATAGTGTAATATCTAATTTAATGTGAGTGGCGAGACCAAAACTCATAGGAAAGTACAGATACCACCAAATTCATTACATTTTAATTATTCAGTCATCATAAACTGTTAGCCAATCCAGTGATAGTGGATCCAATAGCTATAATGGAATGTTTATCACGTCTCATTGTAAGCGATGTGGACACTGGCTTATGAATCATGGTCCTAGCATAATATCTCCCAAATTGTGGGCTACAAATCCCCCAGGGATTATGATAAATATCTTAAAGGGCCATGAACACACACACACACACACACACACATATAAAGCAACATTACACATTATTGGAAAAATAATGTGTGTACATCCAAATAGTAATATCTCACATGTAGGTAGATGCCGCTGGGATTTAGTATATGTTCATTCAAATGTATATTAGCTTTTTGCTTGTGTATAATTCTCAGTCAATGGACACTAAATACATAGAACATTCTAACGGTAACAGGGGAGGGCTTCATAAGCTTAGATATTTGGAAACAGTTCTACAACATTTTCAAAATTAAAATAGATACCCCAAAAGGTATAAGTAAGTATAATCAGTTATATAATCAAAACAGGAGGCTTCTTCTGAGTGGCCTCAGGATCCCCAATGCACAGTGTCCTGGTATAGGACAGGAGAGGCACACACCACATGAAGACACCTACACATTCATAGGTAGCCCTAGAAAGCCATGTATACATGTGATCTGAGTACACACAAACATACACACACAACAGTGAGCTATAATCTGCAGGCTTTCCTATATGGTATACACCCAGTGTACATAGTCCCTAATGCCTGGAACCTGTAAACATTGCCTTTATTTGGAAAAAAGGTCTTTGCCAATGAGATTAAGTTATGACTGTGAGATTCTGGATTATCCATGTGGGACCTAAATGGAGAAACTGAAGAATTCTGTCTCTCTGTCTCTGTCTCTGTTTCTCTCTCTCTCTCTCTCTCTCTCTCTCTCTCTCTCTCTTTCTCACACACACACACACACACACACACACACACAGAGAGAGAGAGAGAGAGAGTTAAGAAGCTGATGTGAATACAGGGCAGAGAAAGATTTGAAGATATTGGCCTTGAAGACTGGAGTGATGCAGCCACAAAACAAAGAATGCAGAAGTTACCAGCCCCTGAAAGAAGCAAAGGATCAGATTCTGCCCTAGAACCTAGAAGCTCCAGAGACTAGCACCGGGACCTTACCCATTTCTCAGTTTACGTGTTAATTACACATCTAGATCTTACTCTTTATCATGTTCTAGGAACTGTGCTGGTCCCTAAGAATAGAGCTGAGAGTAAGACCCCCAACTCATGATACTGGATCTCCCAGGGTGTTGCCTGAAAAAATGTGTTGCTCTGAAGTCTCCCAGATGATCATAATATGTGGCCCAAGAGGCACTGATATAGGTGAATTCATATGGATGATTTCCAGAGAAATAAAAATGAAGGAATTGAAGGAACAGAAACCAACTAACCAGTCCATTAATCCACAACAATGCTTTTGACAAGCTGAAGGACTACAAAGATAATTGCCATATCATTCTTACCTGCTAATGATAGTCAGTGAAGTCACAAGAATTGCAGTACTGTCAGCATCATGGGCTCTTTGCTCTGTCTGAGAACTGTTCATTGAGTTCCTGACCTGAGCATATTAGAGACACTTTGTGCCAAGATCAAGTCCAAGAACACCAACCCTCCCACCTAAAAGGATACATTTGCAGTCTGAGACTAGAGGCCTCATACCATATAGTTGATAGATCCAGAAGCCGAGGAATGCTTCTGGTTTTCACTTCCTTGGATTCTACTCTGGAACTTGGAATGGAAGTAACCTACCTCCCTTCCAGCTCTCAGACAACATGGCATCATAGACAGCAGTGCACTGTATAGCATCCATTGCCAAACCAGCCCAGGAATAAAGAGTTCACCTCCCCTGTCGCCTTCTTCAGGGGAAATCTTGCCTGAGGCCCAAGCAAAGCTTCAAATTGATGTAATTTGAAATTTCAAACTGCTGGATGCAGCTTTGCTTCCGACTGCCATCTGCTTTTCCAGCATGCAATGACACCAAGTCTGTTTTTATTGTGTTTGCTCAACCAAGTCCACCAGTAAAATATTAATAATTTCCCCAGTGCCTGAGCAGTTTGCGTGCTAGGGATGAGATCTGAACATTCATCAAGCTCATCAAAGTTATGAGTAAAATAATTTTTCTCCTTAAGCGGGGAAAGGAAGGAGGGGGGCTATCTAGATTTTTATTACTCGTGCATATCACTAAGTGACACTTTGAGTTTTTCTCTGCACAGGAAAAGAAAACAATCGTCTTGCTCCTGGCCCAACATTTGCTACATTTCTGCTATAGATAATATAGTTTTCCAGCCAAGCAAGGAAATAAGCTGTTTGTGTACTCCAATAATATAAGATAGAAAGTGGGTGCTGTCCCTGTGTCTTTCCACCCCTCCCCACATGCTTTTGACAATGAGTAGTCCCTCTTGAGTTCATCACCTCCTCTCTGTCCCCCCACCACTGTTCAAATCTAGGCCCTTTCCAGGTAATCTGGATTACCTGGATTACCCCAAATCAGCTATTTCTGATCTCCTAACATCTCTAAATCCTTGAAAGTTTTCTTGGACACAGATAAATTAAAAATTGTGTACAAGTTTTCCAAATCCCCACCCAAACAATCAGCAAAGATGGAGTTTGTAACTCCCAACAGGATTTTATCAATCACTTGCTTCAAACTCTTCCTGGCTCCCTACTGTTTTAAAGATAAGACCTACATCCTTTAGCATAGTTTGCAATGCTTTTATCTCCCTCCCTCTCTACATCAGTAACCTAGACCCCAGTTAGTCATTATCTCCTGGACCAAAACTCCCTCTCCAGCCCAGTGGGGTTTGCACAGGAGAGAAGCTCTATAGAACATCCCACACAATACTTCACTAACAGCATAGTTCTTGAAATGGAAGTTGTCATTATTGCCATATTCATTAAAGTAAATTATACAGTAATATCCAGGTCACCTTGGTTGATCTCTGTCCTGACAAAAGTTAATCAGGTCCTCTGACTGATTTTTTGTTTCCATTTTGGGGCCAGGGAAGAATGGCTCTATGCCTCCACAAAGCATCTTGTCTAGAATACTTTGACCTTAAAAAATCAATCTGTCTGTCCAGTCTTGTTCTCTACTTTCCTACTTACTTGGAGTTGTCTCCTAAAAATACAAATCTGATCAATTAATTTCCTAAAGGCAAAAGTGGAAGCAACTTTGATTGACTCTATTTATAATACAAGTCAAAACTCCTATAACTCAAGGTCTTGCTCTAGTGTGCCAGTCCAAACTCAATTCCCACCACAGTCCCATGCTATCAACATCCCATGCTCCCATTTTCCTCAGAACAAGCCATGAACTTTAGGTCATAACTGAGTAATCATCCCTACTTTATTAAATCTTTTTATTACATCCTTACCAACAGAAATGTCACAATATCTAAGTCAATGCTGGAGCTTCCCCCCTTTTCCAAAGCCTTTCCTAATAGCTGCCAACCCTCCTCCCCCAATTACTGGAATAAATAAAATTAATAATAGATAGGGAGACTGAAGTCTTAATAGTCAGCATAAGTAAACGGTAGAGTTGGGTTTCAAGCCTAAATATTTGGTCTGTTTCTAAAAGTTTCTCTCATTTATTCTTGCTCCTATTCCATGTAACTCTTCTCCCTCTTCCCAAGACCCCCACGGAACTATCATGACCAGAGTTCCAGAATTCTCATACATGTCTGAAACTGTGTAGTCATATACATTGAGCATCATGGGCTACCCTGTTTCCTTCTTCGTTTCTGACAACTATGTGATGAAATGGGCACTTTCATATGTTGCTGCCAGAGATTTTAGTGAGCAGAATTTGCGCAAAGCAATTTGATTGTGTGTATTAAGAGTCAGCAAAACATTCATGATCTTTTACTTAGTCATTCCTTTTCTGTAAATCTCTTTTAAGAACCTAATCAAAAGTAGCTGCACACACATACACATACATACATAAGGCTATTACGAGGGAAGATTGGAATCGACTTAAATGCTTAACAAGAAGAAAATGACAATGTTTAAGAATTTCAGTTCTATTGTAGAATCAAAACAAAACAAAACAAAATCCTCATTCTACTTCTTAATAGTTGTTTTACCTTCATATGTATTAGTTCACTTATCACTGTATTTGTTTATTCATCTCTATAAAGGGGCAATACAAGAATCTACCTCCCAGAATAATTATAAGGATTAAATGAGATTTTTCAAGGAAAGAATTTAAGTCAGCCTACACTGAAAATTCTCAATAAAGGTAAGCAAAGAAAAAGGATAAGGGAGGAGTGGAGGAGAAGATGAAAAATTAGAAGAAATAACCAAAGTGATAGTCACTGGCTAGAATATTATGTAGTCATTAAGCATTATTTTATAGTTTGAATTAATAATGTGGAAAAAGAATCAAGGATCAGTAAAAAAAAATAAAAGCAGGACTCTAAGCTGTGTGTATAGTAGCGATTGTAGTTATCTAATAAAAATTTAAAAACTGAGAAGAGTGGTGGAAGATTTCTCTGTTAGTAATAGTTACGCCTCAGTGATAAATCTACATAGCTGCAGGGAGGGGCTTATGACTCCAGAGTACCTTGGCTTATCCATTTTTTTTGTCTGTGTGCATCCACCCTTGTCCAGAAAGTATCACTGATACCCTGAAAAACATGGCAAAACCACATTCTAAATTCCCTTCATCACTATGCACTTCTGACAAGAATCCCATACTGAAAAAATAACTATCAACTGAACAAGCAGTACTGTCCTAATCTAGAAGTGGAAACAATATATGTTATATGTTTCTGGAAGGAAGGCATGATGGCATGGATCATTTTATTAAAGGTGCCCAGGATGAAGTCTAGAACAGAATACTGTTCAGGAAAGACTACTTTCCTTTCCCTTGCCTCACTTGGCTTTCTGCTTTATTCCAAAATGTCCAAAACAGCGAAAAAGAAAAGAAGTGGTTCTGGAAACCTATCTTGTCTCTGGCCTCTGTGTACCAAATAGTGCACTGGAATTTGAAGGAAAGCAGTTTGGCTTAGCAATTTAGCTTAGTTAGCAATTCTGGGCCTCAGGCTGATAAGGAAGCGCCCGCAACCTTGACTAGGTTCTGGCTGTCTCCATCCCCGTACATGGGCACAGACCCAAAAACCCCAGCTTATAGGTTCTTTTGTAAATAATTTTGATACTTCCCACCCGCCTAGCCGGGGCCTGGCCAATGGACGCAGGCCACGGTAGTCCCCTTTGTAACAGTAATCCCCTTTTCATGTATATAAGCTTGATGCTGAAAATAAAGACAGGGACATTTCTGGTGAACAGACTCACTGTGTCCGTCCTTTTCCTTTCAGAATTAGCTTTGATGATAGGAATACTGAGTCACAAAGAAAGCCCACTGGCTAATATTCTGTTGGCCATTCTGGGCTTCTGAGGTCTGAGAGCAGAGAAGAGTGATGTTTAAGTTCCATCATCTGTTCTTCGAAGGTTTCTTCAGTGTCCTCTCTGAAGCTAACTCTGGCATTCATATCATAACCCAACACAAGAATTACTTGTTAAGGCTTCTTCCTTCCATGATAGAGGTCAGCCTTCACTTCTTGTCCCTCAGTCCTGGATAATGGCCTTAGCTCCACCCAGCAGGTGGCTCATCCATATAATAAGAAATTTCAATTCATGACATCAAATTTGACTCTTTCCTCAGGTGAGGTGTGTGTTTATGCTGGTGTCTAATTTAGTTCAACGAATCCTCTTTTTTTTTTTTAATATCCAGCACTGAAGAGGGCAGCTACAAGCCACCAGATCCTGGGAATGCAAAAGGACTAGCTATTTGGACCAGAATCTATTTTGGGTACAGCTGCTGTATTAAACAAAAGAGAAAAGAGTCGCTAGTATGGTTACATGATTGTGGATCTCGGCATACTTTTGACAGAAGAAGAGCAGGAGCAGTGAATACAGCCAAAGTGGCTTTGGAATCAAATCTCTCAATCCCCAACTCTGCTCCTTCCTACATATCTGACTTTTTGTCTGTTTTCTAATAAAATGCCACACCAAGCTTTGGTTAGGAATTGAGCTCTTCTGTATGGCACTCAACAAACGCAATGCCTGAATCGACAAGCAGTGGTTAGTATTTTTAGTATGTAGTGTAATATTTTCTTTGTGATTTTAATATCTTTAAGAAGTCTTGCTGCAGACAAACAAGAAGTATGCCCTTTCTATTGCTTAAATTGCCTTCCAGAAAACAAAATTCTCTATAAGTCAGATGATTCCCCATTTTTTTCTTTCTGCTACTGGCTACTGACTTTAGTTCCTGTATAAATTTGTGTGTGTGTGTGTGTGTTTTATGATTTCCATTTTATGACTTCAATTCTGGCACCTCCTCCGTTTACAGAGGATGGAAGGGGGGGTAGGATAGGACGTGACCTTTCTTGAGAGTTTTGTGTATGCTAGTCACCATGTGCGTAAATTTCATCAATATTTTCTCATTTAATTTTCTTGAAGTAGGAATGAAATGGAGGCTCAGAGAGGAGGTGGAACCTGAGGTTACAGAACCCTTAAGTTGGGGAGCTGACTTGCAGCCAGAACTGTTTGAATAGAAACCTGAAACCACTTGCTCATTCTATTCTTCAACAACGTGATTGGTCATTCTTTAGAAGGAAAAACACAGACAGCTAAGCCTTCAAATGCTTTGAGTTAGATATCTGACACCAAAGATGCACATATTTACTACAATTTGTGGCTAAAAGAAGCCTGACCTTTTTAACATGTTAAGTAAAAACCGAAGACTTTGGGGCTTAAATGATTTGCTCAAGCCCACACAGAAAACATGTGATGGAGAGCCAGAAAGGATCTCTTCCCAAACATAGGCACAATTGCCTTGTTAAAGCCACACATAAAGATTCAGGGTGATCCTGGGCATTGAATGGAGGGAATCCTAGGTGGCCAATGAGCTCGCAGAGAAGGGTAGAAGAGAATATAGCCTGGCACATAACCACCTCCAAAAGCACAAACATGAATGGTGAATTGCTCTCCAGCAGCTGGGAGAGCACGATGCCAGGTAGTGAAGTGGCAGGACAGCCAGAGCATGACTCAATTTGTCACTCCAAAACAAGAGTCACCAAAGAGGACCCCAGCCCCACTGTTCTGGCAGTCAGGCATCACTGTCATACGTCACATGTCAAGTGGGAGCTCACTCGCTCACAAGAAAACTTGAAAACAGGGCCCTCCTGGGTGGTGCAGAGGGTTAAAGCACAGCACTAAGAAACTAAAGCCACCTCAGCATGAGTTCGATCCCCACCCCAGAAGTGACCCATATGGCACTGCAGACCTCTCCTGACCCGCCCACTGCTCCCCTCAGCAGTGTACTTTGTCCAGCTGCCTGTTCTGCTCCCCACTCTGTGTCTAGTGAATCCTCTCACTGCCCCTTCACCTCTGGCCAGTACACCAGTTCTGTATGTAGAAATAAATAAATCTTAAAAAAAAAATCTTGCAAACAGAAAGTCCCCCCAAGTTCCTTTTTCTCAATTCTCCTTGAAGAATCCTCCTTATTCTTTCATAATCACCTCAAAACAATCCCCAGTCAGTACTAAAGTAAGTTCAAAGCAATTAGAGTGTCTATCAAACAGTGAGTCCACAGTGTGTTTGCAGTGGTTCTTGGGGAAAATGGCTCAATGTTTGTTTTCCCCCAAATAGTATCATTTATGGAAGGAAGATGTTGCTCTTTCCCATTGTATAAAAATATGTTTGCGCCCAGGCGCGTGCACACACACACACACTTACTATGACAAATGGATGCAACATCTCAAGAGTGAAATATTGTGTTGTGGGTTACAAGCTAAAGCAAGGCAGCACCGCTCCAGTAAGCACTTATAAATTGTTGCAAACAATATCAAGAAATAGGAGCTGGCCCTTGTAAAATAACAGCTGCAGAATTTCAAGGCTCAGAACTGGCTTTAGAAAAGAAAGGGAAGGAAAAAAAGAACAGAAAAAGCAAGCCACCAAACCCATAGCTTCAAATATTCTGCCAATCTCTAGGGTGGTCTTGTGTTTCTAATTAATATTTCCCCCTAATTACGCTGATGATGGTAAGTCTGTTAAATGCAAAACTCACTCCTTTCTTTGCCATGGAGCTGTGGAGGGGAAAGGAGGAAGGTACTCTAGGAGGAAGGCTGGGCAGATTCATTGTGATGCAAAAGAATGCAACAATTAAGAATATAATTTTGGAAGATGTCAGCAGCCTAATTACTCATAGGGCTTCCAGCAAATTAAGCAGTAGGTGAATTAGCTCATTTAATGAGATCTTAGAGTTAGAGGCAAGGTGCTTTTACTTTGCATTTGAGAAACACATTTTCCAACTACATGTTAATAATTTGGGCACCTCAACATGCTATTAGCTCAACAGGTTCTGTGGAAAGCATGAAGGTCAGTTGCTTAAAAGGGTCTGTAAGTCAGTTAAATTGCATTTCTCTGTGCTCTGTCTACCCTCTACCTCCCCCTCCTTCTCTGCCCAAATGCAATTGTCCAAATTGGAAAGCACATAGTTCCATAAAGGGGCATTGGAAAAGACGGTTTTCAGGGCAGGGTTAAAGTAGAAATTGGATTGAAAACCTCTTTTAGTATCTTTATACCTCAAAGCTTTGGTTTCTGTAAAATGGAAATAATGACATCCATATTACAATTTTTGTATTTACTAATTGAATTCCTGCTCTAAGGTGGCATTCCTTGAAGTTGGAGATTATGTGATATCTCTGTATTCTATTACATACTCCTGTGCCTAGACATAGTATGTGCTTAATAAGTGGACCAAATAGAAATGAATGATGTCAAAAGATGGATAGGCAGTGATCTCTAGAAATCAGTGAGAAAAACCTGAGAAATTTCTCATGTGGCTCCTTACCTATAGTAGATCCTCAAAAAAGGAAGAGAGAGAGAAGAAAAAAAAAATGGCTCTGAGTACTAGCTACCCACAAATGTGTTGAGCTTTGGAGAAGAGTCAGAATGTTCCAAACAGAGCTGTCCACTGAGCAAATAAGGGGATGATAAAATGACTCATGACCAGTGTACTGCATCAAACACAGATCTCACTGCTGCCCAGCACTCTGCAGCTGGCAGCGTCCTCGAAAGGGTGTTACGTACAGAACTGATGGAGCTATGTGCCAGAGACCCTTCTCGGGCTTCCCATCAATCAGCACGTTCAATATTAACAATATCCTAGAAACTATTATCCCATCTTTTTATAGAAAAAGAAAATGGTACAGAGATTAAACCCACTTGTTTGATCTGCCACCCACTGATGGCACATTTCCAGCCGGTGTCCTTCACACTTGACAGAGAGCAGTATAGGATACACGGGGCTGCACTGTCACGGCTGCTAGCAACCCAGCTCACTAGGAGCTTCAGAAGGGGTGCTGGGGGATGTCCTCACCTTGCTCCCACACCCCGTCTTCTTTTCTCTCTCCCTGACAGGGGCTCGGGTGTTGTTCTCTGATGCCTCACCTGCTCTCCTAGAGTGGAACAGAATCCAGAATCCAGAGTGAGAAGTCCAATGTGGAAAGTTCTCATTTGTGACGCAAAAGAGGAGGGATGTTCCCTGAATTTTAAGTGCAGCAAGGTGCTTTCCACCAAAGCCACCTCTTGCAGCTGACTTCAATGCCACAAGTAGCTCAGCAGGGCTGAAGAGCCATCTTTTAAACATTTTATTTTTTTAATTATATATATACTTTTTACATCATTCTTCATGTCCGTGCAATGTGTGCTTTATCACCTTGTGTATGGTTCCCAAGAAAACCCCACCACCAGTTCGCCAGGGCACCATCACTGTAGTCCCTTGGGTATCACCCACCCCCGTATTGATCCAATTTCCTCCTCTCCCCACCAAGAACCATTATTATTAACATCATAAGGTATTTATTACCATTTCTTGAATATTTGCTCTATGTCGGGCACTGGGCTTTACATGCACTATCTATTTGACCTTCACCAAAAATCCAAAAATTCATGTGATAGTTACCGTTTTTATCCCTAACTTATAGACAAGAACACTGAGAATTAGAACGTTTAAACAAATTCTTTGATATCATTTAGCTTCATAGGGAAAGAGCTGTAGAGCTGAGATTCCACAGCAGATTTTCTAACTCTGGGTCCCATAAGCTAGCTGCTCAATAATGCCTGTATTAGACAGCTCTGATAATTATACAAATATTGTATAAAGTTAGGACCTCTCATTCTGGAACTTTCATCCACTAGCATGAGTCTCCCTGTGGAATTACAGGAGAAGTTGGTGTGTTTTATAGGATGCTCTTCAGGCCCCTGCTTAGAATTGATTCCTCCAGCAGACAATTCTCCGCACACAGGCTATCTGCATTTCATATTCTATAATGATAACACAGAGTGATGTGCCTTTGCTTTATCTTTTACATAATACACTTCATTGACATCTCATGCAGCCCTCCACAACATCATGAGGGGGATATCAGTTTTTGAATTGCAGAGATGAGCGAGAGAAGGCTCAGAAAAATGAAGTCTAAGTCTATCATCCTAGGGCAAAAATTCAGTCAGAGAACATAGCTGAGAACCCCAGGATTCAAACTGAGGCTTGTCTAAAGTCAAGGCATGCGCTCCTTCCACTGCACTAAGAAACATTTCTGAGTGAATGAACCAATGAAGGAAGAAAGCACACAAGGCTCTGTGCTAAGTGCCTTAAGAGAGCTCCCAGCAAATGCTAAGGGCTTAGCTTGAAGAAGAGCTATGTCTTCCCCACCAGGTCTTTAGTGAGCTGCACTAATTACCATTTTTATAAGATGCCTGCCTGCCTCTGCTGGTGCTGAAAGAGAAGTTTTAATTTGCTGGTGAAGAAGTTGGGGGCGGGAATGGGGAGTGCTGTGAAGTGTCCCCTCCAAAGCAAGAGTGATTTTTGTATAGAAAAGCACTGTGGTTACTAATGGAAAGAGGGGGAGGAGGCACCCAAGATGACGAGTAAACTTGGGATGCAACCTCACGCCTGAAGCATCTGGTGGATAGGATTCACTCCTCCTTCCCTTCTTGAAATTGCAATTAAGTAGCTAATGTGAGAGAAAAATGACAATTGAGTTGTCCCACTGAGCTGGGACCAGGTGAATATGTGCAGGTCCACTCTTGCCCAGAAGAGATTCATCTGTGTGAAAAATGAAGAAGCTCTGGAGGGAGGAAAGACCACATGTGCAAGGCAGCTGGTTCATTTCCATTTTGCAGGCAGGGTAGTGAGAAAAACAAAAGATTGCCCCAATTCAGACTAAATCTGATGGAGAAGAAATCCCTGAGGCTGCCCCAGGAGAGGCCGGTGCCAGAGTGAGAAACATAGAACACGTGTGATCACTTCTGTGTTCCCACTCCGAATCCCCACTCTGTGGTTGTGTTATCTTGGGCAAGTCACTAAACCTGATTTTCATTTTTTTGTCTGTAAAATGGAGGAAATGATAATGCATTTCAGATGGGATGTTTGATGGTCATGTATATACAATTCCTGGCACATGATAGGTATTCAAAGAAACTTGAACTGCCTCCTTTTTGGAGAAATCCTCTGACACAAAGAGAGGAAATGTTCCTATCACCAAGGCTCATTTCGCCCATGATTTTTCAGTGGCCTATAATTAGGTGAAATCCCTAAACCCTTTAACCTCTCTATGATTGCAACTCAAGACAACACAGAGCTGACTGGGCTGTTGGAAGACACAGGGTTCATAGTAGAAAATTTGGGGTAGATTGGGAGAAATTGAGAAAAATGAAGTTGGGGACCTCAGGCATTTAGTACTCCTCAGACTTCCAAATGCTTAACAGGCCATGTATCCCAGGCTTCTTCACAAAGGTATGTAAATAGAAAACTATTTTAGATTCACCAGGCTGTCCCAATATTGGCAAGGACCACAGAGAAGAGCCTCAGTTCTCAACACTCCTATACGTCTCAAGAGCATGCTTTTTAGCTCAAAGAAACATTTTTTGAGGTTATCTAGAGTCCACAAACCACCCCTCTGCGAGAACACACATTCTGGAGTCAGGGACTTGGTTCTACCTAGTAGCTCTTCCATCACCTAGTTCTGTGAACTTGGGCAAGCTACTAGAATGCTCTGTGCCTCAGTTTCCCCTATATAAAGATGGGGGAATAACTCCAATACCTCATCGGATTAGCATTAGGTTCAAATAAAGTAGTGTAAGTGCCCAGAGCACATATAGCCTCATTCATTCTCTCACTGGAGCCCCAGGTCCTGGTGGTACCCCCACATGTCTTGTGTTACAGTTTGAGGAATAGGAAACACTTTATTAACAACACCCCCCCCCCGCCCCTCAAGATACACGTGAGCTGATGTGATGAAATCTGTGTTTACTTTGACACAGACACATGGAAGAGTGTCCTGCCTTTGGCCACACAGCTGCTAAAGAGCAAAGTCAGGACTACAAGCCACACGTCTTGATTCTTAGGGTAGTTGCTCTCCCATGCTTATCTTGGGGTCTCTTTTTACTCCCTTTCTTTGAACGGAGAGATTTTTATGGAACCACTAATGACATGTATGAATGGCAAAGCAGGTAGCCATTTTGAACGTGGGAAGGAAAACATTAAAATGTCAAACTTGGGTCTGCTAAATGAGCATCTGTAGCCCACACATGGGACACTGGGGACTGGAAGCTCTGAGAAGTAATTGCCACAAATAAGACTCAACTGGACATTGATTTATTCAGCCTGTTTGCTTGATTTCCACTTTGAGCTTACTCAACTGGCTATTCCTCTTTGTTGTTCCTTCTCAGGAACATGACCCCAGTTCATTTGGATGGAAATGTGCTCACCCATTACCTCATTAGTTTCTGAGACTTTGCATTATCATTCACAAGCCCCCACCCCCCACTCTCTTCCCCCTCAAAATTCAAAGTATTGGTGGGTGGGAGACAAATGATGTAGTTTTTCTCCATAATGTGTCAAGACCTATATTTGTGATTTGCAACTCTGACTGCCAGAACTCAACCAAGCCAGGCTGCCAAAAAGTCCAGAAAGTCAGCAAGAGAAGTTGCGTAGGGTGGTAGGCTGGGCCAGGGATGGGGAGAGGATCAGAGGACAGAGTTGGCTCATCAGACCCCGCAAGATGGTATCTAATTGTGTTGGTAGGCTGGGGCTTCATGGGAGGCCAAATTAATGATGATACAGTACTCATTAAACACTTACTACATACATAGATCATCTCATTCATCTTTACACAACCCTTCAAGAGAGGAAGACTGCAAGATCACACATTTCTACACTGTTATCACTCCCAAACCTATCTTTGGTCAGTTTCCCCGGAAGAAGGGGAAGCAGAAAGACCGCCAACTTTAGGTCCTTACCTGGCTCAACTCATACACACAGGAGGACATTGTCTCTGTCCTCACAGGCCTGTGATGATAATGCAATAAAATTCATTGACAAATGAGGACACTGAGCTTAAAAAGTTCATCCTCAGGTCCTCCCTGGTGGCACAGCGGTTTAAAGCACAGTACTAAGAAGCCAAAAGAAGCTAAAGCCACTTTAGCATGAGTTCGATCCCTGCCCTGAAGGTGACTCACATGGCGTGACAGACCTCTCCTGACCTGCCTGCTGCTCCCCTCAGCAGTGTACTTCTCAGTCAGCCTGTTCTGCTCCCCACTCTACCTCTGGTGAATCCTCTCACCATCTCTGCACCTCTGGCCTGTACCTCAGTTCTATATGCATAAATAAATAAATCTTTAGAAAACAGAAAGTTCATCCTCTCACTGAAGGGCAACTGACTTTTGAGGCAAAGGACCCAGTATGTGTGTTTCTTAGCATGAAAAGCATGTTGTATCCCCCCCGAAGCTTTTCACCAAAGGGTCAGAATGATGATGGGAACAGTAGGAGGAAAAGCAGTGGGCAGTGTGCACCATCATGGAGGTGATGTGGGGACCCCACACCAGACTGGACTCCAGCAAGGCAATCCTAGAATGAATGCCCAAGAGCTAAATGGGAAGGCCAGTCACACACTAGGTTTAGGGTACTTCAGGGCTTACCCTCAGAGTCTATTTATGGGCAGCATTCTTCCTGGTTATGCCTGCTGCTGGGTTGGAAGGAGGAGAAGAGATGTAGCGTTAAAGGAGTGTCTACTATGGCCAAGCATTATGCACAATATGACGCAATATTCAATCTTTACACTGACTTTGTAAAGTCGCTTTTGTCACCTTTATTTCACACTTTAACTTCCTCCAGCCTAGCACAGTACTTGGCACATGTACCTAACACAGTACTTGGCAATGTGGGAAGCTGTTTAATTCACGTTCAGTTTATCTGTCTGGATGCTGGTCACAAAGCCGCATCCATGTGTGAAAATTCATCCAGATCTATAGCTATGACCTGCATGCTTTTCTAGATGTGTAACATTTCAAAGTAAAGCTTATATCAAAAAAGGGATATATTGAAAAAAATAATTAGGCAGTGCAGGTAAAGATGAAATAGAAAAAACGTATATATATGATTTAACCACCCAGAAATCCTGAAGAGAGAATCGCTCTCTGTGCTTCTCAGTCTGGCCCAGGGGAAGCTGAAGAGAATCACCTCAGTTTAAATACTTGTCCCTGAATAGTTTGCTTCATGAGCAGGAAAATCATGTTCAGGGAGAGCATGGGTATCTGGGGATGGAGTCTTCCACTCCTTGTCCTAGCTCATTCCAGAAGAAAGTGCAGCTCTACTTAAAGGTGCAGAGGCCCTGTGAAGGCAGGTGTGAGCCTGATGGTTGAAGGAACAGAAGGGAGGCCATTGACTGAAGCCAGGTGAATTCAGGGAGGGAGTGGACACTCCCAGGACAGAGAGAGGGTGAGGTGGGAGCCTGGTTCTACTAGACTGCAGTGGCCTTGGGAAAGTGTTAAGAGTTTCTTTCAAATGTTGGAAGAAGTCAGTGGAGGCCTGTGAGCAGAAAGTGTTATAAATGGGTTGGTTTTATTAAAAGACCATCTTGAAGTTTGTGAAGAGAGTGGGTTACAAGTACAGGCGGGGAAACAGAGAGATCACTTGGGTGTGGTTGCAAAGATATAGGAGAAAGGTCAAGGAGAGAGGTCAAGATGACTGAAATCAAGCAGAGGCAAAGTAGATGGAAAGAATAACACAGATTCCAGACAGAGACTTGGACTAGCCAGTAGAACTTCTTGAGCAATGAGGGCTAGGGAAGAACAGCTAAATGATAAGCTGTTACAGTGGGGAAACTGAGTAAAAACTCACTGGGTGGAAACTTGGGAACCAGTTAGGGATGTGCTAATGAGACTGGGAGACATGCACATGGAAATGGCAAAAGCAGCTGGAAGTCCAATTTGAAGATCAAAAGAATGCCTTGGGATGGAGAGATGGAATAAGATTTTGAGATCACATATGACACTGAGGTTATCCCTCACCACTCCTCTGGTTATAATTGGGACGTCTGTTTCCACAGATGAAAAAACAGAGGTCAGGAGGACTGAGTGTCTTATACAAGGCTACTTGGAGAGTAGGAAATGACATCCTAAACAGAAGCAAACTCACTGCATTTATTCCCATATTCAAACTCACCCAAATAGTGAATCTTCAGCATGAATTGCTGTGTCGGGAGAGGCTCTTAGGGCCACCATAAGTGGACATATCCTAAGGCCCAGGACCCTTAGTTCCTGTGTCTGCTGCTGGTTTATCTGTTGCTCCCTGTTACATTGACATCAGACAGGTGCTTGTGCCTGCTGAAGAATAAACACTTCACGCAGCCACTCCATATTTTTTGTGATGAAGGACATTAGAATGTGATTTAGAATCTGATTTTGACGATCACTCACTCCAGTAAATTTAAGAACTGTGTCTGTAAGTGAACTATTGGCTTTCCTACAAACAATTGGAAACTTCACAGTTTAGTTCCATTTGCCTCCAGTCTAATTAAATGCACTTATCACAAGTGAATCTGTTCTAGAATACTATGATCTGCGTCAAGGTTCAGCCCTTGTCCTGTCACTCATTTCTAGCATGTTCTGTTTAGTCTTCACTGCTCTATGACATGCTTAATTATTTGTGCCAAGTTTTGTTTACTGTATATAGTTCCTGAGGTCATTACTTACCACTGTGTCCCTTGAGCCTAATATTTTGTTTGGCACCCAATAGCTTTCCTATTAAATATTCATTGAACGAAGAGAAAGAAACAGTTGAACAGATGACATAGATAACATGTGAATCCGCTTTGGTGTAAGCACTGTTTCTAACATTTGGGTCTAAGTCTCTGCCTTGAGAAACTCCCAAGACTCTCACACATTAATGCCCTGCTTCAAATCCCATCAACAGGCAGACCCTAGAGTATCCTGGTGCCAGCTCTGTTCTAGAGTCGCCACCAGTCACAAGCTTAAGAGTAACATCCACGGTGGTCTGGCCCAGGGGAGGCAGGTTTACATGTAAGACTGCTGGTGGGCTTTGGGCCCTGCAGGCCACCATCCTGGTCACTGCATTAACCTTACAGTAATGCAACACTGCATCTCACGTGGAATTTTAGAGCCCACTTATGGTTGTGTTTTCCTGCATTTGTAGATGCTGAGTTCTCCTGCTAGACTGACCTGCTTCCTATTTAATTTAACTGGGTCCATGTCCCCACCAGGGAGTTAAATCTCACCTTCCCAGCCCTGGATTTACCCATGAGAGAAGTGGCTACTGTGTATTGAATGGTTACTAAGGATGTTTACCAGCCATCTTGTTTCATTGCCACCACCATGATGCCAGATAAGTGTCAGGAAGCAAAAACCTGAGGCTGATATAAACGAGTGACTTTTTCAAGGTCATAGAGTCAGTACTGGAGTTTTAGAACTTGCCCCGCTGGCTCTCATTTAACAACAGATGAGCACACTTACCCTAAAACACCCTATATTTAGGGTATTGTGCGCTCTTTTGCCAGTTGCTCCTAGCATTCTTAGGACCAAAATTCTGCAGAGACCGTCAGAAACCTCTGATCACTCTGCCAGATAATTTAATTTGCTATTCCATTAAAAAAAAAGAAAGAAAGAAAACAAACAAACAAACAAAAAATACCACGTCTATTGCTGGTTATGTCCAGGACCCACTGAGGTCTTTCCAATGAACAGAAAACATATTGAAATGCAGTTCAGCAGTGAGAGTTCTGCCGCTACCCCGCCCTGAGAGTACTGCTTTACTGAGCACTGTAATTGCCTGGGTGCTGCTATTCATTTCTGTAGCTGTTGCTATTAATTAAATATTTTTGTCGAAAGCTCCCCGTGACATTTCTTGCCGCCTTTTTGAATATCTGATAAGATATACCGGCAGTACACTGGAGCACGCTGCATTTGGCTGATAGTCTTGTCCTAGTTTCTAACCCTCAAAACACTAAAGAAATGACACAGTTTTAGCGGAATGAGGACTTCTATTGTTAGAGGATTGGGAGGGGGCTCGGAGGAGCGCAAGAATCTTAGTGAAATAGATGCAAACGTCACGTTTTAGAGCTTATTGTGCTGGTTCACGCTAGAAATTGGACTAGACCGCTGTTCAAATGCTAGTCTATGCCTTACTGAAAGAAAGCGTGGCTAGACTGGTCCCTGCAAGCCCAACCCCAGCAGAAACAGGCATTTATTCATCCCTTCAACAATATTTAAACAGCACCAGGGGAAGCCCTAGTATTTACCAAGCTCTATGCTATATGCTGAAGATACAGAATTAAAATAATAAAAATTTCAAAATCAATCGCTCTCTGCCCTTAAAATAAAAAAGCTCACAGTCGGCTGGGGAACAGGCCAAGGACCACTGTGGGAGGCAGACTTTAATTCTGGGGGTGAGCTGACACTAGTAACAGCTGAACCTCCGACTATTCCGGGAAGACGAGCAGCAAAGATACAAAAGGACTGTACAGACAGCGCAGGGTCCCGGTGAGAGAAACTGACGTTTAGCTGGTCGTTACATAGCTGGGATGGCCTGGAGAGTCCCGTTTATTCACTGTGTACATAACGTATCTGAGGACTTTTGTCTTTTCCTTCAGAGGTGGGAGAAATCTGAGCTCTTGGGGTGATGAAGAGAGCAACAAAGGGAGAGGATGGCATCTGCTCTCTGCTTCCTTTCTGATCTGGGTTGGGGCTCATGTGGGCAGAGAAGTGAGGCTGAGGCTGGAGCAGCGGTGTCCATAGGGGCTGTGGGAGTTGGAACACAGGCTGAGCCTCCTCAAGGCCCGGGTTCAGTGCCCTGTAGGGGTGGGTGGGGTGCAACCTGGCTGCTTCAGAGATGTCCAGCTTGTTCCAGCATCTCTGAGAACAGCAGCATATAGGAACATGGGAAGCAACGCTGCATGGGCATTGTCTGATGCCAATGGGCACCATAGTAGTGGCAATAAAGATTCCTTCCTGGGGCAGCAAGACCAGAAGGATCTAACAGTCGAGTTGGGACTGAGAGGAAAAGGCCAGAGATGACATTAGTAGCAGACAGACTGTTATGAGAATAGACGAGCCCCCCTCAGACCCACCTGGAAATTTTTGAAGGTGGAGACAACTCTGAAAGGTGATGGGATTCTTGAAAAAGGTGAGGCAGTTTTGGAAAACTTGGATTGTCTAGTGATTTTCCCTTAAGAAGAAATAATAAACTGCGAAAGAGATGGGTGAGACCCTGGGCCTGAGTCAATATCAGGTTGGCAAGACTGGAGCTGAGCATAGTGGTGCGTGGAAGAACACCGCAGGCCAAGGGCCTGGGAGGACCCTACTTCACTAGTAATCATGGGATATGGAGCCAGTGACTGCCCCTTATAGACCTCAGTTTCCTTGTCTGCAAATGAGAAGCAAGATCATTTCTACAGCACTTATCTGCTCCCCTGAGTCCATAACTTCAGATGAGCTACATTGCAGTCCTCAGGTTTTTAAATGCAGGTACCTCCTCACACCTGATGAGGGCTACAAATGTAAATATAACAAAGTGAGAGAAGAGCAAAAAGTTAAGGTTCTCATGGCAACCAGAATTCATAGCAGCCTTTCATTGTTGAAGGGCCTTCTCCTGACAGGCTGATGAATAATCCCAAAGTCTACCTATTATGCAGGAATAGTCAGGGACTCTTTTTGGGAGGTGGGCATGGGGCACAAAGGCAAGATTAGCCAACCATTTTAATGAGATTTTTAATCCATGCAAAAAATTTTGGCAACACTTTCAATGAAGGTGCCCAATACAAAATGCATTTATATTTAATAAGGCATTCTATTTATTATTTATACAATAATAAATGCCAGTTGGTTATTAATAAAATATTGCTCAGTCATTAATCCTCAATAAATATGGTTAGAGTAATTAGTATTAAAGTGACACAGAATACTTCATAATGAGAAGGTAATTTTCATGATGTTAATGGATTATTCAAACAAGCCTTAACTTGCAGTTAAGATCAAAGTCCTCTAGGGAACAGGACTAGGGAGTTAGAGTGTAACCTTGAAAACTCTGAAAGTTTAAAGTCTAGAAAATGAGGCCAGCAGGTGTCCTCCAACTGCTACTTGGAGTCTCAGAGTTCTCAAAAAAGAAAAAAAAAAAGTAGAGAAACTGCAGTTGTGTGACCTTGGCAAAGTCACTGAGTTTCCACACACCCTGACTCCCGCATTTGAAGAATGGCAAGAATGATATCAGCCATTCAGAGTGTGGGGAGGGTTAAATGAGATTATGTATTTTTAAAAAACCCAGTGATGTCCCTGGCACATAGTAAATGTTTGATAAATGACAGTTCAGGCTAAATCCCATAAATAACAAAGTATATTCCATTAGTAGAGCAACAGGACTGTAAGTCCTATTTCCTGAGGATCCCAAGTTTCTGAAGCCTAACCTCACCTGTTGGTTCATTGAAATTCATGTTTCTCATCTTTGCTTGAAATTATGACTATTATTCATGAACCCCTACATCAGTCTTTCCTGGTTGACCTAAGCTGTTCTCATAGATACCAAATCACTTCGACAGCATCTTATCTCTGATTGTGACAGAAATAGCACAGAAGAGTAGAAATGTAAATCTGAAAACTGGGAAGAGTGCTGCATCCCCATCCGGGTTCTGCTAAGCTTCAGCCAATCACTAGCTCAATGAACTTCAGCCTTATCACATACGGGGACAAATCATTTCTCATTCTTTCAGCATTTAGCACATAATTGCTTTGTGATTCTGCCTTTAAACGGTGAGTTCTTACAGGGCTTTCTTCCTTAGAGATTTGTCTTAAACCAGGACATTCTGGTTTATGTTGATGTCCCTGGAGAGTTCAGAGAATCCGAGTTGGGAGAGGAAACCCCTCTCAAGGAGCATCACAACCAGCTGAATGCAAGTCTACTTAGAGAAATCTTGCTGAGTTGGGGGTGAGGGTTGAGAGAGCAGCGCTGGGGGAGGAGGACAGGGAGGAGGTGGACTTTGCACCCAGCAGAAAAATCTGGTTCTGAAAGCACTGTCTGAGTATAAATCATGAACCCGGAGGTTCACCTGGTCAAAGAAACATCAGCAAGTGTGTTCATGCCAGGCACTGAACAGGAGAGGTACAGAGCTGAATGCACATTTCTACCCCCAGCCTCTTGCAAATGAACAGGCTGTTGTATTACATATGATCGGTGCCAGAGGAAAAACAAAATGAGTATCCTTAGAAGATTCTCTTCTCTGTCTTCTGAAAAATAAAGGTAGGAGGGACTGCAAACACTTTATAAGCGCCCTTAGAAATTTTTTGCCTCTTTCGAGCTTCCGCTTTGTAACTTCTTTTTGGTACTAGTACTTCTAGAAAGGCTGCAAACTGCCACAGGCAGCACAGGGTTGAAATGACACTGTTACTGTTCTGAACCTGTGTGCGACCATAAATTACTTACTTGACATCTTGTGTGTCAGCCCCTCAGCCTGAAGGCTGGACAATACTGGTGCCATCCTTTCTGGGTTTTGTGAATTTCAAGTGAGGACACAGTGAGTGGGCTCCCCAGAAACTTCCCCCACCAGAAACTGCTCAATAGTTTAAATGCTCAATAAATGGTGACAAATAATAGTATTATTTTACCTATTTGCCCCAAACCTGCCACTTCTTATTCTTCACAGGAGAAGGGTTTGGGATGATTGTTTAAATCAGAAAGTAAACAATGGAGTGAAAACAACCTGGTTTTTGAGACAGGCCGACAAGAGCTTGAACTTTTTAGATTGACTATTGGTTGTGTGCCTAGAGGAAATTCTTCAATCTGTCTTCACCTCAGAAATCTCATCTGTTGAAAACAAACAACAAAAGGAGACAGAGCCAGAGGAATAATATATTACCTGACCAGTCAGGTTAAAAAGTATTGAATCCAGCAGTTTTAAGAAGTCTTTGTTTGGGGTTTTCCTTTTCTTGCGGGACTTACTGGGGTATCATGTGCTTGTAAACTTGCAGGAAGGGGCGGGAAGCTTTAGGGCTTTCCTTTCTCTTCTGACCACAGAAGCCTTTTTGATGGTATACCTACTAACATTTTTCTGAAAACTGGCATTTCCTAGAAAATTCTTTGGGAATGATTACTTTTATCAAAATTCTTTATGTGTCACAGATGAGAAAATGTTGTGTCTTGGGGGGGGGGGGTGTTAATCCACTCAGACTGGGCTGCCATAACAAAATGCCATAGACTGGATTGTTTAAAGTACAAAGATCTAATTTCTCACAATTCTGCAGGCTGGATTTCCAGATGAGGTGCTAACGGTTTCTGGTGAGGGAAGTTTCTGGGGAGCCCACTCACTGTCCTCACTTGACTTTTCTTCCTTTCTCCTTCCTCTTTCTCTTCTTCCCACCATCCTACCTCCCTCTCTTCCTGCTTTCCTTCCTGTTCTGATAAAACCACCAGTCATTGGATCCAGACCCACCAGCTATATAACTTCATTTAACCATGATACCTATAGACTCCAAAACTCAGTCTTTGTATATAATTTCAGGGGGACTTATAAGGTTTCAACATATGAATGGAGAGGTCCAGGTGCAATTCACTCCACAGTAGGGAGAGGAAGTGACTTTCTCACAAAGCTTACAACAAAAACCTGTAGAAAACTGAGACCAAAAGTTAGAACTTCTAGCATTCAATCAGATGTTGCTTCAGTGAAATATTTGACTGATGAGTGGAGAAATCCTTGATTCCTGCTTCTACACTTAACAACAGCCAGTAGCAAGCATATGCAACTCATGATGCCAGGCTCAACTTAAGGATTACGGAGAAGAAAACTCACCTATTGCTTTCCAAAAGGGAGTGAAAATTCTAACTAGAGCAACAGGTCTTTGAGCAGAGTTTCAGTGGACTGGCTCATTGCTCTTTGAACAGCAAGGTGGTTCTGTGTCCCCCCAGTAAATCCAGCCTCTGCAGCTGTGGGCAGAGTATAGCAGTTTGAGTCCCCAAAATAGAGGCACAATCAGCAGCAGGCATATTACTGAATCTCTCTCTGAGCCTCAGTTTCTTGATATGACAAATAGGGATAAGACTTTCTAGAATGGTTTGAGGAATAAGTGCCTATGGCCTTATAACCCAGCATATTGCCTGGTACCTCGAGATAAATGTGAATTCCCCTTCATCCCGGGGGAGGCTATGTCAGGCAAGAGTATCCAGAAACATTTCTTCTGCTTGGACATCAGTAACAAAGTGAGAGCTGAGCTTATTAACAAGGATGTGCATGAACACACAATTTTAGATCTGCAGGATCTTAGGTGTAGTGCTGGCTGCTATCATTTATCTTCCATTATTGCAGGGGAGTGATCCTACAGAGAGAGATTTATTAATAAGCACATATACTTTGTTGCTAGAAAGTCATTGGCCCTCTTTATTTAAAAAAATGATAGCATTTTGTACTGCTGTGAGTAAATTTATATACATTTTTAATCCTCACAGTTCCTGCCAAAACCAACCCTCCTCAAAGAGGACTTTTTAAATTTTTTTTTAATGAGTTGCCATTTATTGATCACCCAACATGACCAGGATTCTGTGCTGGGTATCTTAGATTCATTATGACTCTTTAAGTATAAAACAAGCTGAAGGGGGATGTGTTCACCAAAACTCCAAGATCCGGTATAGACACTGAGTGAGCTGGGTTAGGAGAACAGTGGTTCTTGAAATATGTTCCTGGACCTACAGCCAGAGAGGAGGTGTCCTGGCCCAGATCTACTGCACCAGAAGCGCCAGCAGTGGGGTTCAGCCCTGCAGGTGACTCTGAGGCTTTGAAAGTCGGCAGGTTTACCTGTGATTACATAGCCAAGAAGCAGTAAGACTGGGAGTGGAGCTTCGCTCTGCGGAACTCGGGGTGATTTTATTTCCCAGCAATGTTGGAGCTATTTTTGGTTGTACGAACTCGGGGAGGAGGCTACTATCTTGTAAGAAGATGTTAGGGGTGCTGCTAAAATCCTACAGTGTATAGGACGGGCCAAGAAGAATGAACCAGTTTAAAATTTCAATAATGCTGAAGTTGAGAAACCCTAGTTTTCAACCTACAGCTTTATGCTGCCTTGTGAAAAGAAGCTTAAAAGGGTGTTGGGAAAGATTGAGAGTCTAATAAAAAGAGAGGAGAAAAGAAGGAAAGAGCAAGGGAGTGAAGGAGGGAAGGAAGAAGAAAGGGAGGACAGACAGAAGAAGGCAAGGGGGGCGGGGAGGAAAAGGCTAAGTGATGGATTGGGATAAGAGCCAGCGGGAACCTGGGGCTACCCTTGGCGTCAAGAAACCTGTGCTCAAAATGGCCATTTGAAAATCATTGTACTGGAGCTTGGGAGCTGCACAGAATAGAAACTACATAAGTCTTCAGTATATCATACTTAGTGGAACTTTAGATGTGAAATGCACTTGCAGAATAATGTGGCATTTCAAAAGCATGCTGTCCTCTGATAAGCCAGGGTGTGGAACCAGAAAGAATGTCTGTATGGACAATTACTAGACTGTAACAGCCGAGGAATATGATGTGTAACTTGCCGTTGCTGTATTTATTTCGGCATATTAATATATAGACATTTGTCACCTCCCCCATGCCTCTGCTGCATTCTTTCCCAGCATGGGCCCAGCTCCTCGGCCTTTCTCTCCCCTCTGCCTGCTCCAGCTCACACCTCTCAGTCATTTCTCTCCACACTCCTCGCCTGTTTACTGCCTTCCATTGTCCTCGTCTTGCTCTTATCTTACTGTCTTTGGTCTTTTCTCTGTGGAGCCCCTGTCAACCTCTTTCTCTCACTCTCAGTTTGTTTTCTCACCATCTTCTCTCTGTCCTCCTCCCTATCCCCTCGTCTCCGATTTCTCAATTTTCTTATTTTGGTTACTTTTTCTCTAACTCATTCTTCTAGTACCTTCCTCTTTTCCCTTTTACCTCTTTGTTTCCTTAATCTTACTTCTCCCCCCGCCATGCACCGTCAATTTTCCCATTCCTTTCCTTGAGCCCTCATTTGTTCTCCTGCAAACACACGTGCACACACACACACACATACACACACGACTTTGTCTGTCACAATACAATGTGCCTAGTGCACCACTCTATACAAAGGGCTCTTTGTCAGCCTCAGACCTCGGTGCATTCTCTGCAAGCATGAGGCTGCTCCCCCTGGAAAAGGAGACTTTCACTTCAGGAGAGCCAGGGTGCTCTCTGTGTGAAGGAATGAAAAGCCTGGACATGTCACTCTGCTGTTGTGAGTGCCAGGGCCTTGCTTCTGGCTGGAGCAGGCAGAATACTGCTCCCCAAATGTACACTAGCCTCATCTCCTTACAGGAACAGAGGTCTTTGCAGAGATATTAAGCTCAGGATTTGACATAAGAATATTATCCTGGCGGACTCTAAGTATAGCTACATGTGTCTTTATAAGAGGGAGGCAGAGGGATGTGTCACCAGCAGAGAGGAGGGGGCCTCATGGAATGGAGGCAGAGATGGGGGTGAAACCCTGAAATTCAATAAATAGAAGTGGGAAGAAATGATATAGTTATGGGAAAAGCTGACAAATTCATTAAATTTGAATGAAAAAAATCCAAAGATTTTAAGAAAAAAGCAAGGGACAGATCCTCCTTTTGATTTCTAGGAGTGTCACCTTGCCCACCCCTGGATCTTGCTCCAGTGACACTGATTTCAGACTTCTGGCCTCCAGAAATGGGAGAGGTTAAACTTCAAGGATTTGAAGTCACTAAGTATAAATATTTGTTACAGCAGCCACAGGAAACTTATACAGTGACCTTGAGTCTTAAGCCATACAAAACATTAAGTTTTGCATTTTTTAATTGTTCCTCTTTTTCAAATAGTCTGTGACTCCCTCCTTAGCTGATGAACCCACAGGCCTTGTGTGATCATCTGGGAATTTTTTTTTTTTTTTAACGTTGTGGGTGCTTTGCCTATTTTTGGTAACTGTAGGCTTTGAATTTATTACATTGCTCTTACATAGTATAGTTCTTTTGTAGTAAACTTTTCAGCCTACCTATTTTCTGCCACTTCACCCGTATCCATCAGCCTGAAACCTACATTCTTTCCCTGTTCTACCAAATGTAGAAAACAGCATCAACTCTTAATCTGTCATGTCTGGCTTATGACTCATCATCTATGAGGTCTGAACATGACACCTCTCTGAGCCTTTGAGACCTCTAAGAAGCAAAGATATCAGCTTCTCTGTGTATAGTTGAGTGAAGAAGTCAGCAGATACAGTGCAATGTAAATTATATTGGGAAACTCCCAACATCTTGAAAAAAAATTGAACACCATGACATAGAGCATACAGAGTGCATTAAAGATCATGTATTTAGTAGAACATGCACATGAATATAAATAAGAGAGTTTGAGGCCCTCCCTGGTGGCACAATGTGTTAAAGTGCAGCACTACGAAGCTAGCTGAAGCCATTTCATGAGTTCAATCCCTGGCCAGGGAGGTGATCCACATGGCAAGGCAGACGTCTCTGGATCTGCCCACTGCTCCAGCAGTATATTTCATCAATCTGCCTGTTCTGCTACTCACTCTATCTCTGGTGAATCCTCTCACTGCCCCTGCTCCTCTGACCTATACCCCAGTTCTGTATGTATAAATACATCTTAAAAATAAATAAATAAATAAGAGAGTTTGAGTCCAAACAGACCTGGATTAGAATCCAAGCACTTTCTAGTCCTTTAAGTCTGGACTAGCTATCCTTTTCCTTACCTGTATAATGGAGCAAGTTCTGTCTACCACATTGACTTATTGTTGCAAGGATAGATAAAATGCATAGGAGTGCTTGTGACAGTGACTGATAAGTAGCATGCACTGCTATTTATGAATATTATTAAGAAACATCATCCTATTTGTGTTGACTTTATTATCTGTATCTTCCTGGAATAACTCTCATCTTGGAGTCTCAAGTGCCCTGTCTATGAAGAAGGGACCCTGACTTCATCACTGGGTAACTGTAAGGACTTGAAGCCAGTCATCAACACACGAGATAGTGGCATCGTGACCATGGTCTATTGGTCAAAACGACAGGTCCTTTCTTCAGGCTGTTGAGTTTATCATGTTCCTCTCTGCTTCACTGATGAAGAAGCTTCAAAGAATAAACTTGATTTTCCTGGTGTCTTTTCCTGACACCTGGTAGCTGGA
Organism: Condylura cristata; assembly: GCF_000260355.1. NCBI lineage: Eukaryota > Metazoa > Chordata > Mammalia > Eulipotyphla > Talpidae > Condylura > Condylura cristata. Next base: position 32,790,426 of record NW_004567109.1, read on the forward strand.
CTCAAGTTTATGGCAATCAAATTGACAACAATTATATTTGCATTGTAAGGGAAGAGGTTGAGTTTTACCAGAGAATTATTTAATCAAAGTACTCAACAATTTCTTTAAAAATGCAATTCCCAGCTTCCCCCTAAAATACGACTCAAAGGAGGAGATTTTCATTAACCTCAAGTGGTAGGGCCCGTGTTGTGATATAAATTACACCTGTGTGGGTCAGGACTGCTCTGCTCTTTGTGTGCCAGCTTCAGCATTCAATCTGCCACTCCTGTGCTCTGGGCCCATGTCAGTGCCTCTGGCAGAGACTGAAAGTCCACTGGGTCATTGCCTTCTGACTGGCACCTGTGACTGCTGCCCGGGAAGGGCAGCCACATGGGACATGTTGCCGGTCTTCACAGTCAGATGTCTGCTCTGAGTACCTGTTGGCCTTGAGGTTTACAGACACAAAGCAGACACGGATACAGTTCCTTCTCACTGTCCCGGTTGGATTTTGCATTGTCTAGTTCTAATTCCAGAATCCTATCCTCGTCTCTGCCAGCTTTTGCCCTTAAGGCTGGACATGGTGATCAGAGATGAGGGAAATAAATTAGTATTTGGCATTTATTCCAGACCTAGTGCCAGACCATCCCGCACTCTGTTATGAGACTGAGATAGCAGCCATGTTCCCAGCAGAGAATCTGCAGCAGGAATTGGAACCAAGGAGCTAGAAGCCACAGGCAGGGACACCAAAGTAACGTCTCATGTTGTAGAGTGAGTCACAGTTTGCTGAAAGCCTCTCTCACACTCTTGCGTGTATTTTTCACAGCTGCCCAGAGATGTCAGAAATAGTATGCACCACTTTGTATGTATTATACATATGTGATGCACGCTTACTATATAAATACATATGTATTTTCCAGTTGCAGTAATTGAGGCCGAGTGCCCTGGTTGCAGTCACACAGCTTGTGGGCAGCAGAATAGATGATTCAACTGCAGCTCTGACTCCAGGTAGGAAGGGGCTGGAGAGCCTATGCCACTTGCCATTGCAAGCACTTGGTTTAACTTGAAAATTCCTCAACCTTTCAATCCATGGGTCACTGGAAGTACATACATGGGGCTCCCTGGAACACGTAGTGGGGTGTGGGACACCACAGTTTCTCCATGAGGCATCTTATTACTCAGGGTTGAGGATCTTTGAGGAAAGCATGAAGAGGCAAATGACCCGGATGCAACTACAGGGAGCCCAGGCACCTTCCACTGGCTGGGGCAATGCCCAGGGGAGAGGCCGTAGACCTACGTAAAGTCTCTCTACCTCTGTGTCTTCATGTGTGTAATGGGGACCATCACTGTACTGTCCTCACAGAGCTGTTAGAAGGAGTGAGTCAACTATGTAACACAAAGAAGGCTCCTGACTCAGTGTCTCAGCCACCAAGGAACTTGATAAATAGTAGGTACTGTTATGTTTCTCACCCACGCTGGCTTGGTCTGACACTTCATCAGGGTCAGTTTCCTGAACCACCAAGCAGATTGCTATAAAAGGTTGCATTCATTTACGATCTGATTTTTAAGGGAGAGCTACCATCGTTCAGCTCACTCAGGACCTACCTCCTCTTGGGGCACAGGAAAGGCAGTACGGGGGGTGCATCAAGGAACGGGTGCCCGCTGTCTCCATGAGTTGGGGGCCACAGGTCTAAGCTGAGTCTTGAGCCTGGGACTGGGAAGAGACAGATAGCAAGGCTGTGGCTGAGGGTCTTACGTGGGGGTGTACATCACATGTCTGGGCCCTAGGGCCAGCTAGTTTCTGATCTAAAAGGTATCGGTGGGACCTGAGAATCTGCATTTCTAACAGGTGCCATGGAGAGAGCTCCCACCCACTGGGGAGTGAAAAGGCCTTGGGAGGCTGGTGTCTATCTCCTCCAAGCTAAGGGTCACTGCTTAACCGCTGAGTCTCAGTTTCTCCAGCCATGAATGATTAGAGAGCCCCTGACAACGTTAGTCTAAAACTAAAATGAGAGTGACCTGAAAAATTATATCCTTGGTGCCCAGTGAACATGCCATATAGACTCCCCCAAATCATGGGGCTCTTTCACTATCATTTCACAGAGTGCTTGTGGAGGGGAATGAGGCAGCCCAGGCCAACTGCACTGCACAGAAAGTTCTTTAAAAAATGCTACATGCTGGCCCTCCCTGGTGGCGCAGCGGGTTAAAGCACAGCACTTAGAAGCTTAAGCCACTTCCACATGAGTTCGATTCCCGCCTACCCCAGAGGTGACCACATGGAGTGGCAGACCTCTCCTGATCTGCTCGCTGCTCCCTTCAGCAGTGTACTTCGTCGATCTGCCTGTTCTGCTCCCCACTCTGTCTCTGGTGAATCCTCTCACCCTCCGCATCTCTGGCCTGTACCCCAGTTCTGTATGAATAAATAAATAAATCGTTTTTAAAAAAAAAAAAAAACGCTACATGCTGACTACCCCACTGGGTGGGGAGGGGGAAGCAACAAAGTAGGCGGGGAGCCCCATGAATGATGTAGAGGATTATGGGACTACAGGGGCTTGAGTGGTAGGTGTCCTGTGGTCACAACACCCAAAAGGGGAGAAGCTAGACTTCTAAGACACAGCAATGTTGAAACCAGCATTACCCAATACAAATAAATAATAGAGACCCTCCCTGGTGACACACCGGGTAAGGACGCAGCACTGCAGCTGGCCGCAGCCACTTTAGTACAAGTTTGATACCCACCCCTGGAGGTGATCCACATGGCACGGCAGACCTCTCCTGACCCACCCGCTGCTCCTCTCAGTAGTGTATTTTGTGGCTCTGCCTGTTCTACTCTGTCTCTTCTAAATCCTTTCACCCCTACACCTCTGGCCTGTACCCCAGTTCTGTATGCATAAATAATCTTTAAAATATAATAATAATAAATGATAGGTCCTATAAAAAAAAATTCCTGCATGCATTCTAAACCAAAACTAGCCTCCTGAACAGTGGAAAATATGCATTCACACTGACACGTCTGAAAATATGCATTCACACTGACACGTCTGAATTTCCTTTTTTTTTTTTTTTACTATCAAAAGTATGCTCTTTCCCATTATCAAAAACATTTATGCCATAACCTTCTTGGCCACAAGGAAGCCATTCATACAAGGAATACTGCTATCCAGATGAGGAAACAGATTTTTGCCAGGCCAGCATGAGCCCTGATGTCCCCAAATTCATGCCCTCCTTTCTAGTGATAACTTTGTTATAGTATATTTTAAATATCTCAGAATCAATCCACTTCTACTGCACAATTCAGTAACTTTTAGTCCGTTTATCCAGTTGTATCACCAGCACCATAAATCCACTGGAGAGCCCTTATATCACCCAGATAAGGTCTCCTGCCCATGCCCCTTCTTCCTGCCAAGGATGATACAACCGTGCAAGGGTGAGGCTGGGGAAGCATCAGGGAGTATAGAAGTACAAACACCTGCTCAGATACCAGAGCCAGAGTCTGCGAGGCAGAGCCCAGGGCTGACGTGTGGCAGGGGAGCAGCTGTCATTCAGAGCCCGCCCTCAGTGTGGGGAGAGTCTGTTAAGCGTGTGGCCCGAGGACACTGCGATTCCGCTACAACTGCAGCTTCAAGGGAAGCTGCTTTGAAGAGGAAGCAGCAAACATGCTACAGCCGCCTGAGGATTCTTGGTCCAGATGCCCAGACAATAGGCTGTGGCCCCCGAGGGGCTCTGTGCACGAGGCCTTGGTAAGAAAAGAAAGAAAAAGGTATTCGTGCCTCAAGATCCCAGAGCAGGTAAGAATATGGAACACAGCATAAATAGCAAGATTTTTTTTCCTTCAGGTCACAGGAGCTCAGCTACAAGCTGGCTAGATTGGTTGATGAGTGCATAGTAAATAATCATCATCATGGTTGTTTAATTTGTGGCAGGGTATTGTGCTAATTTGTGGCAGCTATTGGTGGCACACAATAGCTCTTGCAGCAAGGGATACTTCCTCTTTGTTTCCATGAAAAAAAACTAAAGCTCAGAGAGGTTAAGAGACTTGTCAAAGTTCACACAGTAAGCTAATGAGAGTCAAAATTCTAACCCAAGTCTGTTTGCTTCCACAGTCTGTGTTCATCCCAAGCAACACAGTATTGGCAAATAGCACCAGGAGAGTATGGGACCAGCACATTAGCATGGAAGGAGTGTGCCTCCATCTAGTCCTCACTGAACCTCATGAGAGTCCCATGAAGATCAGGTCTGCTCCTGTTCACTTTTGCATCCCCAGCACCTGGCATGCCTGACATCAACAGGTGGTCAATCAATATTATCATCTTGACCTTGATGAGCTTCTATCATAGGAGTGTGATAAAACACTGAAATATCCTGGCTTTGGCACTCGCAGTTCATTGAGAAACAAGTTATTTCTTTGTGCCTCTGTTTCCTCATAGGTTAAAGAGGGGGAAAAAAAGAATTGTTGTGAGGGTTTTATCTGATTAGCATTTTGCAGCGCATAGTCAGCACTCAATAATTGTTAACCTTCAGAAGTATCACACGTATCCCCACGCAGAGATAAAGAGATGTCAGCTCACAAAGGCAAAGTACCTTAGCAAAATCATCAGGGCTCTTGGGGACCTAGGCTCCTGGCTCTGGATGTCAAGGGGCTTCAAGGCTATTATTTGGTCTCACAATGCTCAATGAATGTTTGTTGATTGAAAAGCATGTGGGAATACTGACTGAGAGTTGGAAGAGTAGGTCTAGTGTATAAACCAGGTCACAGAATGTCTGTGAGGACTGCAGGGGAAACAGAATAGGAAGTTCAGCAGGTCTGGAAGCCAGGGGAATCCTTACTTATACCCTGCATCTGGAGCCTCTGAAAGGCTCCTTTCAAGTACCTCTTCTCCACCTCCCCTCCCTCAGGAATGTTCTTGTGAAGGTGAAACATGTGAATTCTGAAAGGGAGCAGTGAATAGTTGCTCTTGTGCATTGTTATGCAAATGTTACACAAATTGGAGTCTTAAATCTGGCCCTAATGATGCCATCCCGCTTTGTCTTCCAGCTTCCCTGACACCCATTCTGAGATGCACGGTACAGATGTTAGTTTATTATGTACACCAATAACTCACTGCGTGTCTTAGGGAGGTGGGCTGTTAGCAGCCACCATTGCAGCCCAGATAGTGAAGGAATGTGCCCCTGTGATGGATGTGTGATTTAAGCTCCGTGCAGCCCACAATTCAAGCTCTTTCTTTTATCAGGATCCAAGCAGCAACTAATCTTGTGAGAGTGATGGCAACTCCAGAAACAATGAAGACCCCACAAAGAGGCTGATTAGAAGCTTTACTTGAAATTTGGAAAATAATAATTTTTAAAAAGTGATAACATTAAAAAAAATTCCTGATGCACAAAGAAAACCAATTTCACTTGAGCCAATCCTTGATCCACAGAAGGATTAGACGGTTTTGCTTTATGCTAAATGTGGAGACGGCTTTGCAGCCAAAACATATAACGTCCCGCTAATTATTCCTTCAAGCTTCAACATGTACTTTATTAATCTTTTCCCCCCACTTTAACAGCCACAGATGCAGACTTAATTCCGTGCGTAAGCAACAGAACTTGTTTAAGTTCAGCATGTCAGCTGCATCTTTGGTGTTTGTGGCACAAGGGCGGGCCAAGTTGGCAGAGCGCAGAAATGGAAGTCGTGTCAATCATGTTCGGCGTTCCCTTCCAGGAGATAACCTGTCTTTAGCACATCCCAGTTACTGTGCTCCAGACAGATCAGCGTGGTGTCGTTGGAGAGTTGCTCAAAGAAAAAGCGACAGCTGCAGGAGGAATAAATCAGTGAGGATACACAACACCTGCTTCCACCTAAGGCCACCTAAGGGTTTGGGACATGCTCGCTCCTCACCATGGGTCCAAAAGATAAATAATAAACCAGGTAGTACAATTCCAAAGCCAATTACCTGGAAACTATGCACTTAAGAGTTCACATTAATGTTTACATTTGGAGGGCTGTCCTCCAGTACTTTGTGTATTTGTCCAGCCATTTATTCATTAATAATAGGATACATTATATTGTAATTATAATTAGAATAGACATATGATAAGATCTCAGTACTCACTATGTATGGAGCACTGTGTGTGAGCTTGGGCAACTACCAAATATCCTATATATGGAAGGGAAGAAGAGTGCTATGTATTGAGTGCTGATGCTGTCACTATGTATTAAGTGCTGATGCTGTCAGACTGGACAAAAGTCTCAGGAACCCTTCTACCCTGAGGGGTAGATATACCTGCATGTGATCTCCACTAAAGGTGAAGATCAGAAAGGTTGGTCTGCTTATCCAAGGTCACACAGCTAGGTAACAGAGGCACTGGAATTCATGTCCAGAGTGAACACACTTGTAATCTAGGTTGCTTTCCAATCCCAAACTAGAAATAGGTATCATGTCATAAATAATCTAATGTCAGGTGAATGTAATAATTGCTTTAGAACTCAGTGGGTAACGCATTATGGAAAAATAGAGGAAAGAGAGAATGTGGCCCTCTGGGAAGAAGGGAAGAATCTCTAGAGGTAGAAGCAGTTGACAATCTTCTAAATTTTAAGCATATACTTATTAACTTTTCAAAGCACATTTGCAGAACAGAGAAGAGCACAGAAGTTAGAAAGCACGGGTTATATTCAGGGACATCAAAGTAGTACTCTTAATAAAAATAAGAGTAGAAATAAAGGTGCGATCAGAGTGCAGAAACTTTGAGATCAAAAAAAGCATTTTTCATTAAAAAGAATACCAAAAACAGGCCCTCCCTGGTGGCGCAGCGGGTTAAAACACTGCACTAAGAAGCTTAAGCCACTACCACATGAGTTCGATCCCCGCCTGCCCCAGAGGAGCCCCACATGGCGTGGCAGACCTCTCCTGACCCGCCCACTTCTCCCACCAGTAGTGTACCTCGTCGATCTGCCTGTTCTGCTCCCCACTCTGTCCCTGGTGAATCCTCTCACCCTCCGCATCTCTGGCCTGTACCCCAGTTCTGTATGAATAAATAAATAAATCTTTAAAAAAATACCAAAAACTTTATTCTATCTTCCACCTGCAGTCAACTTAAAAATGCAGTTAATTGTGTTCCAACTGACACGTGTCAGTGAAACTCACAAATATATCCCTGTGCTGAAAATGTGCCACAGCACACAGGTACCAGTGTGGCACCTGGGATTGGAGGACCTGAGTTCAAATTCTGGTTCTTGTTTTCATTAATCCAACAACCCCGAGCATACTGCCTGACTTGGCGGCAGTCATTTCACTGCTTGCTGGTCTAGCTTGTTCTGAAAGACACACCATCAGGGCTGTCAGGCTTGCCAGGCTCGTTGGTCAGATTAAACATCACATGCCAATCACACAGCAGGACACTGAGCGGGGCCATTTCAGTGATGTGCATTATGTATTGTATCCACACAGATTCCAGAAATTATGCATCCACACCTACTAACATGAGTGAAGGCTAGAGAGATGCACCAAGATTCTCTCATTTCAATCCCAGAACATCTCCTGGGAAACTAGATAGCATTATCCCACTTTACAAAGGGGGAAACTGAAATCCCAAGAATTTACCCAGCTTAAATCCAAGCTCATATCCCTAGAAAGTGGAAAACTGAAATTATCTTACATCTAATGCTCTGTCCAATATAGTCCTATTTCCTTACATGAGTCACTTTGTTCTTAATCTGTGTGCTGTGGCACATTTCAGAAGTGTCTGACAAATGACAAAACTTATTCCAGCTTCATTTTGTTACATACTATATCCTATTAGAGGAATGTAGAAATAAGCACTGTGGAAGGTACAGCTTGCTGAGAACCTTATTATCATTGGGATTCATCTTACTTATTTTGTAAGCTATACAACTGCCTGTAGGAATTAGGGTTGCTCGGAAGAAAATATATTGAGATAATTTTTATGAAGATCTTTTGGTAAAATATTGTAATACAGAGGTTCTATTCCCTTTCAGAGGAAAACCAGAATTTTCTTGTTTTTGTACACTTGTTCTGTGCTTCCTAGCACCAGGAATAAGCTCTCTGAGGACTGAAAGTGTGTTATTTGGCTCTGACGCCATCATAGCATCCAGAAAAGCACAGGATATTTCCAAAAAGCTCAGAACTTTAGTGAATTAAATGGTGATCCCTAGAATAGTTTTTTCAAGGTGATGATTGTAAACATTTGTTGAGTACTTTCTATGCACCAGGGATTTGATAGATCCAATGTATGTGATTTCTTTAACAACCCTCTATGGTAACTATTATGATTTCCCCCATTTACGAGACAAGAGAGGACAAGAATAGCGCCAGTTCACAGGGCCGGTGAGAGCAGACAGGGGAGATGGCTTTGGTTGTGCAGTCTGGTCCCCTGTTCTCTACACTTTGCGAACAACCACTCTTTGGGGTACGTGAACAGCCCTAAATTGTTCACAAGCACCATCACATCCATCCCTCAACTAATCCTCACAACAGCCCTACAATGTAGGCAGGATGAGTCCCACCTTCAAGAGGCAAACACCGAGGTTCAAGGACACACACTTGATTAGAAAGCAGCTGTATTTTTTTATTACAGAAAGAAGCATTATGTTCTGCCTTCACTCAGGAAAAAATACACATATCTGAAAAATCCCAGGAATTCTCAGAGCAATTACAGAGTCTCTTGCTACAAACACAACAGAACCTTCTTCAAAGCACCACACATGGTTGGGAGAGCACACACATAAAAGCATAATTTGAACACTTGTAGGTTTTACCCCCTTGTTGCAAGAGAAGAAGAATGTTTATGCACAAAGAAAAAAAAAAAAAACTAGCTGCATTTCCCAGTTTAATTAGTTTTGTCAAGTGCCTGCAATGTGATTTCCATGTTAATTTCCCCATATCCCATTTCAGTTTCTTTATATTCCACTTCAATTATTTGCTTAAAAATTGAGAGAGGCACAATGACTGTGTTCAAATTCCACTTAACTCAACTAACATTTACTGATGTTCCATCATGTTCTAGACCCCCGGAGTCCAGGAATACAACACACCTGTTTCCACTCGTGCTCCCAGGCTCACTGCAGGTGCCCTCATGGTCAAGGCTCACTCCTTCACCCACACCCAACCAGAGAGGTGGAAACCTCAAAATTATTCTCAACATGACTTTCCAGGCAACTTCTACCATTGACTCTGACATGCCATCCCAGTATTAGATATTTTCTTAAAAATTCCCTTCTGGGCCCTCCCTGGTGGTACAGCGGGTTAAAGAGCAGCACTGGGAAACTAAAGCCACTTCAGCTTGAGTTCTTTTGAATTCTCAAGAGGCAAGGAGAACTGGTTCATAGAGGTGACGTGTCCTACCACCTGTTAGGTAAATGCTACTAAGAAGTCTCCCTGTCCTCTTTCGTATAATGTGCAATCACCAAGACCCCCCTTCTGATCACCCACAGCCTGGTTCAGCACAGGGGAGGAGAGGATACAAAGGGAAGTAGGGAAACAGTCTACCAGGTCAGACTAACTCTGGGTGGAAAATTAGTGTTTCTGCATTAGCCTGTGGAACCACCTTTATTCAATACTGTTATAAGTGAAATTGTCAGATCTGGAAGGAGTCCAAGTGATTAGCTAGTCCACTTCTCATTTTAAATCAGTCTATCATCACCTCATTTAATCTTTATATCATTAGTCTTTGAGGTAACCACCATTAATCATGCTTTTATGAGGCAGCTCAGGCTCAGAGTGGTTAAGTATTTTGTTTAAGGTCACACAGTTAATTTAGTGGCACAGCCAAGAGGCAAACTTAGAACTTTCTACCTTATCACAATGCATATTTAATGAAAATATCTCTGTTCTCTTCTCTCTTTTCCTTTTAGAACATAAATGTCTGAAGTAAACAACCAAACGAACAATAATTTATTTCTTACTTCATTTCCTTCAACTCCTAAACGCACTTTATTGGGCACATATATTTTTCACAAATATATGGTTCTATGTTTATATATTTAACAGATTTCCCCCAACCCTTGTACAGGGGCTGTGTAATATAAGAATGAATCACAAATAGTTTCAGCCCCAGGGAGCGCAGAGTCTGGTGTGAAGATGACTGACTAGTGAGAAGAGCGTCAAGGCTGACAGACATGGAAGCGCAACTTCTGTGCTCTGCACCCACTTGGAAGTGACCAGAGTAATTACTGGTAGTGACTGAAAGAAATACCCCTCACAATTCAGTGGCTTAACACAACAAATTTCACTTCTCACATTGTGAGCAGGAGTGTATGAGAGGCCCTACACATAGGGTGACTGGGGAACTCAGTACGTCCATCTCTGACACTTCTGGGTCCTCTTCAGAGTCTTCTTCTTGGTCCCTCCATGGGACTTACCAATGCACAGAAAAAGAGAAGTCATGGAAGACTGTGTAAGGAGGTTTGGAGTCTGGATGGAAGATGCATGTCTCCCATTTGCCATCAGCCATCTACCGAGTCTGATCTCTGAGCTTTGTGGGGGGTTGGGAGGGTGGGGAGCAGATGTTATTTGTCCACTCTCTTATGTGCCTGAGTCTGGTGAATGGAACTCCCCTCTCCACCCTGAATTACCCCTTGGAGGAGAGTTCCCCAGTGCTTGGAGAGTTCCTTAGCTGACTTCAGTCCATGATGTGAGAAATAAACCATGGTTGTGTAAAGCCACAGAAATAGTAGGATTGTCACAACAGCTTGTGTTAATTTGTCCTAATAAATACAGATCCCCCCCTTTTTTTAACTAAGTAAAAATAATAGTACCCTGCCATGAGAATCAATTATTAAAAGGGACATGAAATGTCCTTTCAAATGACTGAAAGTAATAGATCTACCATTATTATATATTTTATCTTAGAAAACTGTTGGGAACCCAAGCATAAAGACATCAAGAAAGCCTCTCTGGCCCAGACTAGCTAGCTACTGGACAGGAGATGCAGACTTCTCCAGATAACACAGTAATACAAGCCTGAGCCACACACTCCACAAAGACAGAGGAGTTTTCTTGGGCTTTTCTCTTTAATAACAAAAACCCTGTATACTTGTATTGATTCCTTAATTAAGACATGAGTGATCTTCCCCAGCAAAGAGCCTGTCAGACAGTAAATGTCAGTCACAATTGGACTAAGACTCCTTCCCATATGTCTGCCTGGTGGTTTCCAGTTTGTTCTCTGCCTCTGTCCCACTGCCCCCATTCTATGTGGATAGATTTAATAATAATCAATAGAGAGCTGGTGCCAGCTCGCACAGCTCAAGGGACTACACACCAACTCCATTCTGCATTCCTTATTCGGTGATGTCACTTGAGTTCACAATCAGTCATGTGAGCAGTGCTACAACACAGAAATAGACAAATGCATAAATCACGCTTTTTCTTCCTTCCTGCAGTGTACAAATTTACCAGCCTACCAGTACTAACATAGCGCTGACGATGACAACAGCTATCATTTCCTAAATGCTCATTCTATGCCAGGGTTCCAGACTTAATAAGTGTTAAGTATGAGAAACTTCAATTTTTCCTCATCCCACGCATACAAAAAGATGTTATTGTATTATTGCTATGCCAACATGGAAACTGAAGCTCAGAGAAGTTAAGTAACTTACTAAGGAACACACAGCACTGCTGGGAGAAGCAGGTTTTAAACATAATTCTGTGTCTGACTTAAAATTCTTCGTATTTTTTAACAAAAATAATGAACAACCATATACCAGATACATTTTGCAGGGGTGGAGTGGGGAATGAGATAAAAAAACGGGGGGTGGGGGTGGGGAGGGAAGTGCACGGGATTATGGTGATGGCACACAGGTGACTTGGTGATAGGAAACCTGCGGGGATTACAATTGAGATGGAAAAAAAATGTACAAAATGATGTAAAAATAAACTGTTATTAAAAAATAAAAAAATAAAATAAAATAAAATATTCTGAAAAAATTTCTTATTATTTTTATCCTGTTACATTAGCTAAAGAGAGAGCTTAAGCTTCAAAACTGGATTCTGAAGGGCATTATAAGTGTATTTCCATTCAGGAAGAGGAAAAATAACCTAGTAAGGTTGCAAGTTTTGTAAACAGACAAAAAACACTGAGCACTTTGAACCTCTAGGGGTCGCTGCAGGTGATTCTAATCCTTTAGAGTCAAGCTGTAGGGATTGACCAGAAGGCTGAATTCATGGAGTTAGAAGACAGCAGGTACAGGTGTGGGTTCTGGATCTGGGTCTGGGTCTTTGAGATCACTGCTTAGTTTTAGAACTTGAACAATCTTGTATATATGATGCCTTGTTTATAAATCTACCCCTGTGGTCTCCTAACTGTAGATTTATAGGTCTTTTTCTCAGTGCCTAGGGGCTAGAGCATGGTGGTGCCAGGCCTAGAGTGAATGTCTAATAAACGATGGCATAATGAATGAACAGATTATCAATGGCCTGAGACATGACTGTCATACTGAAAATGAAGGTGCAGAACACAGGGGCTGGCAGGGAATGACCAAGGGCAAGAAGGGTGCAAAAGGAAACAAAGGAAGAGCGTGCAATGGGGTCAAAGGTCATAGAGAACCAGTATGGCTTCCTTATGGCATGTGCTAAATTGAGCTCTCACAAATCTGTTGTGAATTTGATACTTTTTAATTAGCAAGACTGAAGGCTCCTTGACAAATCCAGCAAGAGAGCCAGAGTCAAACAAGAGAGGGACTAAAGAGGCAGTTGAGTTAGTGACCTTGATCTCGGCTCTGCTGACCTGAACAATGCCAAATGGAGCCCATGGGCTTGAGACAGAAATGTGTATCTTAGCCTAAAGGCTCCACTCTGTCACTCTGATCCTGCAGAACTTCTCTCTGCTCTTCAGAGTCCACTTTGTACCACATCTGGGCTCAGACATCTTTGTTGTTCATTCCCCACCCCCATCACATCTTACTTCTACTGTCTTTTGCCCTCAACTCACCTCTTCACACTCTGGGTTCGTTCTATTTCCATTTTGCCCCCAACCAGACCTGAAGTTAATTCTGTTTCTTGGCTCTCAACTCTGGCTTTTCTCCTTAGTCACGCTTGATACTTCTGATCATGCTGCCTGTGGCCTAACTGAGTAAACATCTTGTCTAGTCCAGGCAGCTGCCATGACTCCCCCTGACAAGCATGCCCTGAGCAGAGACCAGCTGTGGAGGCTGCTATTGTTTTCTCCATGGAAATTCCACTGGTCAAGATGCTTGTGTTCTCAGCATCTCCTCAAAATGCTCTTTCAGTGTTTATTCCATCCTGGCTGCATTCTAAAATCACCCTAGATGCTTTTTAAAAACCTGGTATGTGGGGTTTCTCTGCTGCAGATTCTCTTTTTAAAAGTCTCAGGGGTCATTCTAGTGGCTAGCTAGCATGTGAATCATGGTCTCAGCCAATCTGAAAATCCCATTACCATGCAAGGGAATGGGGCTGAGACTAAATCCTGGAGCCAGAAACATGAACAAAAGCTGAGAGACTCCTATAAGGAGGACAAAGGGAAGAGATGCATTCCCAGCATCAGGATTTATCACTACCAAATGTAAAACAGGGAAACTTAGCCATCTAACAAAAAACTTAGCCATCTAACAAAAATGAAAGGATGTATCCTGGGGGGCAGGGCGGACACTGAGGATGGCAGAGTCTGGTGAAATGGAGGCACCTTGACCCTATCACATACTTGGATCAAGGAGCCTACCTGACCTCCGTTCTTCTTATTTAGGAGATAGCATATAGTTTTTTGCTTAAGTAAAAGGTTAGCACATTTATTGTTTCTGTAAAAGATCAAAGGGTAAATTTTGGGCTTTCCCAGTCATACCATCTCTGAAACAAATGGTAAAAATTTTACCTTTTTTATAGCTAAGTAGTACTTCATCGTGTGTGTGTGTGCGCGCGCGTGTGCACATATGTGTGTGTGAGAGAGAGAGATGCCTTTTTAGTCCACTCCTCTGTTGTTGGGCATTTAGTTTGTCTTGTTAACTTAGTTACTGTCAGTAGTGATGCCATGTACACAGGAGTACATATATCCCTTCAAATTAGCGTGTTTCCTGCTTTAGGTAAGATAGACCTAGGAGAAGAATTGCTGGGCCGTGTGGTAGGTATATATTTTTTAATGTTTTGAGGAACCGACATACAGTTTGCTACAGGAGCTAGACCCATCTACATTCCCATCAATGGTGTATGAGGGCTCCTTTTTCTCCAAATACTTGCCAACATCTGTTGCTTAGGTCTTTTTGATATGAGCTATTCTCACAGGTGTGAGATGGTATTTATTGTGGTTTTGATTTGCATTCCCTTGATGATAAGTGCTGTTAAACTCAACATATTTTTAACCGATCTCATCTTCCCCATAACTATCCCTCCATCTGCTTCTCCTCTTGCATCCCCCCACTTAGCAAGTGACACTATCACCTTGAGCTGATTAAATCACCCCCACCGAAATTTTATTGCTTCTATCATTAATCAAACAGCCACCATGTTCTGTCACCCCTACCTGAAAGATATCTTGATCCTTCAGCTATCCCAAACTATTGACTATACACTGGGCACAACGTCGGAGACTAACTCTAGAACAATGAACAAAGCAGATGCAATCCCTGCCCTCCCAGAGACTGAAGCAGGACTTTACATGGACAGCAAAGAGCCTCCTATGTGCCAGGAACTTTGCAGCGAGAGCTCTGATCTTCAAAGCACCCCTGAGCGAACTGATGCTGTCCTCTCTGATTCATAGATAAAGAAATTGAGACTGAAAAAGACTGCAGTATGTACTGTGGTACCAGTGGCACAGAGAGATCAGGGTGGAAGCACCAGACCAGAGTTAATCTCTCCCTACCGTGAAATCCAGGCCTTTCTCACCACTTCCAGCCCTTATCCACACTTGCACAGGGTAGCTTTCTGAGCTACACTGCCACTTTGGGAATTTTGATCAGGATGACACCTGACTCTTGGTTTGGCAAGAAGCCTGCAATGAACACTTCATCAGCACAAGAGTTGTGCAATTAGGCGCAAGCTGTTAAAACACCCCATGTTGGAAATCAGTGGCTCTCTGTTCTCCGCCAAATCGTCCGGCCACCTGGCACAAGCAGGGATTTAATCTCAAAGCAGCAAGTACCTGCATGCTGGGGGTTGGAAGCTGAGGTATCTCAGTAAAATGCTCTTTCCCAAACCCTTCCCTTGCAATCTTCCTCAACACACCCCCAATTTAGGGGTAGAATGGTTGATTGGAGGAACACAGACCTAGAATCGGATAGACAGACCTGAGTTTAAATACTGACAGGGCCTCAAGCAAGTCACAAACCTTCCCTCATTACTGCTCACTTCAGCACTGAAGTATGGTCCTTCCTGCCAAGGTGACTGTGGGGGTGGAAGGTGGGCAGGTTTGTGAAGAAGTGAGAGCATTGAGCACACCTGAGCTGGAGCTCAGTGAATGGGCTCAGTCATCGTCCCTGGTGGTCTCAGGAATAACAAGTTCCCAACGGCAGACTTTGGGCCCTGGCCACCCGTTAGGACGGGGTGGGGGCACAGAAAAGGGTATATTGGTATGCTCTTAGTAGCTCAAGAGTCTCAGGTTAATGCCGATGGAGTCCCAATCCCCCCATATTCCAAATATATCTGTGAACTGCCTCACAGGCATATTATTTAAGTATCATTGCCTATGGGGTAAGTACCCTTAACTTAAAGGTTAAAAAACAGTGAAGCTCAGAGAGCTTAAGTAACATCGCTCCACAGCTGGTGAGCTGTAGAGTTAGGACTTGAAGCCAGGTTTTCATTCTCCAGAATTCAAGCATTTAGCCATGCCACACTCTGCCCCCATGCTTGATCTTATTATAGCAGACAATAAGCAGTACTTCTGTTGACAGTTCTCTTAATACCATGAGTAGTCTTTGTCTTATTCCATGCAACAGGTCTCCCAAGTTTGGGGCTCTCCCTCCTTCTCCTTATTCCCTAGGTACTGGCATCACTAGATCTAGCCTGTCCACAGATTTCAGAGAGCTCTGAGGTACCAACTGTTAGTCCTGGTTGGCTAGTAACAACCTTCACACAGTGCTGGGCTCCTTTCCTAGGCTGTAAGCAGAAGACATCTGTTATTCCTCTAACCCTTCAAACATGTCCGTTTCAATCAATATATTTTGCATTAAACCACTGGCCACTGGAGTGGCATTTTGGGCATTTGCCCCAAAGCCTGGACCTTGTAGATAGGGTTGGCAAGAAAAGACATAGGAGTCAACTGAGCTGGCGTTTCCAGGACCAGAGGTTATTAAATATTCACCGAGTATTCAGGAGTCGTCATACCACACCTTGTAGCTCCTTCAGGGAACACCCTCTACAGGGTTTGCCACACTGTGCTTTCTACCCAGCCTCAGTGCTCCCTCACTGAACCCCATTTTATTTTTGATCTGGCAGACCTCTCACTTTCTTCATTCTGAGAGACTTTGACTACCAGATGCTCCATTTCAGGTTTGAATCCATCTTGTGCCAATTTCCATCCAATAGTACTGGAATTTTCTTGTATGTGGCTGTCACTTTTGCCTCTATATTTTGTCTGGACAAGCACAGTGGATTTCATACATCTTAATACAACACAAAGGACCTGATGATTGTTTTTCAGAAAGGAAGAGAGAGTTCACAGTCTTCTGGGGGAGAGGAAGTCAGGGAATGGGGAAGAACGATCAGAGGATGAGCCGGGCAGTGCTGAGAGCCGGCATAAGCCAGTCAGAAATTCCAGTGCCTGTGGTTTGCTAGGACCTGGTCTTACATCCAGTTCACAGTAGCACCAGAGGTACCTTCTTCTGGCTGGCAGTGGCGCTGGGGTTAAAGTTGGTAAATATCATGTAACTAGATAGAGTCTTCTTGCATGCAATCTTTTTTTCAGAAAGTTTGAAGATAAGTATGTGCACTGCCTAGTAAAGTGCCCCACACAACAGGTGCTGAAGTATTTATGGAATGAATAGCTAAAGAAACAAAAATGATTAGGGAACACAGGCTTGTATCTCAAAGATCTTATAAGCACATAATATGATTGCTAAATGAGTAAATGAACAAATAAAGTGTGACTCCTTTTACATTACCAAACCTGGCACATAGTAGGTCAATAAAGTTGAAGGAACAAACTTCAATAAGGCCTTCAGCATCATCTCAATTGTCCATCCCTCCCACTTCACCCTGGCCCTCCATTTCACCCAGGAAATGGAGACAACTTTTAAACATTCCTCAACACGTTCATCTTATCTAGGCTGCACATAAGTCTAGCAAGCTCTCAGACAGCTTGGTTCAATGGGGTTGAATTTGAAGCTTTACAACATAGTTGTCCATTTCTCTAAGAGACAGAAACATGTTCCAGAATATCTGAATCAATGTATCTTTGCAAACATGTTAGTACTCATTTCACTTGACCTCCAACCCCTATTTAAAACCTTCTTAATTGCTTTTCTGGACTCAAAAGGTGTTAATTGCTTTCATAATCAGTTCCAGTTTCCAAACCCACACTGACATTTCTCTACCCTACAGACCCTCTTCAGTCTTCCCTGAGAAACTCAAGGCAGTATGAGCTGCTAAACTCCTACAGGCAAGATGCAGAGTAAGAGGCAATGCATAAAAGAGGAAAAATTCCAGTTGTGTAATTACTGCCCTGGAGATTTGGCAGGAAGAAGGCAGGTGTCATTTGAAAATACTACTATTTTAGATAAAGCAATGTCATACAATAGGAAGGCCATGGAATTTGAAGACATATATTTATATCTCAGCATTGCTGATCTGGTTGCATGACCTTGAATTAGTCACTTCATGTAGCTGGGCCTCAGTTTCTTCATCTATAAAATGAATGGTCCACATATAATAGCCCCTAAGATTAATCCCAGCTCTATTATTATGAGATGCTAAAATGGCTCAGGACATTTTGATGACCAAATAAACGAAGGTGCTTCAAACTACTATGGCAGTTCATATTTTATTTATTTTTAAATTATGGAAAGCTCCTGTGGCCAGCTATCGAGGTTCCATTCACTGGTGGAACAGATGCTCATGACTTCAAAGATGTAACAATAGGCATAAATGCAGAAAACAGAAAGGGAATGAAGCTGTGCTTTTGTGTTTACAGCCTTATTAACAACTTTTACTTCATCAGTAATGTAGTCCATTTTTTTGACCCCAGAAGGCAAGAAAATATTTAGGACAGAAAGAAGAGAATAAATTAACATTCATTGACTATCTACTATTAATTACCATTTATTCAGTGACTATTATAATGCAGACACTAGGTCAGAGATATTTCTCATGCTATCTCAGTTATCTCTATAGCCACACCATGAGGTAGACAATGTCTTTCCCATTTTATACGTGAGAAACTTGACACACAGCAGGGTGTGACTTATGCAGTCTCATAGTTAGTAAATGGTCTGTCTGATCCTCAGACCAATATTTTTCCTACTGTATCACTTATGAAATACTTCCACTAAGCAGAAATCTGCCCATCAGTGGTACTACACAAGCAGAAATTAGATGCTGTAAGAGGGATCATTATACTACATTGCATTCTGAATGCCAAACTTCAAAGTGAAGTCCCTTCCAATCTGAAAAACAATGATTGTGTTTTTAGGGGGAAAGGCTGTCCTAAAGGAACTCTGCAGAGTTCTCTGTACTCCACCCCTACTTCAGTGATTAGAAACTATAACTACCAGCAATACCAAGGACAGTACCCAAGGGTGGAGCTAAACAGGGATTCTGGGACTTTAGGGGATATAGATACATGGGGCCATTTTCTACACTTCCTCTCTTGGGATCGCTTGGCTAGTGGCTATCAGTGTGTTACTGGAGTTCCAAGTCAGCAGAGCTGATAGGATGTTCTAGTTACCTTGTATTGCTCTCTCTTTCCCTAGGTTGTTCCTTTTCCTTTCCCCTTTTGTAGATAAACACATTAT
Source organism: Condylura cristata (assembly GCF_000260355.1). Lineage (NCBI taxonomy): Eukaryota > Metazoa > Chordata > Mammalia > Eulipotyphla > Talpidae > Condylura > Condylura cristata. The sequence continues at coordinate 32,809,294 of NW_004567109.1, forward strand.
CGACACTTTATGTGTAAGCCTGTCGTACAATTAAGTTTTAATCATGCGGGTGAGGACCCACAGACAGGTAGCCCAGTTCACACTGGGTTGCCCTGTAACAGCGTGACATTAAGTCATTGCAAGCAGAGAAATAAGAAGCAAATATCACTAAGTCCCACCCCCACCTCCCACTCCCAAGAAGCTGCAATATGTGCAGTGTTCATTTTCTTTTTAATTTTTCTTACACCTCTATTTCATTTCTTCTTAATTTTTTAAATCACATTTAGAAAAATCTACAACCCATACCTCCCCCAACTGCTATTATTGTTCCATACTTTTGATGACCCATTAGATTCTTCTAATTGGTATTCTTCATCGAGACTTGTCTGTATTATCCCAGGAGGTAGAATCAGGAATATTAAATTTAATTCAATAGTACAGGCCATATCTACCTGTAATCCCAGGCAATGTTACACTGGGCTGCCCTACTTAATAATGAGCTCCTTCCTTTTTACTGCATGTGTTCAAGGCTGTACTTAAATACCACTTCTACATGAAGTCATGGTCACTAATCACCTAAAATAACATATTCATAGCCATTATATCTCTAGAATTCTTGTAAGTAGCTTTGAATATATTTAAATTTTCTCACAAGACAATAAGTTGAGGACAGAGACTAGATATCCATGTAGAGAATTTTGTTTGTCTGATGAACTCCTCATCTTAACCTTCATCATTAATAGTATTTCAAAAAGAGAAATTCTAGTAGTTCTTCAAACAGACAACCTGAAATTCAATTAGGACTTCAGTGAGTGGTTCCTACCAAGAGGAGAGAATAGTGGAAGCTGTAGATAAACCTACCACTCTTTAGCAATAATCTGGTAACATAACTGAACTCAGAAATTGGGTAAACATATTGAATTCTAGGAGTGTCATGAGCAGAAAAAGACCAGGACCTTACAAGTTCCCAAATGATGTCAATAAATTAAGTTCATAGATGTAAAGCTAGCATAGGAAAACTCAACTGAACTTATGACTTAAGCTGAAACAATAAGGTTGGCAGCTTAAAGGAAAGATTGGCTTGAACCCAACATGTGGCAGAGACAGAATTCTCTCAAACTCATTCTTGTGTGGTTGTCATGTATGAGGCACAAGAACTAAATGTGTATATAACTTACATGGCCATTCACTATGTGCTGGTCATTGTTCAAATATTGTTCATGGATTGACTCTTAAAGGTGAGGAAACAGAACAATAAAGAGTTAAGTAAATTGCCCCAGTTCACATGGAAAGCAAATGGTAGAGACAGGATAGAGTTCTAGCTATTCCAGATAAACTCATAGGAGGGAGACTTCTAAGAGGATAAAAAAATATCCCTACTAATGAGAATAGATGGGGTCTCAAGGGAGTAAGTAGAAAACTAAGAGGAATGTGAGCATATGAATGTGACCTACAGGAAGACAAATGAGAAAAAACATGGGCTGTGGCCAGAAGACCAAACCAGGAGAGTGACAAGCTCAGCTTGCATTGTCACAGGAAATGTGATGGAGAGAATGGAAGTCAGGAGGCCAGTGAAGAGTAGGTAAAGTGAAAAGTTTGGAAAACAGGTGACACGAAAGGTGGAAACAGTGGATCTGAAGGGGCAACAAGGAATAATCTGGATCAATCTCAAGCAACATGAACCATTCAATTGAATCATGGTGGCTTGAACACAGAAGCTGAAGCCACGGCTAAGCTAAGAAGCAGCTAAGGGGCTGGGCATCCAGGACATAAAGCAGTTGGTCCAGACAGTCTTTCTCGACTTCTCTTATGAAGTAAGTCATGATGGTTTAGGAAAGATAGTTTCCAAGAGGCTGGCAGAAGTTCATCTTGCTAAGGAATCAGGCTATTAGTTGCTGCTTCTGAGAGACTACAGAGTCCACAGGCTTTTAGAAGCCACACCTCAAAGCACCTGAATGCCTGAAGGATCTGCCTGCTCCTGACTTTTCCCTGAAGCATCATCATTCTGTGGTACTCTAAGTGCTTAAGGGCCAAACAATTGCCCCAGGCAAATGTCTAAGCTTAATTTGCTGGTGAAATTACAACGTGTACTTGAGAAATGTGTCTTTAATTCTACTTTTGCAGGACAGAAATGTAAGGAAGATGTCTTGGAGATGCTGGAGAGATGCAGTGTGAGCCCCCAGCAAGCCAAGTGGGATTCAGATGAGTGGTCTGTGCCCTGAGGGGATGGACCTGGGTTGGTTTGAGTCCCAAGTCTACCTCCAGGGATATATTTTTTTAAGATTTACTCATTTATACATACAGAACTGGGGTGTAGGCCATAGGTGCAGGGGATGAAAAGATTCACCAGAGACAGAGTGGGGAGCAGAACAGGCAGATTGACTGAAATACACTGCTGAGGGGAGCAGTGGGTGGGGCAAGAGAGCTCTGCCATACCATGTAGGTCACCTCCCTGATCTGCAGTGGTCTCCCATGCTGCAGTGGCTGTGATAGCTTCCCATTTGAGCCACCAGGGAGGGCCCTGCCTCCAGGGATTTAAAGTGATTTTCTTTCCTTCTGTGAATCTCAATGAGCAGATGGGATGAAAGGACCTCTACGTTTACTTCACCTATTATTATTGCTGGTGGTGGTACCAGTGCTAACAGGCATGACTCAATATACATTTGAAATACTTTTTTAATTTTCTGTGTCCACATAAAATAAAATCATTTATGTTAACAGTAAAATCCTTATTGTTTATATATTTAAGTATTTATGAATGCAATTATACAATATCTGAAATTTGTTTTAAATTTATTACCCACAAATGAGGTTAATGGATGAACAAACTTAGCAAAAATTTATCGAAATATTCAGACTATTGAAACTGGGTAACAGGTAAATAGGAGCTTATTAGACTATTCTCTCGACTCTCATGCATGCTTTGAAATTTTAATATTAAAAGATTGAATAGTAAATATCAGTAGAAAGTAAATATATTTCTCAGCATAGTCTTTCCCTACCCTAAATTAAAATCCACAACTTTGGCTGTTAAATAACAGCCAGGTTTGCATATCTTTACATCACAAGTGCTGTTGCAATTCAGATATGAGAATCCAATTCCTGGTATAGACGGAAGCTGGACCATGTCATAGGTCTGATGGTGTATTTCTCAATTCTGGTGACTTTAGGAAGGAAACTCATAGAAGGAAATAAAGGAGACATGGCTGGCAGAAACTGTGATTTCTCTGATCTGCCTCAGAATGTGAGCAAAATGGGGTTCCTTGCCAGCCCCTTTCCACACCTAGCCCAACCATGGGTGGCAGGTGAGGGAAGAAGAGGGAGAAGAGGCAGGAAAGGTGTTACTGGGAACTGTCCTACTGAGCAAACTGGTGTTAGAGTCTGTGGGTCTAGCAGATATTTCAAGTTGCCTCTTAGTCTAGTGGGAAGTTTGGAGGACTGTTTAGAGCAGTGTTGTCCAGTAGATATATCACATTGCCCACGTACTTATTTTCTAGTGACCACATATTAAAAAGTGAAAATGAGCACATGAAATCAATTGAAGTAATATAGTTTACTTAACATAACTAAAATATGATCATTTCACCAAGTTATCAATACAAAACTATTAATAGGCTATTTTATACACTCTTTTTACATACTATATCATTGATATGAATCTGAATTATAGCTTATATTCACTTCAGACTCCCAAGTTTCAGGAGCTCGGAACCATGTGCAGCGGCCATCTTGGGATGGGAAGGATTCAGAGGCTCCCATCCCAACAACTTCTAGCTTGCTGTTCCCGTGCCCATACCTAGGTGATCACATGTCCCAGTTGGTCGGGGAGAGTCTTAGTATATTAAGGTGTGTGGCTATTGGTGTTCCTTTCACTTTCCCAAGTGTCCCTGTTGCTAAATAATAAACCAGGTCGTATCCCTGCTTGAACATCTCAATGTTGAGTAGAAATTGCCAATGGCTTCCTCACTTCTAGAAAACCCAGGCAATCCTGGTGAGCCACCAACTTGAGTTCCCCCTGCCGCTCTACCAGCTTTCTGTACAGGACCCAACACAGTCATATTCCTCTGCCATGTGGCCCATGGCTAGTCTTTAGGGAACATTCACATAACCTGGTCCTAGAAAACTCTAGACTGTTCTAAAGTGTGTGTGAATTCTAGCTGAGAGTGGTCTTCAGAATTCCTATTTGAGAGGTCAGGCTCTTTCTCCCAAGGTTAAAGTTAAGAAAACTATAGTCCACCATGCTATAAATGGTTTTTCCATTTTTAAAAGACTGAAGAAAATCAAGCATATGTTATAGAGATATGTCTCTACAATGCCTATGTTACAACTTGGTCCTTTATCTAAACAAACAAATGGACAAAAAAAATCAGGTAACCTCTACTCTTTATCTTCTGGGGAAAAGGAAGGTCAGACCCTACTAAGTTGTCATGGCAGGGCAATCCCAATTAAGCAGGGGAGGCAGATCTGTTAACTGGCACCTGCCTTGAGGTTAGGAATAGACCACTGCTCCCATTTCTTCTTCCTTATAGTCAGTGAGCTTCTGCCAGATCATTTTTTAAGCTTTTATTTGAGGAAATTTTAGGATACCCCATCAGATATTGCCACCATAGCAGACCCACCACCAAGTCACCCACAGTCATCCACTGGGCTCCTCTCCCTCTAGTGCCAGATCATTCTTAACAGAAAGCTTACTAGTTGCCTCCCTTTTGCTCTCTCAATCTAAGCCCATCTCATTCATACACCTGCTGGATGCCTTTTGGCATTTCAATTTACAATCTTGTTTCTATGATCTCTCCCTCCATTTCTAGTCAAGGTTTTGATTTAAAGCTCTGGTTAATATACTGCATTCATCCTTACCATCACCATAACCAACACTATCATTTATAATGTGTTTTACTGGACAGCCTCAGTTTCTTGGTGCACTCAAAAGGAATTGGATCTATTTTGTCTTATATTTGAATCTCTTACTTACTTAACACAATGCCTCACATAACAGATATCCACAATAACCATTACTTGAAAGAATTAATGCTAATTAATTCACATGAGCAATACTACTTACCAACTAAACAACTCAAAATTCGCTGAAGATACTGACATTCCCTTCCCCAAGATTTTTTGTACATATCACCTGGCACTCTGTTCCCCTTTCATTCTCATTCACTATTCTTGAAAGTGAAGCTCAAATAATTAATCATAATTATTATAATAAGTTTAAAATAAACCTCTCTAAAATATAAAATAACAGCTCCAGCAAGTCCTTCCCAGCAAGACCCTTTCAGAGAAATTCTTTATTCTTATCTCACTAGCTGTAACACATAACCTCCCCTTATACTTAAAGTTGTATGCCTTTATCTAACTTTCTATTGTTTTCCCACCATGTCTGGGCTCTACATGTTAAAATCACCTAGGAAGCCTCTAAAATATACTGATGACTGTGTTCCATTGAAGACAAAAGGAATCAGGATCTTCAAACTGGAACCTTTTGTAAATGGTCTTCTCTGATCTAATATGTAGCCAGAGTTGAGACCCACTGCTCACAATGGTGAGTTAACAGAAAGTAAGGACATTGCCTTGTCTCTGCAACTCTAGTTGTTAGCAAAAATTAGCAATTAATAAATAGTTGTCAAGCAAATGGACTATGAAGCATAATAGAAATGTAAGGAATAATTTATGTAAGTCTACTCACAGAAGTTTATTAGAAAATGTTGGGAGATAAACGATTTATTAATCTAATGACTTCTGGTTAATTGGACAGGTTTGTTTAACTACATCAGGCGCATTAGAATCCATTCTTACTAAGCAATTTTCCCAATTGTGGTAAAGTTGGCCTAAAAGGATATAGATGAGTCCTGCAAATGCAGGAACACGAAGGCAGCTCATTAGCATGAACCCAAAAGAGTGAGCTCCAATACCCTTTCTCATAATATAGGTATATTTCAAGGTTGTTATCTCACAACTGTCAACCCCAGTCTCTTCTTGCCTTCTGTTATGTAATTTATACTTGAGGCTGGCCCAAGTTTTTTTTTTTTTATTAATTTGTTTGTCAAATAACGTTCTCAGCTCTTTTGTAATTATGCCACCTGTTAGTGGCATTAAGTACAAACATATCTCTTGGTTTTTACCTGTTAATTTGTGCCTCTCATATACATAGAGATAGCGATGGATATAACCATAAGATCAGAAAATTGCTAATGGTCAGGAGAGGATGGCATGAAGGTGTGCGTGCCTTTGCAGGTAATTACTCTACAGTGAAATAGTGCCATATGGTAGGAAGCTCACAAAGCAGCTCTAGCTTTGAGTTGGTTCCTGTCACCTACACTGTGTCCTTGGACAGCTTAGCTCACCTCTTTGTAGCTTGTAAACCCATCTCAAAAATGGAAGGGAATATGAAATATATTTCAAATGAACAACAGTGTTACTATGTGAGTGAACTAAGACAGCAGGCGAGGAAACACTTAAAAAACTATAAACATCTATGCTAGTAGGTATACTTCATTCCTCTAGTTGCAAACATTGGTTATACATCTACTGTGTCAGGTATTCAAGTGGTACAAATAATAAAGATTCTTGTTTTCATTATTTTAGGGGTCCTTTGATATCATGTCATGGTTAATTATTTGTGTTAATTTGCATACCCCATCATTTGGTCCAGAATTCTGGGTGCATCCACCTGGGAGTTTCTGGATTAACACTGGAATTGGTAGAATGAGAAAAACACATTATACCCTGCCTAGTATGTTTGGGTCTCATCCAATCAGTTAAACACCTGAGTAGAGTCAAAGAGACTGAGCAAGAGGGAATTTCTGTTTTTTAAGGATTTATTTATTTATGAATACAAAGACTGGGGTGTAGGACAATGGTGTCTGGGGGTGAGAGGATTCACCAGACAGAGTGGGGAGCAGACCAGGTAGATCTATTGAAATACACTGCTGAGGGGTGTAGCAAGTGAGACAGGAGAGGTCTGCTGTGTCATGGAGGTCAGTTCCCTGGCCGGGATCGAGCTCATGCTTCAGTGGCTGTGCTAGTTTCATAGTGCTGTGCTTTAACCCATTGTACCACTAGGGAGGGCCCAGAAATCTAGATTTTCAATAGTCTTTCAATGACTAACCACATTTGGGAACTAACCATCTGGGAGACTGAATTGAGGGAACAAGAAACCGAGGACCTATCCTGTATCTGAAACTTCATTACCTCAAGTTCATACTTTTGATTTGTCTCTTGTCTCCTCTTAAATGCAGAAAAGCTAGAAAGACAATATATATGGCTTTTAGCCCTAAATTCAGGATATATTTACCCTGACTTCAATTCAGCTGTGCTGTTCTTCCTGAATCCAAACACCTTTGGGGTATCTCCAGTGCCTATGTATTAAAGCCCAGTCTCCCATGGATGCATCTGAGTGCTTCCAAAATACAGTGTCAGCTATCACTACATTTACATACATACAGCTCCTGGTCCAAACCACAGAGATGGCCTGAGTCCCTTTCTGACACCTCCCATAGCACCAATTCTCACCTCCATCTGGAGGGCTCTGTCATTTGAAATATTCCTCCTTTAACTGTTGTCTCCAATGGCATTTTATTCATGTGACTGCTCTATGATGTGTCCCCAGATCTTCTGAACGTGGTACCACAATAATGCTCAAATATTAATATATTTATGAAGGTGATTTGACCTTTCATTTTTCCTGCATGGTTATCAAAAAGAAAGGAAGAAATTTGGATTTTTAGCTACAAAACAGATATGATGCCATGAGAGGACACAGAATGTCGGCAAATCAGCACAGGGTATTGGTTAGAAGTGAGAGCACCAAAGAAACACATCTGGGCTTAGTTCATACCCCTCCTATTTATTTTTTAGTGGTATGATGGCTAAGTCACTTTTCAGTTTGCTCATCTACAGGTGAGGATGATGATGCTATCCACCTTACAAGGCTGTGATGAGGATTAAATACAGTTACATCATAACACAATGCATCAGATCCACCAGCTAATACATTAAGCCTGTAATAACTTTTTCTTATTATTTTACCAATGCTTTACCTGAGCATAGGTCTGGACAATGGAAGATTCCTGCTTCATAGGTGAATAGAAAAGTGAGAGCGTCCTCACACTAACTTATCTCCAGGGCCATTTCCATCTCTGAAGGGTATTCACTTCCCGAAGAAAAAAAGCTAGAGAGTTATGTCCCTGTCTTCCATGAGTTGCCATTCTTCCCTGATGAATTTCCTTAAGGAATATAGATCCACAGGAGATTTATGTGTGTGCTCTGTTTCCCAATAGTTAAAGCAACTTATTTGCCACCACTGAGCATTCATTCTTTTCCTGGAGGTCAATTCTCAAGGTGCTGCTCCTGTCAAGGCCAGGACTGATGGCACAGCACTGCTAACCTGACAGCAACCACAGGGAGACCAGCCTCCTCCTTGTCCTGGGCTGGGAGGAGAAATGGGTCAAACTGTGACACCACCCTTGGAACTGAAATGTGACTTCAGATACCAGTTGATCCCATTTACTGCCCTGAATATGACAAAGCAGTGGCCTAGATCAGGGAAAATAACAAAACACAGTACACAACTTTGGTTGTGGTCACATGATTATAACAAAGAAGCCCTATCTGGACTGAAATGAAAAGAAAGATAGACAACGTCATGAGGTTTTAAAACATCAAATAGTTGTAAGTTTTTAAATCTGAAATTAAGTTCTTCATACTTTCTATTAATATTACTTTCCTTGGCAGAATAATAATGAGAGTCAACCAACTTTTTATATTGAACGTTCTTACCTGGGTAAATAGAAGTTGATGCGTCTATGTGTTTCTCCACTGTTTTGTTGTTGCTGTTTTTTCAGTCTATGAAATCCCCAAAGTTTGGGACTCTCTGATGTCAAGATTGAGGAGAGGGGGTGCTGTGGAATCAGAAAGATCTGAATTATCATCTTTTTCTTTCTTCCAAGTTGTACAACCTCAAGCAATTTAGTTAGCTTCTCTGTGTGTCTAAAATGGGAGCCACAGCCATCACGCCCATTTTATGGAAATGCTGCGTGAAGAGAAGAGATACTGATGGATGGCAGAAAGATGGTGAATGTTGTAACTTAAGTAAGTTTGCCAGAATTCAACCATGTAGATAAAATGCCAAATATTTTATGAAAAGTAAATTCAGAAAAAAAAAAAAAAACCTAGAAGCATTTAATTCTCCAAAGTAGAATTCTTCCTAAGATGTCAATTGTCTGTTTTAAGGGCAGCTATGGAAAGCCAGGGTTTGTATGCTACTAACCTGAACCATTTTCTAGTCTAAGGATTTTAAATTAAGCAGCTAACTTCTTGAACCTGTTTCCACGTAGAGTAGAATACAATCTCCTACTATAGAACATTAATGAAATAGGCATTTTACATACATTCTTACTTAACATACCCAGAAACCTCCAAAACAGATACAGTTAATGATCACTGAATTACTTCTGTTCTATAAAGTTGCATGAATTCTGAACTGTTGTTCCTAGGGGAAGCACAGGGTCAGGTGAGCCTCTGGTACATTTTCATCAATGAATCAATACACAACCTTATCATATATGTATTCCTGTTAAAGAGATATTATTTAATATATATTGTTGACTCATTAACATTGAACTCATAGCCAGCATTACTATAATTTTCACCAGAATGAACTTTTCCAACATGTATTTTCTCCAAAAAGTACTTCACAGTCTTCCTATGCTTTAGGACATGGGAGAACACTCAACATGAGATGTGGGGGCCATGTTGAACAATAATATCACCAACAAAGCTCAAAAATGTGTGACACATGGCATAGACCTCACAAAGGACACTTGCTCACATCTATGAGAGCTGAAACAGGAATGGAGAGCCTCGCTTGGGCATATGCGCTGGGCAGCTTCCTTTTGCTCTGGGCATATCTGCTAATGATCACAAGAGTGCCACAGATATTGATTTGGGGGGTTACAGAGATATTTTAGTGGATTGTTGCATTCACAGAAACAGAATCTATAAAAAAAAATAAAGATTAATTTTACTATTCACAGAAAAGGAATCTGTTGCTCATATATTTATGACATACTACTAGTTCATGACTAAGTTGATTTGAAATTGGGTGTTTGGGTATCCAAATATCCATGTTCTGTCCATTACCCACCCAGCAGCTAGTCCTGCCTCTATCACAATATGAAACAGGAGGTTTTGCATAAATACCTCAGATGGTAGAGATCCAATTAGCTGGTATATTAAAGGTGTTTTGAGAGGACACCTACACCCCTATGCTTATTGCAGCGCTATTTTCAATAGGGAAGCAATGGAAACGATTCAGATGCCCAAAAATGGATGGCTGGATCAAGAAGATGTGGGATCTATACACAATGGACTATTGCTCAGCAATCCATAAAGATAAACGTATGCCATTTACAGCAACATGGATGGAGCTGGAAAGGATTATGCTCAGTGAAAGTGCCCGGAAAGAAAAAGAAAAAATACTGGATGGCTTCACTTTTAGGAGGAATGTAGAGGATCCAAATAAGAGATTGGGGGTGGAGGGCTAATTATCATAAAGTAAAAATCAAAATCAGCAGGCACTATAAAGCAGAGAGATTCTGCAGTGAGGGAAAGGGGAGTGGGATCAAAACAGGGGTGGGAAGAGCACAGGGGAATATGGTGATGGTGCACGGGGATGGGGTCTATCACCAAGATAAGAACTGTACAAAAATAAAAATGATGTGAAAAATATGGGCCCTCCCTGGTGGCGCAGCAGGTTAACGCACAGCACTAAGAAGCTAAAGCCACTTCCGCATGAGTTTGATTCCCGCCTGACCCGGAGGTTATCCACATGGCATGGCAGACCTCTCCTGACCCGCCCGCTGCTCCCCTCAGCAGTGTACTTCGTCGATCTGCCTGTTCTGCTCCCCACTCTGTCTCTGGTGAAGCCTCTCACCGCCTCTGCACCTCTGGCCTGTACCCCCGTTCTGTATACATAAATAAATAATACATTACATTTTACATGTATATAGATATATATACACACACATATACACACACACACACACACATTATTATCAAATGCTTACTGTGAGATCTGAAGAAAATAAAGGTGCTTTGGAAACTGTAGGGTATCATATGTGCTCTACATTATACATGTAATCAAGTGTTACAAGTAGGTTCAATAAAAGCAAAGTTACACTACCTAGCATTAAGGTCAACTGTAAGGTACACCCTCATTCTCTTATAGCAGAAGAGACCAAGAAGAGAACTAGGAACTTGAGAGATCCACATCTAGGTAACCCTTATCTCAGCAAAGCAAAGAGAATCCAGTGATTCAAGATAATTCAATGTAGCCTCAGTGGGATTGTTTTCCTAGGATCCTGAGAACAAAAGAAGTACTCACAGAATACTTTAGTGGTAAGATCAAAATGCAGGTTGGATGCAATATTAAAAAAGTGTTTCTGATGTCAAGTTCACTTACAGTTGCTGCTACAAAAACCCACCACCCAGGGCCTCATAAAAGTTGACAGCAGCATTGCTGAATAGGGGGTATTGTCTCAAAACCATCTCCAGCTACTTGCTGTGTTTTAATGAGGGAGGGGCCTTGGAGTCCAGAGGCTCCATATTAATTACAAAAGGGTCTTTAATAATTGAGGCCAGAGTCATCCATAGAAGATCTAAAGAATTAACCACTTCTGATAAAAGGAATTGGTAAACAGGGAGAGAGAGGACTTCAAAATGTTTACAGTCTTTAACTCATGAATTCCACTTCAGGAATGTTAATAAAATGATCACATGAGAAAAAATACTGGCACACAGAAAGATGTGTTTCTTGCTTTTTAGCTTTTATGAGTAATAGGGAATTGGTCTAAAAATATGATGCACCCATACAATACTACATGCAATTAAAAATTATGTTTAAAGAATTGTTAAAATGAAAAATACTCAAAGTGTGGTATTAAGTAAAGCATAAAAGCAAAAGCATTATACCAAAAAAAAAAAAAATACAAAACAACCCATGGATTGTTTTGTATCCGTATATTCCTAAAAATTAAAAAAAAAAAAAAATGGATGGCAATACATGTTCACAATCATTGATGAATTTATGAGCAGTTTTTATTCATTTCTTTTATTCCCAACGTTTTTACCATAAATACATGCCTTTATTACTTTTAAGATGGGGAGGAGAAGAATACAATGAAAGTGCAATCCAATTTGCTGTCACACTCCACACCAAAAGACTGCTTTGATGAACAGAGCACAGATTAAACAAGATTTAGCCTGTTCATCTAACAGGTCACTGATCTGTAAAAATATCAGATGTTTTCAGATTTTTCAAATCATTTATTATTAAGCAACTAGTTGGAGTGTAGCCAACTTAATTAAACAAAGAACATGAGATAGTCCAATTCCCAGAACAACTCCTGAGGGCTGGAGCACTCCTCTTTTCACCTTTCTACTGCCACAGAGTTGGCATTCAATAAAAACATATAGAAAAAAGGGAATCATTGGGAAAAGTCTGCAGAAGTTATATGTTAAGACTTTCATTTGTTCTTTCATGCATCAAAATTTTATTAAGTACTTACTATATCTATTTGTCCATCCATGCATCCATGCATCCATGCATCCACCCATCCATCCATCCATCCATCCATCCACCTACCTACCTGAGTAGGCATGAACTGCCTTCAAGAAAGCTATAGATAAAATGCTAAAAGAATTAAGAAGAGGGAAGATTTTCTCCAGGTAAAACGTTCAGAGAAGTCTTCTGGCAGGTGGTGGGATTTAAGCTCGACTTGAAAGATGGAGAGAATTTAGACATGGTTGAGGAGAAAACAGCTCACTGAATATAATGTGGAACAGAAAGCAAGAAATGCATCCATCTGGCTGGAGATGGAAACTTAAAGGAGGTGTGGAGGGGAGGCTGAAACAATGCCTTGGAGTATGGTTATGATGGAGGGTTCAGAAAGTCATGTTATGTTGCTGTCTCCCTCAGATAAAGGAGAATAATGGAAAGCCTTTATACAGAAGAGTGACCAGTTCAGATAAATACTTTCTGAATGATACTTTGGAAGTAATCGGTAAAATTGATGGAAAGGGGGAGGCAGGGGCTGGAAAGGGTGCAAAACGCCCACCAGTGATGGCTGGAAATATTCAACCAGTTAAGAAGGTGAAAACTCAGCTTAGTTCTTGAATGACTAGGACAATTCCAGCTCTCTGCTGCTGCTGGATTTTCTTTAATTCGAGATGATAAGGACCAAGTTTTAGAAATATGTTTAAACACTGATCTCAACCACCACCTCCTATCCCTCCCTGCCTCCAGAAGCAGCTGAATTGATTTGCAAATATATGCAGATACATGCGAATAACAAAGCCATTAACATGTGCCCTAAGACTCAAAGGGAAAGGTTTGCTTTGATCAAAGCTCATAATGGGATATATCCAAGGGGCAGAAAAACAATATCCTACTCAGCACAAACAAAGGCAGGTTTAAAGAGCAGAATGCCTGGCCAGTAGCTTCTATTCAGTCTATTAATAGTGAGCACAAGGTTTCCCCTTCTACTTCCCCTTTTCCTAAATTTGGAGTTGCTGTTAAAAAGCTTCCCTATGCTTCAAGGTATTCAGGTTACAAGTATGCATAAAAGTATGTGTGTGTGTGTGTGTGTGTGTGTTAGGGAGGAGATAAGGGGGAAGAGAGGAGAGAGGCAAATGCACTTTATATATTGCATCTGACCCTCCAAATTCTGCTTCCCAAAGTGTAATCCAGCAGCATCAACATATATATTTATTTTGGGAATAATAAGGAATGCAGATTCTAGAACTAATGAGTCAGAGTCTTCATTTTACAAGATGTCATTGATTCCTGTGTGCATTATAACATAAGAAACACTCATTTAAATGGCCTAAGCATCCATAAGTATGATCTTCTAAAGGCCAGGAATATTTCTTACTTAATTTCACATTCCCCGGGAACAATGCATGACATGTAACTGGTAGTCAATCAAAATAAGCCTCTCTTTCCTTTTCTGTAAAATGAGATAATAGCTATCTCAGTGGCTACAGCATGGAGTGGATGGAATATTAAATGCAAAATGTTCAAGCACAAGTCTGGCACATGTGCTCGTGTGTCTGAAGAGGGGGTACCCAAAGTTTTTAGTTTCTTTTTCATTTCCTATTTCTTGTTATGAACTGGACACTAATCACTAACAGTGAGGATTTTTATTTTCTAAAATATCACCTAAACTTCATGTCAGCCAGCAAGGATTGTCAGCTGTGCCTCATCAACCAGAAAACCAGGCCCCAAAGTGGTTGAAGGACTTGTGGTAAGTCTAAGACAAGAAGGATGGGCTTGGATGGTGCACCAGGCCCCTTCCAACTCACCTTTAACCCTGCAGTTACTCTTCCAGAACGCAGGACAGATGATGCATAATGACCAAAATGTCTTCATTGTGACTGCTCTACCTTCCGTAGAAGCCAGCTGCTTTAGTGTAACTCAGCCGGGGGCAGTCAGGTCTATGTTACAGAAGGTGTGATCTGGTCACAAAGTGGGATGGACTGGCCAGGTCAAGTAGGACAATGCCTCAAAGACCCAGGGAGATTTCCATAGTCTGGCTCCTGCCTGTTTCTGTGACCATAGACCCTTCTTCCTTACTGATCTCACCTCTTGTTTTGGTCACGTCTGTCAGTCCAAAGAGCCATCAGGACATTTCATATCCCTTCTTTTACTACACAGTAAGTCCCCACTTTACATTGCCAACTTGGAAACAGCAACTTCAAATGACATATAACAAAGCCAATCTTACTTTACCCTGGGCTAATTCACATAGACATGAATTAAGTTCCAAAGGCAACTTCTGGGTCATAAAACCTCATCCATCTTCTAAATAAAAACAACCCAATATTATTAATATTAAACAATATGTAGTCATTCATTTTCCAACCTGCTTATTACTCCACCTCCAGATGAACTTTGACAGCCATCCTCACAGAGGTGACAAAAGCTGTCCCCAGTGCATATAAGCCCAGGCTGTTTAACTGCAGAATCATTAGCAGTGAAATGGTCATTTAGTCTCTCTTAAACCAGTAAGTGTTAGAGTGACTTATTACATAGAAATTAACAACCAAAACACACATTGGTAGACTTTTCTTACACTTCCTTATAGCCCTTCTGATACCAATTCTGTAGGGTAGGTATGGCCACCCCACTGAATGATGAGGCCATGGGAATCAGGTGATGCAGGCAAGGTGATTTACAATTTAAACAAGTTCACAGGAACCGTGAGAGTCAGAATTCACACCCAGCTCTTAGGACTCTAAAGCATATGTACTTCCCGAAAGATCGTGCATCAGTACAGTCCCAGGCTGTTTGTGAGCGGCACAACTAAGGCAGTACCAGGCCCAGCACAGGTGGGATAAGACAAGTAAACTCCTGGGCTAGGGAGAGAATGGAGCTCTGCTCTCAAGGGTCAGGTGACCAGAGGAAAATTGCAACTCTAGGAAAATACGCAGCATAATCTCAGCTTTTAGAACTGGGTACAGCTCCGGTCTGTGTAGTCTCTTTGACTGAAGTTGCATCTAATGGCAAGATAGAGGCACACACAGAGGTGTTTCATGCTAAGCACACTCTTGTTCGTACGTGCTGTCTCCAGACACCCCTTGACCTGAAGTGGGGCTGCTGGAAGTAGAAGAAAAGAAGTTTCTATGAGAGAGGAATAAAGACAGGGGAGGGAAGAACACAAGAGACTATGGTGATGGTACATGGGTGAACTGGTGGTGGGAATTTTATGGGTATTACACCTGAGAGGAGAAATCAAACATTGTACGAAAGTGAACAATGTGTTTTCTATAGAGAGACATATATTTTAAAAAGAAGCTTCTGTTCTTCAAAATCTCCCCTAGAGATGGCAAGGAGGCTAGAGTAAGAGGCTGTATACACAGGTAGGCCCAGATGCCCAGTGATAAGTCAGCAGCTATAAAGTGCTGAGCTATTTCCTCTATAATTTCATTTCATCCTCAAAATAGTACCATGATCTCAGAGCCCACTTTTCAAATGAGGAAACTGAGGCACATGCACAGAAACTAACTTGCCCGAGGTCATGCTACTAGTTGGTTATCAGGAGACCCAGCCCAGGCTCAAATGGACTCTGAGCCTGCAGCCATGATGATGTGATGGTGGGGCTGACCCATGTGCCGGCCACATGCCCAGCCACTTCCGGCTGCCCACAGAGAGGCCCTGCTCTCCACCGTTCTTGAGTTCATTGAGGTCAGCTGTGGTTCTTACAGTCAATACTGTGGCCAGTAGTTTAATTGCCAGCTTTATCACAATCCATCAAGCACCTTGTTCACACACTTTTATCACCATAGCAAAATGTATGCAATTCTGACCCAAAGCGTTCTGCTAATTTTATGAAGAGCCTTTGCTAACAAGTCCAGAAGATGATAAAGCAGTGTGAGGAGCAGCTGAAATATGTGGTGACATACCTAAATAATAATGAAATCTGTATTTTAAAACATGTGTCTCTAAATAGCACCCTGTGTCCCATCCTTGACCCCAGATCCTTTCCAGCCTATGAGACTGGTATGAGACTCGGGCCCTCCTCACTCCCCCACCCAAGGCTGGTCCATTCTCCTAAAGAGGCAGGGTGGAACAGCAGTGGAGACTGATTTTGGTGTTAGAATGCTAAGGACACATCCTTCACCTCTCTGTACCTCATCTTCCTCTTTATTATAGTGATAATAAAAGCACCCTATCAAAAAATCATTGTGAATGTTGAATGAGCAATAAATGTTTCTGGCACAGAGAAAGAATTCAATAATGGCTAGTTGTGGCCATTATCAACAAAATTTGGAAGCAAAGACACTAACAAAACTAGCAAAAAATCTAAAATCCCACTTAACTACTTTCCTAGAGCTTTCCATATACACAGAATAAGGGGTGGGCAGCAGGGAGGAGAGATTGAATATTCATAAGCATCTCCAACCAAATTAATTGATAGGGTACAATAGTAATAAAGAGAATTAATTTCCATTTTAATAACTTCACATGCTACATGTTAAGTATAGGTCCATATTACTGATGGTCACACAATTTCCCCTTTGCATCTGTTCCATGTTGATTATGATGTCAGGAAAGCAAAAGTTAAATCTCTTTTTAAGGAAGAAAAAAAAATCTAATTTAATAACATCACAATCCTGTTGAAAGCAGGATTAAATCTTAATAAGGGTGGAAAGATGTTGTGTTTCATGTCTGTTCCTCTTGAAGCCACAGCAACTTGTTCAGGGATAGAGACCACGTTGTCAAAGGACTTCACAGCCCAGCCCTGGCCTCATCTTCCAGCATCCGGCTGCAGCAGACATCACCAATGGTGCTGACACTTCTATTTTCACTTTTCCCTTCCTGGTGCTTTTTCTCATTAAAGCAGCTTGATTCTGTAATTTCTACCAGTGCAGATGAAGATAAAATGACTCCCAACTTTTATTTTGACCTTATAAAGCTACGTAATTGCTACCAAACCTTCAGGCTAAATGAATTTCCTTTGGATTGAGAACCTTGGTCAGAAGAATCAGAGTTAAAAATATACCACATATCCAAATAGAATTAGCTCATGAGCCAACGTACTAGTTGAATTTATTGAAATTCAAATAAACACCAATCTCATGAAAGTTTAGATTTTCATTTATTCATTTATTTTCTCTTACATGCAACCAAAAGCAACCAACTCAATTCTCTCATCTCTCACTGACTATCCAAATTCCTGGGGAGTCTCCTATTACCCACAAAATTGTGCCAGGATGTCTGCAACTTCATTTGGGATCCAGAGGCTGGCTCTTAACCACCCCCAACCCCCAAGCCACACACTGTTTCTGCTTTGTCATACTACACAGCAGTTATAATCTTAGTTCTCCACACATTGCACACTAGGTCTAGCTCTAACTCTTTACATGTGCGTTACTGTCTCTCTGGAATTTTCTTTCCTACAAATCCTACTAAATTTCCCATCCACCTTGAGTGAGTGAGTTGAAGGATCTTCTCCTTTGTGAACTTTCTATGCCCTCCCTGGTGATCCCACACAGATGCTCCATGTTTGCATGCAAACTTACACAAGCCTGCCTTTTTTTATAGTTGTCAAACTCGGCTGCAATGATTTTCTTATTTGTCTCTCATTCTTTGTAGGCTGAGATTTCTGAGGACAGAACCACATCTTTCATCTGTTTCCCTACATAGCATCTAGAACAACACTTGGCATGTAGCTCTCAGCATATGTTTGTGGAATGACTAGTAAGCTCCAAACATACAGCATTTATTATGCATCAGACACAGCTCAATATAGTATAACATCTATATATGCTCATATAAACTCCACCAACACCCAAATGACACTTCTCGTCACCCCCATGTTACAGGTGCAGACCCTGGGTCACTGAGGGTGAAGTACCTATCTAAGGTCCCATAGCTAACAAGTGTCAGTTGCTGGAGTGCATTCCAGCCCAGGTGGCCTGGCTATAGAGTATACTCACCCCAGAACAGAGAGACTAAACAACCCTTCATCTCCAGGCTTGCAAAAGAAAGCCCCAATGACAACCACCAGGAATTAGCAACTAAGCTTTCTCTACTTTGCTAAGGTGGTGGTTGGCTTCCTGGAACTTCCTAGACTGTGCAGGTCTTGCAGGCTGCATCAGAGTTGGTGAAAAAACAATGGCTTGATCAAAGAAGCACAGGAAAGCAGCGGGACGGCCCTGAGTTCTGACTCCTGGATGGTGGTCCAGCACCCTCTTTAATGAGGGACTTACCCACCCAGCCTCTCTGCAGAGGCAGCTTCATGTTCACATGGTAGGGCCTTTAGACAGCTGGCCAGCAGCAGAAGTCACAGGTATCTGTTGTCATCTGTCAATATTCTGCCTTATTGTCTGTCAGGGCCAGGGCAGCTCTGTTCCTGAAAGAAGGTCTGTTATAAACCTGGTCCCTGTCACAGGAGATTTCTGGGATGGACAAAGGGTGCAGAAGAAAATGACAAGGCCATGGATTAAGAGCAGTTGGTTTCTTTAATGTCTTTCTGACATATCATAATTGGACTTCCCTGAATGCCTGCTTCTAGGTGATACTGGTCAGGTCAAACTATGGACAGACTGGACAGTCCTTTTTAATATATTGATGGTTTTAGAATGCTTACTTTACTTTTAAATTGCCCAGTCTCCTAATACTCAACAAATATTTAGCTGACACCTAGAGTGTGCCAAGCACTGTCTTATGTAGTAGGCAGGGAGAAAGAATAAAACAAGCGACAACTCCCACCATCCATGCCCAGCCCCAACCCATAACTAGCATCAACAAACTTCTACCAAGTGCCAGGCCTTCAAAGAGGACATAGGAACCCACTATTATAAGTGCTATCCTAACTGGGAGGGTCATGGGGGCGCAGGGAGAAATCGCTTTAGAAACCAGTAGGCTTTGCTGGGGACAGAAACTAAGGAAAGCAACTCCAGTGGGGAAAGCATGTGCAAAGACCCCTCACACAAAAGCATGGACAGCGTGGCCAGTACTGCAAAACCCAAGACATCAGCTCAAGGAGGAGAGAGCTGGGAGAGAGGGCAAAGCCAAGATCTTCTAGGAAACTTAGATTATCTTGAAAGCACAGGGCATCCCTGAAGAACTTAAAGAGGATGAAGACATCATGAGATTTACAATCCAAAACAACTGTTCCATCCACCAGTGTGTGGGTTGATGAAACTGAGCCAAGAGAAAGAAGAGGGAGGGCAGGTAAGAGTGAGAGGGTTTGCAAGCTAACAGCTGAAATGTGATGTAGTATGTGACACTAGTTAGTAACACAGCTTATCCACCAAACTCGGTGTCATAGGATGTATAACGGAAATAGGTACAAATCAAAGGTCCAGACGACATATTCTGAAATGAATGGGTCACTGCAACATTAATGTAGAGCCTCTTTTTTGCTGTTTTCCAACTATTAATTCACTGGTGTTAAGAATACAGGCAGCAATCCAAAATCGCATCCCTTTGGAACAGATATTGTTAGAACAACATTTTCCCCATTTCACATCAATGTCGCTATTATTGTGAAGAAGATGTCATGAGGTCTGTATAAACAGGATCCAGGGATATAATGCATTGTTAGAATGTGGATCCCTTACTGTATTATCAGAACACTATGGATTATGAATCACTTCAATTCAAAGTAGAATTTCCAAGTTAAAAAAAAAAAAATCAGAGACTGTTCAGCCCACAACTTCAATATATGGATCAGATCTTCAGCTCTTCTATTCCCATTCCTTAAACTACGCTTCTCAGCTTCCCACACCCTACTAGTCCATAACCCATGATGCATTCAAAGTTCCTCCCATTCCGAAATGTTCTTTGCATCTCACTAGTTTTATCATCCAGTCTTTGGAGTTCAGATAGTACTTATTTTAATAACTTGTAAAGTGAGATCACTATCATACCATGGGTTGACTACCTGGAAGAACTGTATAGACAGGGGATTGTTAGCCTATCTATTTCCTAGGGTTATTTGATGTGCCAGGTACCTGCCTATTTCATTCCCAATCTATTCTTGTCCTTTTTTTTTTTTAACCGAGCTTGAAACATGCAAATTACATTTCCTGGCTTTGTATTTCTGAGTATGTCTCACCAACGGAGGCCCATGGAGGGATTGGAGGATAGGAGGTGAGAAGACTCCAGGGTATTCTATTCCCAGCTCTCTTAGCTTTGGATGGCCTATCTAGGAGGAACCACCACTCCATGGCCCCTCTGTGGCTCTAGCTGCTAACGGTGACCCAGGCCTCTGGTGCCACCACCTGTCTCTCTATCCCTCCTGCCTAAGGATTGTACAACATCCTTTTGTTACTAATCGCTGCCTTGTCCCAGTGTTCCCCTCTGGCTTTTCAGCTCTTCCATCACCCACTCAATCACCACCTGCATTGAATTCTCTGTGTGAAACACCTAGGGAGATTTCTAATTTCTGAATGGATCCCAACCAATACAGTAGACATAAGAAAACATGTGGGGGGAAAAAAAATAACTAACCTTACCATAAATGTTCTTTCTTTCAAAGGCTTGCTCTAGGTGTTAAATTCAAGATGTCAGTGGTAAAGGTTACAAACTCTTGTCAGAAAGTCCAGGCTTCGGGTGCTCATTCTGACATATACTAAGCCGATCCCAACTTCAGTTTCTCCTTCTGTAAATCAGGGCTAAGAGCATTGTCGGTAGGTCGAATTGAGAGGACCAGTGTTCATCTGTATACACCAGCACAGATCCCAGTGCACAGACCTCAAGGTTAGCTATGATTATTAATAACAGTGAATAACAACAACCCAGACAAATCTAGGAGACTGGTACTATTATTCCCCATGAGGTGCAGTAACACCTGATGCCACACAGCTAACCAAGAAAGATAGTGGGGCCGAAACTAATTCGAAGGCTTTTGTTTTCCCACCATAAGGAGTAGGCCCTCTGTGGGAAACGATAAAGGAGGCTGCAAACCTGAAGTCAGAGCTACCTGGCTCCCTGGTGTTTTCCCTGCACTTCTGCGAGGGCAGAGCATGGGAGGAGCCGGAATCCTGACAAGTGCCTCCAGCAGGCTGGCAGAGAGCTTTGACTGCAGACGAGGGGCTGCAGGGGTGGCAGCAGGAAGGGCTTGCTGGGGGAAGCTGCACCCCCCCAACCTGTGAGGTGCTGGCAGGGGAGCCTGGAGTGGGCCTCACCTTCTCATTACTCCCTGCTGAGGGGTAAGGGCTAATGGACTGTCAGTCCAGGGGGACGGTTGGAAGCTCGGCAGCAGCACGCTCCTCAGCATCCGGGTCTGAACCTGTGACCTGCGCTCCCACACAAGGGCCATTACCACCCCCGAGACTGCTGGCATTAAGATTCCCTCATTACTGGCCATGCAGATTGTTCCAGAGATAATGAGGTGGCAAGAGAGGAGGCCGTCCTGGGGGAACTTCCAAGAGCCAAGCCTTCGACAGTGGCTGAGCTCCTAACCTGCCGTTTTAGAAAATCTCACTCTAAATTGCCAGGAATAATTTTCTCCAGGGAAACTCTGACCCTTCTCTTTGTCTTTCTTCTTAGACTATGTGCCAAAAGATGTATAATGCCTTCCGCACTCACCCCTCCTTCCTGTCCATTGTTTAGCTTTCCTTCAGTCCCTTCTCTCATCCACCAACACTCCCCCCCCCTTTTTTTCCTGCATTCCTTCCCTCTTCTCCCCCTTTATTCTTCAATTCCTTCACTTGCCTTCCTAACTTAAGCTTTGTGGTCAGAAGCATTATGGGTTAAATCCCACCCCACCCCTGCTCCCTGGTAACCAGAGGTTTGGGGCATATTTCTTAACCTTTTGGAGCTTCTGCTTTCTCACATACCAGTGGGCTAAGATTGTCAAGAATTGGAGATTATTAAATAAGCTCATTTTCAGAAAGATGTGTATGGCCTATGGCACATAACCAGCACAGAATAAACACGGGTCCCCTCGTGGCACTAGCAAAGTCTTAACCGAGTTGATGATTTTGGTAACACGTTAAGTCCGAAGGTGACTCTGGAAGGCAGGGCAAGACCTGCTTTGTTTTCCCAAGGATTTCTCCTTCTGATACAGAAGAAAAACCTGGGAATTTGGGGTTTTATTAAATGAAGTGAAAATAAATGTTTTGCCTGGTGGCATATAAAATTTCTAATAACTGACCTTTTTTGCATTTTGTTTATCTGGAGCCAAGCAAAGTGAAGTGAAGTGCACCAGGACAACTAATATGCTCATAATAGCCAAACCATTCATTTGGGCTGAAAGCATTTTCCCTCGTAGGACAAACTTGTAGGCGAAAAATCCCTTTTTTTTCTATTGTTGTTCTCATTTTTTCATTCTATTTTCTATGGATTTTCTTCCTAAAGTAGGACTAATAACTACTTTAAATCCCTTTGCAACTAGAAAGGATATGAGTAAGGTAGCAAACACTGAAATATCGTAATTTTATTTGTATTTTTAATTACTAGAGAGGTTAAATGCATTTCCATGGAAGGTTTCAACAATACTTTGCTTAGTGTTCCCATTGTAACTGCTTAGTATCCATCTGGTATCTTCTCTACCACACTGTGAGCTTCTGGAGAACGGAGTCTGAACATGACTCTGCTTTGTACCCTTTGTGGAATGCAGTAGAAGAGCTGAGGGTCTCTGAGTAATGAATAAAAAAGCTTTAGCCCTTTGCCAGGTGCTGATGCTAGGGACAGTGAGGTGGGAGCTCTCTGGGATAGTTCTCAGTTCCAAGATTCGTATATTCTGTGTGTCACTCACTGAATGGAGGAAACCGACTAAGTGCTGTTGGCCTAGGTTTAAAGTTCAGTTGTCACTTCCGGACTGTGTCACCTTGGACAAAATTGCTTCATCTCTCTGGGCCTCAGTTCTTTTAACTATAAAATAAAGATATTCTAGATAAGCTCCAGTATCTCTTAATTCTTATCAAGACAGGACATTTATGCAGCATATTCATAGGCTGAAAAATTACATTCAAATGTTAATTGCCCTGAAAATTTTGTTTTATTATTTCACTGATTATGTGGAACAGTGTCTTCCAATAGAAACATAATGTGGGCCAGGAAAGGGAGCCACATATGCATTCTCAAATTCTCCAGTAGCCACAGCGAGAACAAAGAAAAGGGTAGAATCTAAATGATAAGCCTTGTTTAAATAGAAACCAAAATGTTATCCCATTAACATGTGGCACTAGCTATGTTCTAGCTGCTCCACAGCCACGTGGCTCTCTGGTTAGACACATGGCACAGAGGAGGTGGCCCTTATTGCCCCTATGCCTTCAGGTACAAGCACCAAAGAGAGGTGTCTCAACAATGAAGCTGGAGTCCAGGGTGTCCCACTAACCATTATCGCACATCCTTTGCTCCCATTGTCCAAACCTGAAACATATGTAATAATTGTGATCTCTATTTTGAGAAGGAAAACATTAAGTTCTTTTTTTTTTTTTTTTTTTAAAGATTTATTTATTTATTCATACAGAACTGGGGTACAGGCCAGAGGCTCAGGGGCGGTGAGAGGCTTCACCAGAGACAGAGCGGGGAGCAGAACAGGCAGATCGACGAAGTACACTGCTGAGGGGAGCAGTGGGCGGGTCAGGAGAGGTCTGGCTCGCCATGTGGTCTCCTCCGGGGCAGGCGGCAGGCGGGAATCGAACTCACACGGAATCGAACTCACACGGAAGTGGCTTCAGATTCTCAGTGCTGCGCTTTAACCCGCTGCGCCACCAGGGAGGGCCAAACATTAAGTTCTTTATGTGTTTATGGCCAAAGGATTTGATATGATTCACCAGTCAGGGGGACCAAACTGAAGTCAGTCTCATAGAATAAAAATAAAAAAAGACTTTCATGCTATTCCTTACATTCAAGAAATACAGGCTCTTCTGCTGATGCTGTCTCAGGCCAGGAAGTGAATGAGGAATGAGGTCTCCTGTGTGTGTGTGTGTGTGTGTGTGTGTGTGTGTGGTGTTGAAAGTCTATTCAAAGACTGTCCAGAATCCAGAACAATGAAACATAAATAATCTGACCTCTTTTCCAGTGATAATTTTGCTTGCAGTCAGTTAAGTCACTCTGAAAAACTCTGCAAAGTCTTTTGAGTCATCAGGTAAAGAATTGGTTATGTTTGGTATATTTCAAGTTTGACATTTGCTATGAGCTTGTAGTGAACAGAATATTTGATTAGTTGGAATAATCATTTGAAGTAGAGAATGGATTTTGGAGTTGGACTTGACTGTTAAACATGACATCTATTATGTGATCTGAAGTTTAAAATTTATACTCTTTCAACTTCAGCTTTCTTATCTGCAAAATGGGGATAGTTCTTTTCAGGATATTTTTATTAATCATATTCAGTGAATATTTATTGAGTGATACTAGTAAACTTGATATTGAATGAAATGCCATATACCTCTTCCTTCAAGGTTCTTTAGCCTGGTAGGGAAAGCAAATATTGTAAAGGGGGACATGCAGAGCACTATGAAAGCATGAACTTGGGGATATTATGGGGTAGGTCTATGGCAGGTCACCATGAAGAAATGATATAAATGAAGACTGTAACAATAAGTTGAGATCATCTAACCGGATAGGACACTGTTCTATGCAGACAGAATAGTATGTGCAAAGGCTCTGAGGTGAGGGAAAGAGAGAACAGGGCACATTTGAGAACCAGAATGGGACCAATGAGGTAGGTATTAGTGGGTCGGGTCCAGCAGAAATTTTTGAGCCTGAAAGCATTAAAGTCTATACTCAAAAGACATGAAGCCCTTGCTATATATTAAACAAGAGAGTGACATTATATGTTTTAAAAAGCTACATGTTTCATAGCTCCATAGTGAAATATAGATTCAGTGACAGAGGAAAGAACCAAGTTGAAGCTTAAACAGAAATAACAATGAAACAAGATGGGGTTTGGGATGTGACATGTGATAGTATAATGAAGACAAGATGGTTAATCCAAATAATAGTTAGGGGATAAGGGATTGAATAAACCAGATTGCTGTATCTTCATGAGATGCTGAAGTGTTGGATTAGTGCTGTTCCTAAATAGCTATAGAGCATTCAGCAAATTTTTATTAATGTTCCACTATATGCTGCATACTTTTCCAGGTACTGATGTAACCTTGATAAACAAAACAAGCCAAAATTCCAGTCCCTCATGGAACTTACATTTTCTTGGAAATAGGACAAGAATAATATGTGCAAGTAGTCATATGGTAGGGACCAATGAGTACTGATTTGACAGAGAGAAACCCAATAAATCCTTCTGCATGCTGAACCAACACTGATTCCAAACAATAGTCTGATTCCCATACTGCCATAGTTCCATCAATAACCTCTTGAGCTTGCATTTACTTCCCATTGTCTCCCCTAAGGTATGGACCCACACTATTGCCTGATGCTTATTTTTATTTACATGTTACCCAAAAAAGGAAACAAAGAGCGGGGAGGAGTCAGCCAGCAAAAATAAAACTGGCACTAAAAGTTAAGGCTCTTCCTGTGGAACATGAATGATAGACCAGCACCATGAGGTCCTTTGTATCACAATTCTAGAAGATGCCTCTTCTACAACTGAAGACACTATGTCTTCTAAGTGTTTTGGACTGAAAATCTTGTTTAGGATTATGTGGTTAACCTGGTTTCAACCCTGGCTCAGGTATGCATTCCTTGTAAATCTCTTAATCCCGAAACTACTTTCACATGATATATAAAATTAGTGTTAAAATGTCAATTTCATCAGTTTCAAAGGATACATCATATGTAAAATGCTTGATTACAGTGCCATTACTAATAATTTTAGTTGCCTGTGCTCCTTCCATTCTTCTACCAGAGAGACAACAGAGCAGTCCCTGTATCCATAATGAAAAAAAATAAAATAACCTATGATTTAAAGAGTCTACCAGGCCCTTCCTGGTGGCGCAATGGGTTAAAGCACAGCACTGAGAAGCTTAAACCACTTCTGATGAGTCACTTCCGATGAGTTCGATCCCCACCTGCCCGGGAGGAGATCCACATGGCAAGGCAGACCTCTCCTGACCTGCCCGCTGCTCCCCTCAGCAGTGTACTTTGTCGATTTGCCTGTTCTGCTCCCTGCTCTGTCCCTGGTGAATCCTCTCACCCTACACATCTCTGGCCTGTACCCCAGTTCTCTATGAATAAATAAATAAATCTAAAAACTAATAATAAAAAAAATAATAAAGAGTCTACCAGCTCAAAGTCTTCCTTCCACTGCTCTATCTGTTTTCACAAATCCCATGCCATTCATCTCTTGGTTCAGGTTTCTTGCCTCAGTTTCATAATGCCTCTCAGGTTTCTTGCCTCAGTTTCATAATGCCTCTCAAATTCCATGTTTCCACCAACAGATATGCATGAGGACACCAGCTTCGGTATTTACTAGCACCAACCACAGCATTAATGAGAAGTATTTACACGCTGAGGGGTGAGAAACCTGCAACTCCTGGCTGCAGTGAAGGCAGGGTTGCCCGCAAGGCTGCTGGTTACAGCTAGACATAAAACCCATTATCGCTCATTGGCCGTTCAGACATAAAACTGCTTGGTCCTGCAAAGATATTTCCCCACCGAGGGGATAAGTTTAATAAGAACCACAGATGATAGTAAAAAGCACATTTATTTCCTATAACCTACAGAAACTCTTTATTGCATATAGGATAAATAACAGGCCTCTGTGAATTACTGGTCCATAATTCTGCCGAGGAGGTTTGGGGCATGGAACCCAGTGGGGAGAAACTGCTGGCTTAAACACCAGAGCCTAGAGTTGAAGAGGCTCAGGAAGAAGATGAGTTTCTGTGTAAAAGAGACAACAACCCGCTGTCAAGCAATGGTCCAGCACAGCCTCATCCGCGAGGCCATGGGCCGCCTTTCTGCTCAGCAGCGGGTGGCCTAAAGCAAAATTACTAAGCAATAAAAATATTATCTTGCCTCGTAATGATTTTCAAAGCAACATCATAACCCATCGTTTCATGGTGCCCTTACAATTGCCTTGGAGATCACAAGGGAATGTTATCCCCGTTTTACAGGTGGGGGAATATCATTAATGATGGGTGCTTAGGATTGCAGAAAAGGCCTATGTGTCATTCAGAATGCAATCCCTTTAGAAAGGCCTCTCATAGGAAGTATGAGATCACTTTGTAGTACATCTAAAAGTAATATAAAGATATATGTCAATTACATTGCAACTAAAAAACTCAAAAAAGCCAGAATTCTCACCTCTCTCCTGTAGTCTCTCTGACCTCTTTGCACTCAGCCCCCAGGTGGCACCCTTTTTCTCTCAAATGCACCTGTGTGCCATCCCCACCCCCAGTGCCATTGGTCTCCCCTCCACTGGGACCTCCGTCCCTCAGATATGGAAGGGCTTCCTTTGTTCAAAACTCACAACTCGTGATTCCCCTTGTCACTATAGTACAACCCACAACATCCACGAATTTGTTGCCCTTTCCCTCCCTGGTCCCTTCTCTGTGCTGCTTTTATCCCTTTCCTTTTCCTGATAGTCTTTTTCCTTGTTTGTTTGTCTACTGTCTATTTTCCCCACTGGTAAGCAAGCTATATGAAAGTGGAGGATTTTGTTTCCTTTTCTTGCCCCTGCCAAACAGAACACATAACAGCTGCTCACAAACACATCGTGAGTGAATGAGTGTAGGAATGCATGAACTCGTGCTGGATGGTGAGATGGTGGCTGATCACAGGACTTCAGAGAAGTCCCACTGAGACTGCTATTCACTGCTACTCATAATAACCACTAGAGAAGTGGGTGCTTGTTGAATATTTACTACAAGTGCAAAGCACTTGTAAAACCCTTTAGTGGTAGTGGTGTATATTGTCTCAAAAACCACAGAGGGAGGCGATGCCCAAAGTCACACAATTGGTTGGAGGAGGAATGAGTCGGTGGTTTGAATGCAAGCCTGTCTCACCCAGATCCATGTTCATTCTGAATGTTAGGTTATATTTTCTTTCTCATCAAAACATCATTTGCCTGTGTTCTAAATCCTAGACTACATTTTCATCTGTGTCCTAGTGCAAGATGTCATCTGTCTGCCTCTACAGATCCACTCTAGTCTTTTCCATTTGGCTCAATGCCCCACAAGGCTGATATGTGTAAGATACATCAACGAGGCCTCTTGTCCTCACAGCTGGGGGAGACAAATGGGGTCCCAACAATAAACCAGAGGAAAGAAAGAATCAACAGGGTATTTATTCTCCTGGGTCCATCCCTCTGTTGTCACGTGGGCTGGCTGCATCCTACAAAGGGCACAGCTCTTCTCCAGGCGGTCCTCTTCATCTTTCTGTTTCTGAGCTCCAGTATCTGTAGCTCATGTACAGTTTGTTATCATCCAGTGGCCAGCTCTCTTTTTCATGGCTCCCTTTTACCCTGCTCACACATCTGTAAACAATCCCTTCATTACACCCTCCTTGAATTACCCTAACTCAAGCATGCCATCTGTTTCCCGCTGGGAACGTGACTGATGACGTGCTCTGTAAACTCTGAGCTCTGATTTTTCCCTCTGGTCTCACTCAACCTGATTCTCCCTTCTTCAAAAGGAAGCTGTGTTTTATACATGAGATGTGCCAACAGATTGGGGAGTTCCAGAGTCCTCTAGACATCATCAGTGCTCACCAACGTTGGTTTGTTGCTATTATTTATTATGAATCTCTATATAGCCTGGTGCCTAGCTTTTTTACTTTCATTCACTTTCACTTCCCATGCCCAGTTTCATTGTACTGGGTTGAATGCTGTTGAAATTCATGTCTTCCCAGAACCTTTTTTTTTGGAAACAGCATCCTTGTACATGAAATTAGTTGAGCTAAATGAGGTTCCACTGGAGGAGAGTGAGCCCTAATCCAATAACTGATGAACTTAGAAGAAGATCAACAGAAACATAAACAGAAGATGGCCAGGTGAAAGCAGAGGAAGAAATTGGAGAGAGGCAGCCATTAGTCAAAGAATGCCAAGGCTTCTGGCAAGGGTCAGAAAGAAGGAAGAAGCAAGGAAGGATCCTGCCTTGAAATGGAGATGGTCCAGGCAAAAGGGATAATGAGTGGGTAGGATGAGTTGTCCCAAGTCCCTTTTAAACAGTGGACTGAATCAAGAAGAGGCAGAACCTATTCAAACAATTCATCCCACTATACTGACTGTGAGGTACATGGTTGACCAAAAGCATTCGATCCTGACCAATGACTATCACTATTTCCTGGAGGGAGAAAGCTGAGAGCAGCATGAATAGTTGGACTGTAACCTGACTGTCCATATGCCTAGGCCTAGCCCACCCCAGAACATACACTGATGCTGCTCTACCCCACCCCCACCTCATGTACCTACCCTTTAAATATCCCCATCTAACTCACTTCTAGGAACCAGGCTAAATTATTTTCCCACACTGGTTCCCCCATGTATGAATCTCGAATAAAGCCATGCTTGGTTTAACTCCACCCAGTGAATTCACTCTCTGGTGAATTCTTTCCCCAAAGGGCATGGGACACACTCTTTTGAATTGGGACCCGTAATAAAATCTTCAGAGAGAGCCTGGCCCTGCCAACATCTTAGCTTTGAACTCTAGAATCTCCAGAACTGTGAGAGAATGAATCTATTGTTTTAAGACATTCATTTGGTGGTATTTCATTACAGCAGCCCTAGGAAACTGATACATGCACTAATTGTACCTTGCAACTCCCCTGAACTTTGAGTTCCCACAAGGCAACACTCTCTCACCTCCTGATCTTTGCATAAGCTACTTATTCCTTCTGCTTTAGAGACTCTTCTCTTTTCCCCACCTGGCCACTTCATTTATGAGATCTCCCTGCTTAATGAAACCCTCCTCCAAAATTCACTATGGCTTTACCCTTTAAATGTGTGCAAGGGCATTCAATACCTTGCATCCCCTTGCATAGAGGCTGTGCGGCGGGTCATCCTTACACAGTAGGTTTATGAGGAAAGTGGGATGCACTAATTTTTTTAAAACTATTTATTTATATACACAGAACTGGGGTACAGTCCAGAGCTGTGGAGGGTGAGAGTATTCACCAGAGATAGACTGGGGAGCAGAACAGGTAGATGGACTGAAATACACTGCTGAGAGGTACAGCAGTGAGACAGGAGAGGCCTGCCATGCCATGTGGGTGACCCCTGTAGTGGGGGGGGGTGGAATTTGTGCTGCAGTGGTTGCGATAGCTTCATAGTGCTGTGCTTTAACCCACTGTGCCACCAGTGAGGGTCCGCTCTCTCTCTGCTGCATCCATCGTGCCTGGCGGGCGCTAACACTGACTCCACTCACTGAGGACTTACTGCATGCTCACTTCTAAGTTCTTTAGTTGTATGAACTCATTTACTCCGCCTTCCTACCCTATGAGGTAGGGACTATTAATTTCCCCCATTTTACACTGGCCACAATGGAAAGCTCAGGCTGAGACAGCCAGTGGCCCATCTGCGTTATTCTTGGCACTCTTCCAGGTGTACTCTGCAATTCCACTAGCAACCCCACCATATGATTTCGGTTTCCAAGTGAGAATCCATCTTTGCCTTCAACTCATTTATGCCGCCCGCTCCCACTATATCACCCACGCTTGACTGTTGCATGGAGCAATAACTCTCTGCCAGCCTCCGAACAGTTTTCTCAGTAATCAAGAAGGCACGATTGATTCAAAGTGTTAATATTTACTCACCACTGAGACCACCGGGGGCCTCGTCACTCACAGCAATGCCACCCGCTAGAGCTCAAAAAATGCAGGATTCACAACAGCCTCTGTACAAGCTGATGATGGGAGATGTGAGCCTCTTAGATAGGTAAAATCTCATCACATAAAGATGTGCACCTTCTGCCCTCCCTGGGTTTTCTGACATACAGATGAGAAGTGGTTTAAAGTAACATAAATGGAAATTGGATGCCTGTGCATGCCACTGAATCCTGGAGTTCCTGAATTCTCATTCATTCATTCAGTTGCCAGCCATTAAACATGTTCTGTGTGTGACAAGTATTCTACCAGCTACTAGGAATACATCACAAGACAAAAGGAAGGAGGCACCCTGTCTGTCTTGCTGTCCTCAGGCAAGCCCACGCCTGGGACTAGTGACCATCTGGTCTACCTCAACTCCTTAAGGAACAAGTGGACTAACTCAGAGAGAAAAGTGAGGAACTCACGCTGGCTGTTTGCAGGGAAGGTGTCAATTTCACCCACTTCCTCCAAACACAGCCCTGCCCCAAACTGCTCCCTTCCCTCTGATGCTTCCCTGGGCTGTTCACTGCCATCACCTTCCCTGGATGCATCATGGGTACAACGTCGGCAACCTCAGCTATGCTAAGTTTCAGCTGTGGAGTCACAGGGAAATCACTGAGACCCGTGAACTTTTGTGGTTTTATCCATAAAATGATAAAGAAAATGACAGTAACTGTTTCATCGGGCTCTTGAGGCAACCGAGTGGGTTAGCAAGCAAAGTGTTTAAAACAGTGCCTGACACAATGGGCATGAGTTAGTTCTATTATCAATGTTTTTATCACCTGGAAGAAGCTAGATACACACACGAGAGTGTCACCATCCATCTAGCATCTCCTTTTACTTGTATATACTTTTATGTATTTGTTTAATAGGTATTTATCCATCGGATACTAGGCCCAGTATTAGAATAATTAGAGATACAAAGACAAATAAAACAGTCTTTTCCTCAAAGAGCACACAGTCCAAAAGGCAGACAGGCCAGAAAGAATTAACAATAATTGGATGTACTAACTGGAGTCCTCTACCGTACTTAATCCTCCCACCATCTATTGATGAAGCACTGGCTACGATCAGCTCCATTTCACAGAAGAGGACATGACATCAGAATGAGGTTAAGCTATTTTCCCAAGTAAAGGTCAGAGAAAGGAGCCCAAAGGCTCCAGAGCCAACACTCACAGCCCCTGGGTTGCTACCACACTGAGAAGAGTGACAGGAGACAGTGTGGGAAGGCCACACAAAGGGACTAGCTTTGGTCATGAGAGAAGGAATTTTCATGTGCAGAGCAGAACATAGCAAGCACAGGACAAAGGAAAGCCTGAGCAAAAAGGAAGCAGGGAGGGAACCCCTGGGGGTCGCAGGTAAGGGTATGCTGACCTGAGACTACCCCCTGGATGGAGGTATGTGGCAGAAGGAGAGATGGGGAAGGAGATCAAAGCTGGGAGGCACCCAAGGAGCCTGGACTTTTTCTTACAATCAGTAAGAAATTCACCTGCTAAGACAAGGCTTGACCTGGAATTTAAGGGAAAAAACAAAGATTGAACAGTGTTCCCAGGACTGGGTTCCTTCTCCAGCTGTCTGAGCCTCTCAGCTAAGGAGCAGGCAGGGGAGGGCCAGATTTGTGACGCCACTTCTTTGCCTTATGGTCCATGCTGCAGAGCAAAAGCTCAGACGCTTGCAGACAGCGCAGTTTTTTATCCTGTGCTTCCTTCTCCTCACTGATTAACCTTGGAAGAACCACTTTACCTTTCTGAGCCCGTTTTGTCCCCTGGGCAGAAAGGATTGGTTAAAGCTGCCTCCACAGAGAAGGCGAGTGGGAGGGGGAAGTGAGAAATTTAAGGGACTCAGAAAGGATGACTCCCTCCTGAGGGTCCTTTCCTCACGTTTCCATCCTTGGCAGGGCCTGTGGGAGTCCTCTGCCTGGAGCCCACTACATTTGGAAGGATGTTAGTAGGAAAGCCGGTCTCTGGTTTTATAAGTAAATGTGCACGGTACTGGGATAAACTGCCAGTTCCCTGCTACCTGGACCAGGAGCCCTGAGTCGTTAGACAAAAGGTAACATTAGCCTGAGCAGCATTTCCCTGATTACAACCACTCACACACCCCTCCCACAACCCCACAACCCCACCTGCCATGACATCACTTTCTGATGTGGGGCATCTGGCTCCTTGGCCACTGTTCGGGGAAACCAGCCAAGCCAGAGGCACAGTGCCTCCCTGCTGCTTCCTCCAAAGTTCCAACAAGAATGTAGAGGAAAAAGAAGGGTTCTTGACCCCCCAGGTCCCATTCACTTTCTTAGGGAGGGCAGAGGACAAGTTGTAGCTAGAAGAGGATGCTCAGGTTCTGAGATGACCTTCATTGGCCTTGTCACTTCACACACACGGCCTTGACATTCAGAGCAGGGAGGGCATGTATGTAAGACTACAGGTGAGCACCAGCTGCGTGACCTTGAGCTTCCGAGGGCCACCATGTAACAGCCACTGGGTGACTTCAACAACAGTGTTTATTGATTCACAGTTCTGAAAGCCAGTAGTCCTAGGTCAGGAAGTGAGAGGCTTGGCTCCCTCTGAGGTCTGTGAGGGTAAATCTGCATCATGGTCTCCCCCAGCTTCTGGTGGCTTCAGATAATCACCACATCCCCTGGTGTGTAGAAGCATCACATGATTTCTTCTTCACCTTTATATGACGGTGTCTGTGTTCATAGAATAATAGTCCTGTTGGACTAGGGCCAGGCCTAATGGTGCTCATCCTAACTAAGGATGGTTACATTGCCCTGTTCCCAGTACGGGCACATTCTGAGGGGCCAGAAGGTTGAACACATCTGGAGGGGGAGGGGAAGTTTTAAGCCATAATGTCCTCTGAGGAGGTTTCCTTCTCAGTGGACTGGGGATAATAAAGCTTGTATGATAATTAAATGATATAGTGAAGTTCCTCAAAGGAGTAGTAGGTGATGCCCTGTCACAAAATGGGGGGAGGCCTCTCTTTTACAGGAAATCTGCTATTCATAAATTAACCAAGTTAATTCTCTAACATGCCTCTGGTAGGTTTTTTTTTTTTTTTAAGATTTATTTATTTATATATACAGAACTGGGGTACAGGCCAGAGGAGTGGTGGGTGAAAAGATTCACCAGAGACAGAGCGTGGAGCAGAACAGACTGACTGACGAAGTACACTGTTGAGTGGAGCAGTGTGTGGGTCAGAAGAGGTCTGCCACACCTTGTGGATCAGCTCCCTGGCTGGGAATTGAACTCGTGCTGCAGTGGCTTAAGAGAGCTCATAATGTGGTGTTTAACCCGTTGCGCCACCAGGGAGCACTCGCCCCTGGTAGTATTTTTAAGATTATTTAATCTAACTTATATTTTGAGTAGTAAGGAAACTGAGTCCAACCAAAGAAAAGTCATTTTCTGCTTAAATGACATGTCATGAGCTCAAACTAATTTTTTTTCTTGTACTAGAAGTCCTCTCATCTAAAATCTTGCCATTTGTGACAACATGGATGAAACTAGAGGGGATTATGTGAAATAAATCAGAAGAAGAAAGATGATTTTGCTCATATGTGGGATATAGAGCAACAAAAGAAAGTAACAGACTAAACTAAACCAAAACAAACCCTAGAAATCTGACTGCAGGATTAAGGTTACAAGAAGAGGAGAGTGGGAAGAAAGGAACACAGGGTGAGTAGGATGTCCAAGGAAGGATGATGGGGAAGGAGATGTGAGCCGATTCCCCAAAACGATACACAGTGTGGTAAATCAGTATTGCCATGAAAAAAAAAAAACAAAAAACAAAAAACCTCCAACAACACAGTCTGAAAATAAAATGAAATCACTAATTTTTTAAAGAACCATCTCATCCAGGGAAAGATTCTCTATATTAAAATATCCTCTATATAACTCCTCTCTTCCATACAATATCACTCCGTTTGTCTCATTCATGTGGCATGAATTGTCTTTCTTGAACCTCTTCTTGTTATCACCCTATCCAAGCTTTGCTACAATACAACCAAGAAACCCAGGACAAAGAAAACTTGACCCGAATGCAAAGCCTGGGAATAGGCTTAGATAGTTAGTTGCAGAGTTTGTCAAAGGTCAGGCCTCACCAATGACAAGGCAACATTTAGGCTTCAAGTGGTGGAGTTTTGTTTTTTTTTAATCACTTTCAGAATGGCTGTTGTTATATGATCTTCAACCTGAACTCATGCAGAAACAGAAACAACAAAAAGAGAAAAATAGAAACACCAATCTTGAAACATGTGAAGGTGTGAGGTTACATGAACCTTGGCCTTACTTCTCCTTGTCCAGTGCTTTCTCCTGTACTGCATGGTTTAGCATGTGGCTCTTGTCCTATCCATGGTACAAGGAGGGCTTCTAGAGAAAGGACCTGGCCCCTGCCCACGTTATTCCAGCAGACTTTGACTGGTTTTCCCTGCATTAGCGAACATCCACACAGCCATCCAAGAATCACCTTTGGATCACCATTCTTATAGCACGCCACGCTACATCAAATGTCAAACAATGTTCAAAGCCACACAGTGAACACACAAGATGTCATCCCAAGGTCCCCACCCTCCAGGTACTGGTTGGAAACACTCACTGTGGCTTCAGGAATCCCAGCCTGATGCTGATATTCAATCAGAGGATCGTAGGCAATGGTCCTGTCTGGGCACCTGGTAGCTTTATGCTTTGAGAAAATCTCTGGGAGGCCTTCCTGTGGCCTAGGGGTCAAGGCTCAGTGTTATCACCTATCACCACTGAGACCAGCCTGCGATCAATCCCTGGCCAGGGAGCTGAACCACATGGTGCA
This sequence comes from Condylura cristata, assembly GCF_000260355.1. Classification (NCBI taxonomy): domain Eukaryota; kingdom Metazoa; phylum Chordata; class Mammalia; order Eulipotyphla; family Talpidae; genus Condylura; species Condylura cristata. Next base: position 32,845,301 of record NW_004567109.1, read on the forward strand.
GCAGACCTCTCCTCTTTCACCCACTGCTCCCCTCAGCAGTGTGTTTCAGTAGATCTGCCTGTTCTGCTCCCCACTCTGTCTCTGGTGAATGCTCTTACCTCCACACCCATGGTCTACACCCCAGTTCTTCTAAGCATAAATAAACAAATCTTTAAAATTAATTAATTTAAAAATAAATATTTAAATAAAAGAAAGCCTCTGGGCTTTTCCTAGCAACTCAATGAGGAGTGACAGCATGCATTATGCTCTCCCTCCCATGGATGGGGTCAAAAGGACCAGACACAGGATCTGGGTGGGCCACTTGTAAGACCTGTCAGGAAAGCACAGGAAAAAAGACAACTCACTGTGGAAATAAACAAGACATAGAACTAAAAAGCCAAGTAAGGTCAGAATCCAAAATCCTAGCATATGAACTAATAAACCTGATTTATTGTGCGAGTGATTGCTTCATTCAGCTGGGCAACATGGGTTGATTGAGGATCTCCATGAGGCAGGCACTGGCTAGCAGTAAGCTGGCCAGCCTATGCTCACCACCAGGGAGACTCCGATCCTCGGTAGCACAATGTCCGAAGAGGCCCATTCCATTGGAACCTAGTGGGCTGCTTCAGGGACAGAGAAGTGCAGAGTAATTCCTGAAAATAAAGCAAGCATCAGAGCCTTGTGGCTGCTCTGGGGTCATGATGCCATAAACAATAATAGCGCCTTGACATGGCCTGGGGGTACAATAACTGAGGAAGGGTACAAGTCACCTTTGTCTTGTGTGGGGAAAGAATGACACCTTTACAATCGTCTCAATTTAACCTTATTGTAGAAAAATATTGGAGGAAGCGTTTGCAAGGAGCAGGAATCCCTGCAAATAACAATTTCTCCGAGGAGACTGTCCTGTAACCTAAGTCCAGTTTAGCCCACATGAGGATGATGGTAGTTAGCACTGTGGTCTGTTTAGAAAACAGAGAACTTGGAATCTAAATGTTTTTCAAGTCCACGACAAGCTAGACACCTTGGCCATGTAACTAGACAACTCAGCCTTAAGTCCCACCTGTAAAATGGGTATGTTCACAGCAAAATCCTGGGAGCCTACTATGTAGATGCTGTGATTTCCCCACATCACATGACCTGGCCCACAATTTAATGCTCTAAAGTTAGTCCTATGTAGTCATGACATTTTACCCTGGGAAAATGACACATGAAAAAATCCCAGCAAGTCACCGTTGCCACTAAATGGAACAGACAAGATTTGAGCTTCATAGCCTGAGTTCTTCATCCCTTTAAGAATAGCAACCCCTGGCCCTCCCTGGTGGCGCAGTGGGTTAAAGCACAGCACTGAGAAGCTAAAGCCACTTCTACATGAGTTCAATCCCCGCCTGCCCCGGAGATGACCACATGGTGTGGCAGACCTCTCCTGACCCGCCCGCTGCTCCCCTCAGCAGTGTACTTCGTTGATCTACCTGTTCTGCTCCCCACTCTGTCTCTGGTGAAACCTCTCACCGCCCCTGAGCCTCTGGTCTGTACCCCAGTTCTGTATGCACAAATAAATAAATCTTAAAAAAAAAAAAAAAAGAATAGTAACCCCTTCCCTGAGATGAAGGGAGGAATAATGAAATTGCATACATGAAAGTGTTTTTAAACATCACAGAATGCTACATGCATGTGAGGGGGGTTATTATTTCTCCCCTCCCAGGGCATGAATAGACTTCCAATAAACCAAGGAAACTCCATTTCAAATCCTCCTCTCCCTTTATTCTTCAACTGTTACAGTAAAACGAGGGCCTGGGGATTTGGGAAAACAGTCAGGAGCCAAGGAACCAGCTATGGAGATATGAGATGGGAGAGAATGAACCACGGGGCCTCGTTGTGCACACAATTTGCAAGCTGATATGCAGACTATTTGCTGGGACCAATTACTCTCATCTTAATTAATGAACACACAACCCACAATCTGTCTGAGAAATGAGAAAAAATATGGCACATGTTTGGAGGTTGTTGTGTGCCAGCCCCCAGATCTGGAAGCACCTTCCTCAAACTGCTGGGCTGGGAATCACCATGGAGACCACATTTGAGCAATTGAGATGACGCTGACATTTGGTTTGCACCAACCTCTCTGAAGTGCATGTGTGGAGTGTCTGCTGTGTGGCTGGCACTGGACTAGGCAGTGTGCCCTCGTCAGAGTAAAGGCAGATCTCTGCCTGAAAGGGTGGGGGCGGGGAGCTCATCAGCTGATGGCTCCAGCGTGCTCAGCAGAGTGCCTGGCACTGCTGGGCCTACCCAAGGATCGGGACTTGCTTTCTCATCAGTGAGCATGAGCAAGTGCTGATGCCAACAGATGCACTTAGTGAGTGCCTACTCTGAGCAGGGTACCGTGTTAATGAAGCAATCTGCATAGTTATTAAATCATTTAATCCTCACACTGATCCTGTGGCTGAATCGATTATGTGTTGCCAAGGTGTGTTGTGCATTTAAGCGCTCACGCGAGATCACTGGCTGGGCGGCGTCACTGTCAGGGTAGGAACCTCGGAAGTTTAGCTGCAAAGGTTGGCTGAGCTTTGGCATTACATACTATATTCATTTACCTGAGATCTGTTGAATGACTTTGAGGCAGACAAGAATCTTATATTTAAAGAAAGGAAACTGGGGGGAGGGGAGACAAACTATAAATAAATAAATCCTGTTCACGACAGACACTGGTTTGTGCTATAAAAATGATGTACAGGGTGCAATTACCTCAAAAGTGCAAGTGGGATAAGGTAGTCCCCTTCCAGCTCAGAGAGAGCACTGGGCACAGTCACAGGTATGGGGGCTTCCTCTGAAGACAGCTCCCAGAGTAGTGTGTAGGCTGTTTCTCAGCAGTCCAGGGCTCTTGGGGTTTCTGCATGAAGGAGGGGCAGGACACAGACATTGGCAGAAGGTGGCATCCAGTTGGAAGCAGCCCAGAAGGCAAGCTTGGCCAGCCCCAAAGGGGGTTTGAAGGGGGGCATGTCCCAGAAGGAGAACTGCCTTGAGCTGTGGCTTGACCTGAGCTGAGATGAGAGCCCAGACTGTCTCCCTTCATACAACAAGTGACTGGACGGATGTCTTGGGAGGGGCTGCCACGCAGGCGGCAGTTCTCTGCAGCTCAGGGAAATCCTGAAGGAACCAGTCAGCAAGAGCCGTGCTCCCCCTGAAGTCCCAGCAAAAGGGTCAACAAGGGCCTCCATGAAGGGGGTTCCTGAGGCCCCTCAAATGTGCTCCAAAGGGGTAGGGAGGGGACTTCCTCAGGCTAAATCCTGAGCAAGATGGGGTACAGCAAGTGATGAGGGAAACCAAAAGCAGGCAGGAGCTTCCGGTAAGGGAGGAAGGCAGAGCCTCAGAACCAGAAAAGACTAACATGAGCCACAAGGAGACAGAAAAGGTGGTAAAGGCACAGCAGGATGGGCGGGGAGGGGGGGCACTCCGAGTCATGGAGTCATTCAGCTGGACCCTGGTGTTGGGGTGTGAAAACAGATTCACTTGTTGGCCTGAATACCCTCATAAAGCTGTTTTTAAATATGATAATGATCGTATGGATTTAATTAACATCATCTCACTGGAATGAGGGGTTGGAATATTAATAAATACAGATGATGGTTGAATATTAGGAGGATTTGGTTGATTTATTCATGTTTGGTGACATTTTTATGACCCATAGGAACTTAACTCTTGTTTCTCTCAATTAGTTGGTTGTATATCATTTTGCTCGATTTTTTACAACTTCCAAGAACCTACCAGTGATATGAAGTCGGGATTTACTGTATTTATATTACTCTATTAATAACATTACAAAAAGTGAGCAGCAGTCTGTAATCAACACCCTGAATCAGATCCAGGACATGGACATCTTATTTACTAGCTGAGCTATGCCTCAGCTGCCCTCTGTAAAAAATTAAAGTTCCAGGGCCCTCGCTGGTACTGCAGTGGGTTAAAGCACAGCACTAGAAAGCTAGCCACAGCTGCTTCAACATGAGTTCAATACCTGGCCAGGAAGGGGACCCACATGACACAGCAGACCTCTCCTGTCTCATCCACTGCTCCCCTCAGCAGTGTGTTTTAGTAGATCTGCCTGTTCTGCTCCCTACTCTATCTCTGGTGAACACTCACTGCCCCTGCACCTTTGGCCCATACCTGAGTTCTGTATGCATAAATAAATCTTTTTTAAAAAATGAAAGTCCCATATTCATGGGCTATAATGAAAAAAAAAAAAAGTCAGACAGAATACTGTCCAGGATAATGCCAGGTACATAATAAACTTCATCTCAACTGAGGTCATATGTTACTATAATAGAACAAGAAGAATTTTAAGAGATATAATATGAAGACCTCACCTGGACAACAGCACAATTCTCAAGCATTTCAGGTGGGTATACCAAGAAGAGGGTCATGGTTTCTATGGAGAGATTTAAGAGGGCAGAACCAGCATTCGAGATGTAGGTCAGGGCAGGCTGGTCTTGGCTCAGCAAATGAGATGTCCAGTAGGAGTGTCTCATGTCTGAAAGTATACCCACAGATGCTGACTGACTGATGGTAAGTAGAAGAAACTGGTTGGGAGGCTCTGGTAGAAACCTTCTTTGAAGGCTCCATTATCTGTTAAGATTCAGAACCAGCAATACTCTTTAATGCTGTCAAACTCCAAGCAGGAGTGTTTTCTTTCTTTCCGCTATATTTAGAAAAAAGGGACACATTCATTCACCTCTTATCAGGAACACTGAAAGCTTAAAGATGTCTGCACAGATTTCTGGAAGTTTCTAGAAGCTCCAGAGGAACATTGCGGGTTCAAATTACCAAACATTTCTGACTCGTGGGTTCAATATTCTTCAATACTAAGCTGTATGTGAGTGGAATGAGGGTACTTCCCAAGCATTACGACAGTTACCTCTTCTTGTTATTACACATTCCACCATGATCTTCTCGGACTTTACAATTAACATGTGCCCTGACACTGGGGCTGGACATGTGGGAGTTCATCTTTCCCATATTAGAAGAGCATATAAAGGTATGTTGAAGGAGTTCATTCTGGTGGAGATGGAGGGAGAAAGCTACATGAGTACCCTCACATATAATAATATCCTCCTAACCATGAATCACTCCATGATAGACAGAATGCAGCTGCTCATTCCATGGAGACTTCCATATAGCCCTTGACATAATTTTCACATTTTCCTTCACTCATTAAAATGCACTCAACAAGTATTTATTAAGCATTTACTCTATTTCTGTTTATCATACTCTGCTGTGTACAGTTCTTATTTGAGGTGTCCACAAAATTTACTTTCTTCACTTTATATTTGAGGAAATAGATATAAAGTGATTTGTCCATAGCTTTCATCCAGAGCACTATCTTCTAATCTGCCTTGATTTCATGAAGATAAATAATTCTATCCAACATCACTAGCATTATAACAATAATAATGATTACTAGTACTTCACAATTTACCAGGAACGTATGCATAGCCAATCCTATGAAGTATGTGGAGCATTATATTTATTTAAAAATAAATAGACTCAGACTCTGCTGGATGATTAGCAACTGCCAATTCACATGGGCAGTACATGGAAAAGAAAGTGTGCTCGGAAAATACCAGCTTGTATTCCTGAATGCCTTTCAGAATCATGCACCTAGTAGCAATAAATTGGGTCTAAAGTAATTCATCCATTATTTCCTTTGATCTTTACAAGAACCCAATGAGATAAAAAGAATTAACCCCAGAACTGAAGAAACTGGGGCTTAGAAAGGTTAAGTAACTTTTACTAGATCCCTGCTAGTAAGGGTTAGAGCTAGGACTCAAGTCACACTGATTCTAAAGCCAATGCTTCTTCCATCACTCCCCAACCCAATTACCCAGCTAAAAAGCCTCAAGTGCAGAGATGGAAAGCCTTTGGTCTTGCCCACAGGAATTCCCTCTTCCTTCCTTCTGGCCATGCAGGTGGCCCAGAGTTCTTGGGGAAGCAGCATGAAGAGAAAAGCACATGCTTTGTTCACTACTAGGCCAGGCGCTGAGGAACTGAGCCATCAGGGAGCTGACATAATTTCAAATGCTTGCTGCCCTAATTACTTGATCATCTATCATCATGGAGATTAAATTACATGGGGGTGGGGCACTTCCACTTGTGTCTCAGCAAAGGAAAAGCAGGTAGAAACGCTTAGACTCAGTTTACAGGAGAGAAATCTTCAATGCAGGCCACAATCAGTTCCAAATGTTGCTTCAGGAAGAAGTCAGGAAGGGAATTGTTATTTATTGAGTGGCTAGGGGTGCCAGTGCACTGAATAATATGAAACCTACAACATGGATGAGCTCATTCGCTCTCACAACAACCCTATGAGAGGGCTTAGTATATGCAATTCATTGATGAGGAACCTAGGGACAGTGGTGGAGACCATACAAGTTGTGGCCAGATCAAGAAGCTTAAACTCCTTCTTGTAGAAGCCACAGAAAGTTTTAACCATGATAGTGACATGATTATATTCTAGCTAGTCCCTCTGCCCCTGTGAAGTGAATGCTTTGAGAAAGCAAAGACCACAGGCAAAGGGGTCTAAAAGTATGTATGTGTGATGTAGTGAGGGCCTGTCACAAGGATACACAATGAGACACAGCTAGATATGTGACTCATCAGTATGCTGAATCCACATCATGGGAAGGACAGCAAGAAGCCAACACGTGGGAAAGGAGTGAGAAGGAGAGAAAATTCATGGCCAACATACAGGATTCTGGGCTGTGCAGCGAGGTGGAAGATGCTGCTACTCCCTGAGACAGAAATGCAGGGTTAAGGGCACTGATGGTGACAGAAATGTGAATGTCGAGACTGTGAGACTTCCAAGTGAGCACGAGTACATTGTAATATGCAATCAGAGTCTGGCACTTGAGAGAGAGCCTGGACTATTGGCCATGCAGCAGTCATCAGGTTGGAGCTGGTTGGTGAGGTATAGTATAAAGAGGGGAGTATTATGAGAAGGGAGAGTGAGATATGTGAGTGGGAGGTGGGACACCAAAAAGAACCCCAAAAGGCATAGAAAGGGTGGTAGAAAAGACAGGAAGAAATAGAAATATTGTATTTGCTTCTAAAAGTTCAAGTCTGGGCCCTCTCTGGTGGCACAGTGAGTTAGGATGCAGTAGTGCAAGCTAGCTACAGCTGCTTCGGTGCGAGTTCGATCCCTGGCCCTGGAGGTGATCCACATGGTGTGGCAGATCTCTCCTGACCCACCCATTGCTCCTCTCGGCAATGTACTTTGTCAATTTTCCTATTCTGCTCCCCACTCTGTCTCTGGTGGATTCTCTCACCACCCCTGTACCTCTGGTCTGTACCCCAGTTCTATATGCATAAATAAATAAATCTTTTAAAAAAAAAAGTTAAAGTCTGCTTCTAGGGACATTCATTAAAAATTAAGGCAATAATATCTCACATGTAATATGTATTATTCTGGGGAAATTCAAAGTACAGGTGGGGAAAGATCTGGAGTCCACGTGAAAAGGATTCAGAACTCTGTCTAGGGCCCTCCTTAACGGTGCAATGGGTTAAAGTGCAGCAGCATGAAGCTATCAGCAGTTACTGTAGCATGAGTTCGATCCCCAGCCAGGGTGTTGACCCACATGATGCAATAGACCTCTCCTGTCTTGTCCACTATGTAACTGTGACTTTACCAGCAAAACTCCTGAGACAGATAACTTTCCCCTATCTTACCCTTCCAAAGTAGTAATGACTGAGAAATTCGTGAATCATAAGATCTCAGAACTGGAATGTCATTTTTCTATCATAAATAAATGCAATAATTTGCTAGCTAATTCATTCACTTTTAAGAATATTTACTGAGGACTTATTATTTGGGGTACTATTTGAGGCATGGAGGGCAAACCAAAGAACACAACAGACTCTAATTCCTTCTCTTATGGAACTTACATTCTAGTGGAGATCATGAAAAAATAATTAGTAAGTAAAAGGCAGGATATTGCAACTCCAGTTACTAATGGATGGACAATTGCTAATGGATGGTCTGTATTCTTGTTTAATGTCAAGAAGAGGATGGTCCACCATTTATAACACCATCGTCTTTTATTTATTTATTATTTTTTAAAAGATTTATTTATTTATTCGTACAGAACTGGGGTACAGGCCAGAGATGCGGAGGGTGAGAAGATTCACCAGAGACAGAGCGGGGAGCAGAACAGGCAGATCGACGAAGTACACTGCTGAGGGAGCAGCGGGAGGGTCAGGAGAGGTCTGCTGCGCCCATCGTCTTTTATTTATTGAAATGGAGACCACATCTCACTACTGAACAGAAAAAAAAAAAAAACACATCCCTCTATTGCTAACTACCTAGATAGCTAGCTTGCTATAATATGTTAGATGTTAAAAAATTCTCTGGAGAAAGGAAAGGTGAGAGGAGCTAGTAAATTCTGGGGATTGGCAATTTTAACTGGATTAATCATCACCGACTCTTTTTGCAGCAGTATCAGTGAATGGTCTTTCCTCCCTACTTTTATTGTTATACCCATTAGCTGATTTGATTCTTATTAAAAACATAAGAAAGGCAAATTTCATCAGTAGCACCAGAGCTAATTTATGAAAGATTTATTTCTGGGCTGGACACGGTACTGATGGATTCACAAGCACTATCTCATTTTATCTTTATGCCAATATGTAGGGAGTTATTATCACTGAACCATCTTGAAGGAAGAAAATGTCACAGAAGTGAAATAACCCTAGCTCCCCCTCAACCCTGGACTGGAAGTGCAGCCCTGCAATCTGTCCAGTGTGAGGTGGGGTGCTTACTTACCTTCCTCACATGCAACATGGTCATGAGGAAACGCACATTGTGGATACGCTCTTAGAATTAAGAACCATGGATATGAAAAAAAATAGGAGCAAAACCAGACAGATCTGTCTGGCTCCAAAGCACAAGCCTTTAAGCAGAAACTCTTCTGACTCATTTTTTTGAACTGAGGAAATTGCTAAGCAGTAGTGATTATGGTAATAATAAGATTACAGCATTGATATGATGGTGTATAATATCCCTGACTCAGCAGCACAGGCCATCAATTTGGAAGAGAACGATGATATTCTTTATAGTTCTTACACCTTGAATTTCTGATAAGACTGAAACCAAAAGGAAAGCAAGACCCATCACATCAATTTTCCCCCAGTTTCTCATCCACTTATTTTCTTCCTAATAGATATCAGGGTGTGTGTCCATGATCATGCAGCCTGGCCATGATCATAGTCACGACCAAGTTCACAGGGCTTCTAAAATGGAGCATAATCCAAGTGCATCACATACAATGACTTATTTAATCCTCAGCAATAGTCTGAATGGGATAGCTATTCTTACTATTGTAGCTATTGTATATGAGGAAACTGAAGCCCAGAAAGGGTCAAGGGACTTGGCCACCATGTGATGACAAAGGGGTGGAATCAGTGTGTAACCCCAAACATCTCCATGTCAGATTCTACACTCCTGGTCTATATTATAGTGAACCAGTTGCCCCACCCAAATGACAAAGCTTTCTCCTACGGCCCTCACACATATTGAACTCACTCTCTCTGTCAGGAGTACCACTGTTTCCATCTCACCTCACCCCATGTTCACACATAATTAAATACAACTTTCCTCTCAAGATTCAGCTCAGCATTCTCTTTCCTGAAAAACGCTCCCTGAACTTACTCACCTCCAGTCTCTGAGTGCTAGCTGTCCATTCTCCTCTGGACTCATGCAGCACATGGTGCTTTCTATTATCTCAGCACCTGAAGATATGTTCCAAATGGCCACTATTTGTCCCCTCTCCCTGCCTCTGCCTAGATGTGGTTTTCTTTAAGCCTAAGATTTTTCCATGTAGAATATCTGGATTATGGTAGGTCCTCCATCAATATGTGCTGAGTATGTAAACAAGATTAAGTGGTGGCTCTATGAGATGTATTGATACTTACAACTCTAGCATGCATACTTACCTGGGCCCTTTCTTAAAGACTTGGAAATTCCAACTAGGATATACTTCAACCCAAGAATTCAGACAAATTGGAGGTAGAGATCAAGAACTGACTGACCTTAGTGAAAGTGTCCTTGTGACTTGTTCAGGAATACACAGGTAACCCAGTTTGAAGGCTTCAGTGCAACCCACTACAGTAACTGGCACAATTCAACTGGCTTGCAAATATATTATCAGATGAAGCTAGGAGATTAGTGCAGAAGATCAGTGAGTAGAAATGTTCCTCTGTTCCCCCAGGGAAGCAGGAAACTTGTAGCCCAGGGCAGGTATTAACAATCTGTGACCTCACTGAGATGAGACTGACTCCCATAGAAGGTAGATTAAAGAGAAAACAGACCTTTGTGATATTGATGAGTCACAGTTTCAAACCAACCTAAGTTCTCCTGTATGACTAGACTTCTTCAATACAAACTGCAATACATTCCACGACTGTGTAAGTCTCTCTGAGTTGGGTTTTCCATTACTCGTAACTAAATGCATTCTAGCTAATTTTCTGTCCCACAATAGATGGAAGGGTGCCACATGAAGGGATGATAAGGGCAAAAACAAAAAGTAGAAAGTAGACACACCATGGAAGAAGTAACTGAGATTGCACATGAACTTCATTGTGTGGTTCTTGGGGACTTGGTGGTGGCTTCTAAGCAGGGGAGAGCCACTTTAAGAGCCATGTCTTAGAAATGTAATTGTCTCACTATCAGGTATACTATTCCACACCTACATTTGCTTGCCTTTAGTTTGACAGATTACTATTCATGAGGAAGGAACAATAATGTCCCCAGATTTCTACTAATAGGTATTAAAAAAAAAAGTATCTCTGAAGTTTAGTGGAAAATGATATTCTCAGAGAAGATTCCAGGGAAAGAGATGTTTTTGAGAAACAGATGGTATCTCCAAGCCTCAAGTCTGTTGGCTTATAACACCAAGGCAACGAACTTTATGCCAACAATTAAACTAGTCTTCCCAGGAAAATGGCAAACCACTCAATCACATGGCTCCCAGTGATCCTGCCAGTATGAAGTGTTTAGATTCCCCAGAGGAAAATAAGGAGAAAACTTTACAGCGGCAGTCACTAAAAAGAGAAAATTGTAGCATGGGGATATAAGGGAAGACAAGTAACATTTCCTCAACAATGAGGCAGCATCATGGAATATGCTAGGTGTTTGCCATTCAGCTCACTCTGCCAGCCTACATGACCCCAAAGACCTCATATCCAGAGCAAATCTACAATCAAAGACTGAATCATGAAGATGCCAGGCAAATACCTCCACCCTCCACAGCCCAGTTCAAATACCACTCCTTGCATCATATTTTATAGCTTTCTCCATCCTTTGGTTTGCTCCTTCTCTGGGATCTCAGCGTACTGACCTCTTGTCCTACCGACTTAATACCCAGGCACCTAGGGACCTGACATTTTTTCATATCCCTTTCCTTGGGACTTTTTGTTTATTTACTTTTTTAATAGAAAGCAATTCAAGGTTAAGATGAATTGAGACAGAGGATGTACAGAAATAGTATGGGCACCCCCAGCATGATACGGTGAATTTGTATTTCTCCACTTCTTTAAAATAAGTGTGGTCATGTGACTTGGCTAACAAATTGTGAAAACGATGTGTGTTACTTCTAAGAGGAAGGTTTAGAGCTAGGGCATATTTGCCACGTTTACTTCCTTACCACAGTTATTGTGGAAGCACGTCAAGATAAAGATTGTATCTTTGAGTGATGATGAAAAGGAAGAGCTCCCTGGTGATTGCGTAGGTCAGCTCACAGAATGAACAAAACCTGTGTAGTAGTAAACCACTGTGATTTGGGGAATGTTTGTTACTGCAGCATAAATTAGCCTATCCAGATTGATTCAGAGGGATTTGTTATAATGACGTCAGAGTATCCCCCTGGAACTCAAGATTAGAAATTCAGCTTTAAGAAGGCACTAGAACCAGAAAATGGGACCAGCCTATAAAGCTGCCAGACTGTCTCCTGTATTTCACTCTGTATGTATGATTCGATCAAACTGTCTTTTCCTCTCTCCACCTCTAACTGCCCCCCTCTCTCTCTCTGTATAATTCTCTGTTTGGATCTCTGTTTCTTTTCTGTGCCCCCAATTCACCCAGATGGGGAGGAGGAGGCAAATATTTGTCCCCAAAAATTTTGAACAGATCTGTCACAAATGCCTCTTTCTCCTCCCTCTTCCTCCCTCCCTCCACCCTTCACCCCTAACATCCTTACTTGATCCCATTCCCAAATTACCAGGGAAAAACTCTGATCATTTTAATTTAAAATCAACTGGTCAATTAAATTTGGGCAGAGGAGGCCCTCCTTTGTGGCGCAGCAAGTTAAAGCATAACACTAAGAAGTTTAAGCCAATTCCACATGAGTTCGATCCCCGCCTGCCCTGGAGGTGACCACATGGTGTGGCAGACCTCTCCTGACCCACCCGCTGCTCCCCTCAGCAGTGTACTTTGTAGATCTGCCTATTCTGCTCCCCACTCTGTTCCCGTGAATCCTCTCACCCTCCACATCTCTGGCCTGTACCCCAGTTCTGTATGAATAAATAAATAAATCTTAAAAAAAAATTGGGGCAGAGGGAAAAAGAAATAAAATGAGTGTGGATGAGAGGCATGGGTTGGGGGTGTGTGTTGTGAGTTGGACATATAATAATAATAGCTAGGTACTGAAACAAAAACTCCTCTATGAGGATAAGGTTCTAAGTGTTTTATGCCTATTAATGCTTATAATTCTCAGAATAATTCTATGAGCAGGTATCAAGTTTGCACACCCCATATTACAGACAAGAAAGGTTGGTATCTTGCCCCAGGTCACAGCTGGCAAGTGGGTGTGAGATATGAGTCTCACATAGGTGTCTTTGCATTTAACCTCAATGTCATGCTGCCTTTTATATCATAACTGGCATCTGATTTCTCTAAACTACCTGATATTTCTAAGGAGAGCAGAAATCCATAATGAACACCCCCTGTCACAGTAAGAGTGTTTATGAGTAAAGGAAGCAATCAACATCGCTGAGCATGGTGCTAGATGATTCCCTGCTAAACAACTGTTGGCATTCCGGGGAGGGGTGGGGGGAGGTGTCCTTTAGGAAATTGAATGACTTGCCTGAGTGTTTATAATTAGTAAATGACAGAGTTATGACTCAGACCCAAGTCTTCTGATTTCAAATCCAACACTCTTTCCTAAATAGGATATTTCTGCCAATGTCAAGAACCACAAATAAACCTTGCTCCCTTCCTTCTCGATACCATCACTGACACCATGGCTCAGAAGGCAGTAACAGAGGCCCCTTTCCTGCTACTGCACAGCATTAGCTGAAGGTCAGTTCTAAGCTACTACCCCCTTGCCAGACTTTTGTCATGTCAGCTGCACCCCATACCAAAGAAGAATCCTAAGTTCTGGTATTCAGAGTCAGCAGGAACCTGAGATCTCACCAAACTATTGTTTCTAGGCTGGACTCCAATCCCAGCAGGCAACTGGAGCAGGAACAAGGAACTAGGGGATAGTCAGGTCAGAGTAGACATACATGGAGAGAGGCCAGTGGGGAAGTTGCAGCCTGATGCAGGTCAGTGGAGAGTAGAGACAGAAGATTCTCCATAGGCTATCTTCACTCTGGCTAACAGCACAGCTGACTTTTCTAGATCCTTTCTCTAAAGATAAAGGTCTTAATACTCCATCAAGTTGTGCTTTCATAGCTTCAAGCCCAAAAAGACTGAGCCTTAAGGCGCAAGGACTGTTTCTGAGATCTGGGAAAGCAATGAGGTGAGGGAGGACTGAACTTATACACATCCTTTCTCCATAGAAAATTATAACAATAATCAACAACAATGATGGAGATCATTATCATCTGTGGATCACCCACCACAAGTTGAAGCCAATTGTGAGTACAGTGTATGTGCCGACCCACCCATATTTAAAAAGAAGACAAAGGGTAAATTGTTTCTCCAAAATCATAGAACAAATAAGCCAGAACCAGGATTTGAATTCACATTTGTATGAATCCCCCAGCTTTCCCCTCCCGGGATTGCTGCCATCCTCATGGACAGGCGATCTGCAGTGAGTCAGGGGATGGTCTTACAATTGACCAAAAGAGCTCGATGAAGAGGAAAGAGAAAGAAAGGGGGGAAGTCAGGAAAATAATGAGAATGAAGAAGGCAGAGACTACAACGGATAGGAAAAGAGAAATAGCAGGAGGGAGAGAGACGCCAGGAGAACAAAGCTTGCATTGACAAGTTTATGTAATTCCAACAGGTCTAAAGGAGAGAAAAGTGGAGAAGGATTACAGCCTGGGTAATTGTTCTTCTGACCTTAGCTCCCTAAAGATCAATGGGTGTGCCAGCAGTCTAATTGACTTAGTACTACTGCTATTCCTCAAAGCCAACTGCTTATCCAGGAGGAAAAATAAAAGAAAGATCAGCAGTTTGCAAAGGCTGGCAACCAAGCACCCTCATCCCCTCATGCCTTTTCTGTGTTTGGGAGTCAATGTTGACTCAGCTTCTCAGTGCCCAGGGGCCATCTTAATTCTCAGAGGACAGAGTGGGGGGAGCTGGCAGTTGTCAATTTCGGAGTGCTGAAATGAACAGCGCTGGGCTCAGAGCACAGTGATGCTCAGGAATCTGAGAGTTCAAACACCAGCAGCTCTGCTTTCTCTCTTTAATGATGCCCCTTATCTTTCTGTAGCAGCTTTTTCAGAGATCAGGATTCACAGCTGTCTGTGGACACACTTGTGTAAACAGAGCCCAAGTGGCAGGGGGCACCCCCACTGTCTCCCTGCATGGGCTACTTCCTCATATTGGGGTTCCGTTTTCCCCACATTTCATCTGCTACTTTCATTCAGATTTTGGCAAGACACAACAGGGAGAAGTTTTCCATCTTAATTTCTTGAAGAACTACTGCCCTGAATCCCTAAATCCTCTCCTTTTTGTTCCGGGAACTTGTGTTAAGGGGAAGGATGTCCTGAAGGAACTCTGCAGAGTCTTATGGACTCCACCCCCTACTCCAGCTTTCTAGACAGGATCCCCTACTCTAGTGATTGGAAACTACAGCTCCCAGCAGTACCAGGGAGAGAACTGTGAGGACCCAAGGGCAGAGCTAGCAGGAATTCTGGGATATTTGGGGGATAAATAGGACACAATTGCATCTCTCACTCTCTTGCCTTGGAAATGGCTCTCCAGATGGTGTGACTCGGTGTGTTCAGTCAGCCTAGTCATAAGGTATTCCAGTTACTTTGTATCCCACTCTCTTTCCCTGGGTTGTTTCCTATTCCTTTCCCCTTTTGTAAATAAACCCATTTTTGACCCTTTAGTGTGTACCTGCAGTATAACTGAGTTGTGAGCGCACAGGTGAGGCCCCACAGACAGGTGGCCCAGTCCACTCTGTAACACTTGGACTGGAGAGTTCCTGATACCTTAGCCCAGACACCCTGAAGAAGTTACTTACTATAGTTGTGCCTCAGTTTCTATATCTATAAAATGGGGATAATCCACATATGTACCTCAAATTGTCAATGTGAGGTTAATCCACCCATAAGGTGATTAGACACAGCCCAGCTTTCCATAGCTATGCACTGAAAACTGAGTCTATAAATTTTCTTCTGTACCATGTAACTATGAGACTGGTGGGAGTCTAGGCCTTTGGGAGAAAGAGCCCATGAGGATAACTTACAGGAGAGCAAGGCAGCTGTTCAGGGCCAGTTTCTTCTTTTACTTCTACAACCAGAGGAGGTGGGCAGACAGGGCACTAACAACTCCTCAAATGCCACAGGAAGAGACAAAGGCTCAGAGAAGTCAAGTGTCTTGACTAAAGTCATAGGTTAGAGAACCTCCACTCTACAGGCTTCAGGTCCCCGCTGCCATGCAGGACTCCCCTCAGACATCACCACCGTGAGAACTATTTCTGGGACACCTTCCATCACACTCAGACCACTTAGCAAATTGTACTTGCCTTTGCGATGATCAGCCTGACTCCTGACCACGGCCTCATACATTTGCCTGTTGCTTTATCTGCCCAAATCACCAAAAGATAAGCCTCCTGCAGTATCACACTTGGTCTAGTTTGCTCACTGTTACATTCTCAGCACTGTAAACAGCCATTGGCATGAGGTCACTTATTATTGACTGAATTATCATTAGATATTATAAGTAATATTTTTGAATTGATATTGATATTATTGAAATGAATTAACAGCTAATTAACTCACATCTCCACAATCTAAAAGCACAGGGAGGTCAGGGATCAGATCACCAGTGTTTTCTCAGTGCGTAACAGAGTGCATGGCATGGATCAGGCCCTCAGTAATTGTTCTAAAATAAAGGAAAAAATGCATGAAGTAGAACATTTTAATTCCTACCCTACTCTTTGTTTCTGTCCCGAGATAGTGGGGGGTTAACTGAAGAGAACGAGGCAGCTGTGTGTGAGATTGGTGTAGCCAACAGGAAGGAGGAGACGTGTTCTGGGGCAGGCCTCTGGGGAACGTGAGTCTGTCCGGTAAGGGCACACACACTTCCAACTCTGCCCATGTCAGTCAGTTACTCAGAAGAGACCCCGAAAGCATCTCCAGTGACTTTCACGTCCTGGAATTGAAGGACTCTGGAGCCCAGGTGGTGCTCTCATCTTTTCAATAAAACTTTACGACTCAATCAAGACTCTGAAGGTTGTTTTTTTTTTTTTTTTAAATACACAAAGGGTCTGTGACTTCAGCGAGTGTGAAAATTGAAAATTCTTCCTCATATCTTGACAGAACATTTCTCCATCCAAGAGAGGAAAAATAAGCCCAGGCAGGTAAGCACCCGGAATAACAGATGTGTTTTTCCAAGATTATGCCCAAGGGAGAGAAAATAAAGGTTTTTCTGGATGCAGATGTCCTAAAAGCAGCAAGTTTATCCTGTACCCTTGCCAAGGCAATGCCTGCTGTTCTCAATGCTAAGCCAGAGTAAGAGAAAGGAGAAAAATATTCAAAGAGTAAATCAACTTCAAGTTCCATGGCAAGCAAGAACAGAAATGGAAAGACTTTCCAGATTAAAGTCAGTCATTACAATTAGGCAGTGCCTCTTGGTCCTCTCTGATGTAGGTTTTTAGAGGGGTGCGTTCTCTCTTGGGGACAGAGACACATAATGGAAGGAGTCTGGGGGGCACTGGGTTGGGACTGAGGCGCTCCCACTTACTGCATAACCGCAGGAGAGCCACTGAGCCTCTCTGACCTGATGATTCGGGAAGCAGATCCCACCCTAAAACATCTTCCCAACCTGCCACTGACACTTGACATACCTTTAGCATTAACTATTCTCTGCTACTAGGATTTCCACTTCCTGCAGTCTTGGCTGACAGAAGCTCCAAGAGACCAAATCGAGCACCCAGCCAAGGACCCCAAGCAAATACTTAGCAGAGCCAGGACTGAAACTCATAGCTGCTTAACTGCAAAGCCTGTGATCTTGTTATTATTTCTTTTTACTTCTTAAAGATTCATCATGAAAACTGAGATGCAAAGGATGGGTTCACATGAAATCAAGCTTGCGCTAATTAGGCAGCAGTGTGGTGCAGGAAAAACAGCATTAATGTGGAGGCAGGAGACCTGAGTCCAAATCCCAAGCTTAGGCTCTTAAGTGGTTTTTATGACCCTGAAAAAGTCAGTTTATTTTACTTCACTGAGCTGCAGCTTTTTCCATGTGAAAAATGGGGGCAATGCCTGTGTCAGTCAAGTTATGCTAAGTTGTTATGGATGCAGGAACGGATCTGAATGTCAATGACTAAAAACAATAAGATTTTTTTTTTTTTGTTCATGCTTCACGGTCCCCTCATTTTCTTGGAGGCACACTTCTGTGCATTGGCTTCACTCAAGGACCAAGGCTGAAGGAGATGCCATGAATTGAAATAGGTCTGGACAGTGGAAACAGAGAACCTACAATGCCTTTTACCTGAACAGCTCAGCTTGAAGTGATCAAGCTTTGCTTCTCAAAGTTCACAACTTCCTGGGCAGAACTTGTTGCGTGGCAAAAATGTCCTCAGATTTTCTAAAGTGGCTATTTTGGGCCCTCCCTGATGGCGCAATGGGTTAAAGCACTGACTGCACTAAGAAGCATAAACAACTTCTGCATGAGTTCGATCCCGGCCTGCCCCGGAGGTGACCACATGGCGTGGCAGACCTCTCCTGACCCACCCGCTGCTCCCCTCAGCAGTGTACTTCCTCGATCTGCCTGTTCTGCTCCCCACTCTGTCTCTGGTGAAGCCTCTTGCTGCCCCTGCACCTCTGGCCTGTACCCCAGTTCTGTATGAATAAATAAATAAATCTTTAAAAAAAAAAAAAAAGTGCCTATTTTGACACTTTGCTTTTACAAAGGGTCTGCAGCAGTACCTTTTTTTTTTTTTTTTTTGCTACTAAAAATAAATCTGAAGGGGAATTTTGCTTCTACAACAAAGGTGGAAAGGGCCCGCCATGTTTTGCAGAAGCCATTCAAGAGGAAGTGAGAACCAGGAGCAACACAAGTGCCCTCACCAAGCTTTTGTCCCACAAACTCCCTTATGCAGTCAGTGGAAGGTATCAGATCATTCTGGCTTTTATTAGATGATAGTGATACTTTAGGTTTTGTTACCTGGTGTGATCTGGTAGGTTATTTTTGGAGGGAGAGAAGGCTAAAATTTTTTCCATATAAATGAATGATAATTGCTCATTTGCTTACAGTATTTTGGCTTACAAAAGTTTGCATAGGAGCCTTCTACTTTCAGGCAGTAGAACCTGTAACCCCCACCATGGGAGGCTAAAATCATGGGCCTACTATCCTCTAAGAAGAATTGAGATGTAGAACTACTAACTTAGTTGCACATCTGGCTACCTCAAAGAGATGTGATTAAATAAGAAAATATGTACGAAAATAAAGGAAAAGAATAGCCTTTATATGCTGGCCCATAAAATATAGGGAATGAATAACTCACCATTTCCTCCCTCCATCCATTTGAATATATTTTGTTCTGAGGAGTGAGACAAGGGGGCAGGGGAACTTGTTACTGTATCTGCTGAGGTCAGAGGCTTGCATTTCCTAACCCAATAATTCAAGCTGCAGTAAAGGGGTATACTTGTCATTATTGCAAGACAGTGAAAAGGTATTGCAAAGTTTGAGCCCATGAATAAAGTGTGCAATCAATGAGGATCCTAGAATTGTCGGATTTTAGATTTGCAAAGAAATAGGATGTCTTCAATCCACATGCCATTTTTTTCAGAGGATGAAAGAAAAGGGTCTATGAGTTGTCCACAATTAACACAGTAAGATGGTGGCAGGATAGAGACCAGTGTCAGAGTCTCCTGCTGTCGGGGGAAAGAATGCCCTGAACAAATGCCACAGATTTTCTGGACTCAACCCCAACTCCAGACCAAAGCCATCAAGACACTGGGAACTACAAATCCTATCATCCCCAAAGGGAGGATACTGGGGCCTGAGGGTGGAGTAAAGCAGCCAGGTTTGGTATAAAACCAGACATGTGGGCCTTGGAGGCTTTCTTGAGACTCTTGATGCTTGGTCTCTTGGCTTTTTACCAGCTCTTAGCATGCCTTTGGGATTTCAGGTCAAGGGAATGGGTAGGATGCATTAACCAATTTACTGCTCCCTCTTCTCCCTGAGTTCTTCATTTCCTCGTTGCCCCTTCTTTTTTAAACAAACCCTGCAGTTGAGTCTTATTACAAGTCCGTGTTAAGCGCATGGGTGAGGAGGACCCACAGTCAGGCAACCCTGTAACACTGCTTCCTGGACATCCCATACTTTAATTTCCTCTCCCTGGGTTTCCATTCGGATGTGGTATGTTTATACCAAACTCAAACTGGCTTATAAGTAATCTACTTTTCCTCTAAGTTCTTTGAGGTATTGATTTAGCTATACTCAAAAGTAATTCCTGAGCAACCAAGTATGGAAAAATATAAGGTCAAATTCATTAAGCCTTAAGTAAAAGAATCAAAAATTTTTTTCTTATAAAAGGCAAAAATAACCTGTTATCAGAGATCTTCTTAGCCGGTGAGGAAAAAGACATGCTACAGAGACAAATCACAGCATGAAGATAGCTAGTTAAAAGTGTTTAGAGGGTGCTATGAGAGCATAGACATAGGGAGGAAAGCAGTCAGGGAAAGCTTCCTGGAGGAGGTTTCTCCTGAGCTGAACTCCTGAAGGATAATAAAGGTAGAGTGGAAAAGATAGCCAAAGTGACAAGAAAGGAAGGGTATTCTGGGCAAAAAATGGGCCAAGCTCTTAGAGGGGATGGCTGGGTCCGGGTATCTGTGCAAAGACAGGATATGACAGAGCAGTAGGTAGAGACCTAATCTGAGCTAAGTCAAGGAACATGGCCACCCACCCTCTGAATGTTTAGAAGAGCTGGGATCATTATTTGTGGCTACTTTGTGAGCTGTGGGAAGATTGTTTTTAAGGGGGTTTTGAAATTTATCTTCTCTAGCAAAACCCAGTCAAGTGGTTTAGAGGAGAAAATGAACCCACTTCATGAAAGCTCTAAGTTGTGATTTTTGATAAGTGGTGATCTTGCGTGTCAATAAAATAGCACAAGGCTCTGCTTTCTTCTCCTTCACTTCCTGGAGACACACATGTGTGCGTGCACACACACAGTCTCCCTTGTATCTTTTTCCCTTCTAGCCCAAGATTGAGGGACCTTTTTTTCTGGTGAACAATGAAGTCATATCAGTTGATCATTGCTTTCTTTTTGTCCAAATCATGAACTAAGTTAGCTCGCCCCAAAGGATAAATAATAGAATTCATTTACTCAACATGAGACCTTGGGGACAGAGCCAGATTTTCCTTCTTGGAGACTCCATCACCTTTGCTGCTCCAAACCACCCCATTTCCATCATTTTCTGGCTTTTCTCTCCTAATGTACTGAATGTCTGAGGTGGTCTTAACATCTAGGCCTCATAAAGCCCCCATTTCAAATGGGAATAGTTCAGTAAGTATGAACAATGGAAAGAACAGAGAGCACAATTGAATCAAGTTTGCAAATTGCAGACCAAATGTTTTTATGAATGCAGCATTGTGAATGTAGTTATGTGGAAGTTCTTACAATAAAATAATGAAATGATACATCATAATCATATCATGATCACAATTATTTAGTTGTCCATTCAACAAATCAGTCAGTCAATGAAATTATAAATGTCCACTGTATGGTAGGCACTGTTCTAGGCTTCTGGGATGCACTGGTAAATAAAACAGATAAAAATCTTTGCTCTGGACTCTTAAGTTCTGGAGGGGATGGATCAAACAATAAATAGACAGACAGAAAAATGTAGAATATAATGACAGGATAATTTCTTTGAAAAAAAAAAATAAAGGTAAGCAACATTAAAGAAATGGGGTAACCAGGGAAGGTCTCCCTGCAGAGGTGACATTTGAAAGGAGATAAGCATAAAGTGAGGGAGCAAATCATGAAAATAACATTCACGCAGAGCATTCCAGGGAGACACAATAGCAAAGCAGGTTCCGGACACAGGTACCTGTTTGCTGTGTTGTGCGTGAGTGTGTGTATTGCATTGCATATATATTGATTTATTGCCACATATATTGCAAAAAGATGGAATTATCACAAGAAAGTGGAATAAATGATAATGATTATGTTGGGAACAACATGCTTGAAAAATCATATACACATTAAAGCTAGCATAGGTGCATTTTGTTACATGATTGTGAGATTGCCTTTGAAAACAGATGGGTAGAAATGCTTCAGATTTTATATCAGGCACTTAACGAGGGCCAGTGAAATGAAAGGATGATATTTTATCTTGCAGGGGAAAAAATGAATCCCTCTTCACAGAGGATGTTTTGTCTAGTGAATTGCCTCCAACCCAGGAGGAGGGGACACTGAGGAGACAGGCAGATGAAGAAACTGGGTCTATACCCACATCCCATGTGGGATGATCTGCTTAAGAATCCTCTGGGTTAGTGGTTCCTTCTAAAAAATAAAGTAAAACCCATGAATTGCTACCCTATGTGTAGATGAGAGAGCGATCCAATGACTTAGGAAACCTTGGTTTCTCTCATTTGAAACACTGTATAAAATATCATACCCTAAGTACAGTCAACCTTCTAAAATCCCCCAGTCAAAAGAAATTATTTTCTCCTTCAGTCTCCACCCTCCTTCCACTTCTATTGGGGTGCTGTTACATATTTCTACTGAAGTATTTAAATGTTTTTAATTAGCAATGATAAGGCGTTATTTTCCAAGTTTTCCCTGCATGGGGCAGAATCATCACTCTCATTATTTTCTGATTCAAACAGGGGGTCTGGGAAAGGAATTCATTAGCAGCGCCCCTGAATACTGTTGCTGACCTCCTTGATAATGCCACCACCTGGAATCAAATCTCCAGTGCAACACCTTTAATTGAAATTTGTCATCACACACACACACACGCACACAACTTGCATGTGGTGCTTAGACACTATTTCTTGGTTTGAAGTCTCCTACCTGTAGATGTAGCTGGAACGATTCAAAGCATACTGCTGAAAGATTTCCCCAGCTCACACCCTTTCTCTTGTCCATCTGTCATTATGCATGCAGCACCACTAGCAGTATTAGGTCCTAGGGAGACCATCAGCCAGCCACTTGATCTGATATTTGAAAGTCTTTTATGGCATCTCATTAACTACAAATAAGATTTTAGCGTTTAAATCTCTCCTACCTTTCCAGTGTCCCTCTGGCCATGTCCCTATCGCTGGCTGCTCTGCCATCCTGTACCAATGTTTTCTTCACCCAGACTCACCATTTCTGAATCTGACACATATTTCCGTGTCTCTGTTTTTCCCTCTGCTATTCCTTCTGTTTGGAATTCCTTTCCCTTCGTTATCTGGCCAACAAACCCCTATTCACTTTTCAAACCCAGTAACATGTCTCCACCTTTAGGGACTATTTTCTCTTCTGTACTTATCCCTTTCCTGCTTCAGCAACACTTGGCATTTAGCTCTTTCTTAGTATCTCCCTCCAGATCTGGCCACTATGTACAAATATAGACTGTAAGGTACTTGTGGAAGGGCTGTTAACTGGCGTGCAAAAAACATGAGCTTTGGAATCAATCACTACTTCAAAATACAGCTCAATCTGCCCCAGCCATGTGACCTTAGGTAAAACAGGTAGTTTCTAAGACCTGAGCTCCTCAAATGTGCTATGGAAGAAACTGCATGAACATAATAATAAGTATAGAATGTCTTTGGTGAGAATTAAAATATCAAAGTGTCTGTAAGATGTTTAATAGGTAGAAGTATCAATAAGTAGCAGCTATTATTACGTCTCTAGTTCTATAATGGGGACTCAATAACTATGTTCTATAATGGGGACTCAATAACTATGTTCTGGGCCTTAGTAGTCTTCAGGTATGCCCTTTCAAAGACAATTAACTCTTAAAGGGGTAGCACATTAAGAAGGAAAACTTATCATGAATCAATTAACCAGAACTAGAAGAAATAAAGGCCTACTATTCTGTGACTACCTGTGTGTCAACTCTCATTGTACCCCTGTTAGGTCACTCTGCCATAGGTACTGGAAAGAAGGCTTCAATGATGGCAAGGAACTTGGACTGAAGGAGCTGACATCGGGGTTCAACAAATGCCCATCACATCTGCTGGGTAGGTCAACTGTAAAGTAAAAATGGCTACAGGGCTAGAAACTGGAAGTGAGTAGGAAGAATTTGAGGGTCAATGGACCTTTGGGTAGGTTTTCAACTTGGGGAAAGACAGCAAGTTTGCTCTGTCACAAAGCATAATTGCACTTCCTGCCTGAAAATAGGGGGCTGAAATGGAAAAATGAACAGAAAGAGGGATGCTGGAAGAAATCTATTAATACATGTTCATTAAGGCCTAGCTGACAATATCTAGGGACATTAGAGCCTAGGCAAACTCTCAATGTTTGGCTTATTCATTCCTTTCTATATATACTATATATATATCTATGCCACCATCCAAGTGTTTATTGAGCAGCTACTATGTTCCAGGGGAGGAAACAGAAGATAAACTTGAATCAAGTATAGTCTGCTTTCTTTGAGCTCACACTTTACTTGGGAAGGCAAATGTGTGACGATTTATAATTGTTTCCACTCCTACTCCATTGTCCTCTCACCATGTGTAGTCAAGTTATTTTTGTTAAAAGTCAGCCTGAGATTACTATGCTAAGGAAATCAAGAGCTAAAGCTGGCTTTTCCCTACAGTTAAACCAGGGTTTACAATGGACACACAGGGCCCTCCCTGGTGGCATAACAAATTAGGGCTCAGCACTGTAAGCTAGCTGCAGCTACTTCAGTGTGAGTTTGATCCCTGGCTCTGGAAGTGACCCACATTGGGCAGCAGACCTCTTCTGACAGGCCCGCTGCTCCCCTCAGCAATGAATACAGCCCATCTGCCTGTTCTGCTCCCCACTCTGTCTCTGGTGAATTCTCTCATCACCTCCTCTCTATTTCTACACTGCTGGTCTACTTCCTAGCTCCTGTATGCATGAATAAATAAATCCTTTTAAAAAAAGAAATAGTCATCAGAGAAGAATGTTGTGCACCCTCTTAGTCCCACCTTAGTGTAGAAAACAGAGGCCAAATACAGCCATTCTAGGAACTGAGTTTAAGTTTATACTCTACCAAGTGGGGTAGATAACAAATATCTCAGTGGTGGGACAGTAGGTCATTCACCTATTTACTTGTTCACTTCATTCACGTGTTCATTCACTAAATTCTTCTGGTTCTTTTGCGTAGAAGAATTGGGGTGCAGGCCAAAGGTGTAGGGGGTGGTGAGAGGATTCACCAGAGACAGAGTGGGGGAGCAGAACAGGCAGATCTACTGACATACAATGCTGAGGCCTGTTGTGCCATGTGGGTCATGACCCAGGGTTGAACTCAGGCCACAGCAGTACTAGCGCTGAGACTTAACCCCTATGCCACCAGGAAGGCCCTCAGTAAGTATTTCTTGAGCATCTTGCATGCAGCAAGCAAAGTGCCAGAAGCTGGTATAGTCACTCAAGTAAGACAGCACCTCCGCCCTCAAGCACTCAGTGACAGCCATGACAGTCACGGGGATCAAACCCACAGTGCCACAGCAACGCAAGTAGGTACAACAACACGTAGGAGGGATTGCTTATGGGGCCACAATCTTCTCACAGACTTCACAGGTGGGAATAAGCAGACCTGGGAGGAGGACATCCCGGGCAGAGGGAAGAGGCACGTGATAATTTAGCACTTAAGTGCTTTATGAGCCACAACTCAGCAAAATGGGGTCCCTGTTCCACCACCAATCATGTATATCACCACTTTTTGACTTGATCATAAGGTATGGACTTAGGAAAATCCATACCAGCTTCTCTAACCTGCCCAAGGAAAAAGAGTCTTGAAGCAGAGTAGAGAATGAGAGGCTCTGATCCTGGCTTTGCCTCTCCCTGACTGACAACGAGGGTGGGGGCGGGGGAGCAGGCATTACATTTCTGTTAATACTAGGATCCTCTTGTACAAAACAGAGCTAGGCTCACTGGAGAGCAGCACTTTTGCAAGGGCTCAAGGGAGATCTCAGGCAGGCAGTGCCTAGCGCTGCGTCTGTGATATGTTTACAGGAACATGGCTTTGGCTGCCACTGTTATTGCTGCTGCTGCTGCTATTATTATCTTAAACAAAGATTAAGGTTTTAAGTTAATGTCTTTGACTGCAACTGTTTCTGTAAGGAACAATATATTAGAAGAAAGATTGCCCCTCAATAAAAAGGTTTTCAATGTTCTCTATTAGGAATCATGAGCAATCTGACCTTGTAAAAACTAAAATGGTCTGAATTCTTTACATCCTGGCTTGGTTCCTAAAGGCAGCTAAAGTGATATTAGAGACAAAGAGAACAGAGCAGGGAGAACAGCAGCCTTAATTTCCGAGGTGAATGAGATGGATAGCCCCAGTGCCCAGCGGTAAACCTCTTAGTATTTATGAAACTGAAATTACGCTATTCCAATGAAAAGGGGAAGTTAAAGAAGGGCGCACTCTACATAATGGCCTCTTGTTAGGCCTTCCTGATTACCTGGGCTCTGTTGTCATGAAAACCCCCAGCACCCCGTGTTTCAAGGCCACCATCCGCTGGGGGCACACAGGAACTGTTTATTTAGCCAAATGAAGATTTACACTTAAATAAAAAATACTAGTGGCATTTGGGTTGGAGAAACAATTACCTAGACTCAACATCGCAGCTGCAAATTGCATCAGCAGTAAAAGCAAGTCGGGGGCACAGATTACACTGCTGCTGCCTGACATCAAAGGCAACCAGCCTTGCTTCTTCATCTGCAGTTTGAACAATATTTCTCTTTGATCTTGGACACCAAGACCCAGCGTGGGGGGTGGGGGGAGGAGAGGAGGATGTGTAACAACATGTAGCCCTTGACGCTGGGGGTGGGTGGACGTGCCACGCTGGGTCAGAAAAACACCCTGTCAGCAAGCCACTGAATCTAGAAAAGGGGCCATTCACTCACTCCATCAGCGAGTCAGGAGAGGCAGTTGCATGCTCATTCCCCGGCCCCTGAGGGATAGGAGAAGGGGAGGTGGGAGGTGCTACTGCTGCAGAAGCTTGGACACTTTGCATAACTTGTCCCATATTAATTTTCTCTCCTAGTCCTACAAATCCCAAGTCCCCTTTATTCTACGAGGCACCTCCTGTCCCTTGGGGTTTACATTTCGGCTTCAGAAATTGGACTCACCCCACCTGCCCTTTGCTTGACCTTAGCCAAAATTATAACTTAGGGTGGACGTCTAGTCTTACCTTTGGGCTTTAGGTCCCAGGTCCTGCCTTTAACCCTGCAGACTGACACCTCCATCAGTCTACCCACTACTCATTTTAGGACAATTCAGACAAATATCAAATACTAGGCTGGGTCACTACAGGGGTTGTGCCAACAAATCAGACACCCCCTAGCTCAGTGTCGGGACTACAGACGGACCAACAAAGAGGCAATTTCTCTGGCAGATGGTGCACAGGGAAAGGATACTTTGGGGCTGGTCAAGGAAGCCTTTCTGGAGGAGACAACAGGGATTATATTCTGAAGGATGAGTAGGTGATCTCTAGGTAAGAGACTTGAATCATTTAGTTGAATCTGTTGATTCAGTGTTCACACATTTATTAACTTCCGCTTTCTGAAGTATCACACACTCTTACCTCCCCCCGCCCCCCACCATCACACTGTGTGCAGTACTTTCTGTCTATATTGACAACTTCTAATCTGCTTCCCACTGAGATCTACAGTCTCTGCTCTCCAGCCCCGCTTCAGGAGTCACCAAGGTAAAGGTGGGAGGGGAGGCTGTTCCAGCTCCTCCTCCCCCCACCCTGCTTTTTTTAATAAAGATCTATGTTTGCTTTGTTTGTTTGCTATTGAATAAACTCTTTCCAACAATATTCAGAGCCAATGAGATGCTTTTAACCATAGTTCCAGACCTCAGCAGTGACAATGGGTTTGAGTTTCTTGTCACCAGCCTTCAGATCACAGCACAGTCCTCCTGCCAGCTGAAATCTAGTGCACTTCCTAGCACGTTCCCACACAGAGCCCCCTCCTGTGTCCCATTAAGTAATAGCCGTTATGCTTGGTTTATGTGTGCATTGCATTTCATCCTTACACGATTACCCTAAGTGAAGCAGTTGTAGCTGCAGTTTATTGATTAACCAAAGCTCAGAGATTGTTAGCAACATGTCCCAGGATCACAGATGACAGACTTCAGATCCACCCATGCAGCATCTTACTGGACATTCCACCTGACCATGATGTCCCTCAGATTCAACTCACCATAATACCTCATACATAACCTATACACCCATCAAACTTTCACTGTTCTCAAAACATGCCTCACATCACTCTGCAAAGATCAATATCTGCGGTTTTCAGCTTAGTAACCACTACTGTTTTCTTCCCAATGACCCTAATTCAAAATCAGTGACTGTTCTTACAGTCCTCTCTCGCTACAGCCATAACCAATAACAAAGCAAGCACTAGGAATTTCATTTACTCTGTACCTGTTTTCATGGCTTTAGTTGTACATTTTTTAAGGAATAAAAGTAGCTGAAATGTTAAGCATTGTTTGTCTCACATCACAGATTTCCAGAGGCAGGACAACTTCAGGGTTGGGTAATGAAGAGATTCAGTCACACTTCTGGGACAAGTCCTTTGTATCCCCAATGGGTTACTAGTCTCCGTTCAGCTGACTCCCTTGTGGATCCCCAGATGCTGCCGCAACACTTATGCTGGTTTCTTCCCTCAGTCACATCTAAGGGCAAAAATGAAGCCTTTCTCCTCTCTGTTTAAGAGTAAGAAATTTCTTCTCTGAAGGACTTCCATGTCCCCAGCCAGCAGCAGATACCTGGTTCATTTCATCAGCTAGAATTTCAACCCAGGTCCTTCTTAATCAGAACACTGGTAAAAGAGCTTGGCCAAGATGAAACGAATCCTGAGTCGCAGCCTAGTGGGGGGGACCCCTGGATGGCGTGACATCTAAATGGACACGAAGTCCTGATGGTTACATCAGGTCTCCTCAAGTGGCAGTGGGTGGGGATAACTCCGGTGGCAGTCGGCTGTACCTAATACCATCTCCACATCCAGCCCTTCTTCACAATGACCTTCCACGGGTAACTCAGATCTCACCCCTACCTGGATCACTACAACAGATTCTACTGTACTGCCTACTCCCAACGTGATTTCCTATCACCCGACAACCATTCTGTAGCAGGAGGAACTTCTGCATGACACCAATACAATTGTATTTTCTGCTGGGCCTTCCCTGGTGGCACAATGGGTTAAAGTACAGCACCATGAAGTTTGCAGCAGCCACTTCACCTGAGTTCGATCCCCAGCCAGGGAGGTGACCCACGCGGTGTGGCAGAATAAACAAATCTTTTTAAAAATGTGTCTTCTTCTATTTAAAAATGTCAGTGATTTAAATCTTGCAGGCTATCCACAGATCTGAGGCTGCACAGTAGGAGAGGGGAAGAGAAGGGGGTCTCCCCCTCGTGTGGGAAAGAACACAAGGACTGTGGTGATGGGTCAGGTGCAGTGGTGGTGTTGGGAGAACCACAGGGAGCAATCAAATACTACCCAAAATGAATATGAAGTAAGTATAAATATTAGAATTTTAAAAATTAAAATGTCAATGGTTACCTACAGAAATAAAATCTCCATGCCTTTGGGTGGCCTTTACATCTAGGGACACGGCAAGATGAATTTTACCCACAGGTAGCTGAGTATACAATTAGAAATGTGAAAATACAATAGCTAGGGAGGGAACTTGACAGTTTAAATAAAAGGTGCATCCAAAGGCCTCGAAGAAGAGAGAAAGGTAGAGACAAAGCCGAGGAGGGAGCAACCTCAGAGCACTGATGAGGCACTTTCTGCCAGACTGCCCAGACTACAGAAGGAGCCTGGTGGTAGCACCTGGCGGCTCCTCCTGGGGGTGGTGATGACATGGGACCTGGGCACCACATTTCCTCCCCTGGTCTTATTGCTTTTAGGTGCATTGACTGCCCTTTGCTTGCCCTGCAGAATCCTGATCCCACAGGCCATATTTTCTGGGATCCTAGATTAGCTGACTGCTGGCCAGTAGGGAAACAGGAAGTGTGAACAGGAAAGGTGCTCAGTACTCCCCTCTGGCTCAGGCCCGAGCAGCTGCCCCCCAGCTCTGTGTCCCTGTGGCTAGCTGGCTGCTGGACAAGCCCGAGAAAGCCCACTGGGGTTCAGGTTCCCCCAGGTGACTCTGTCTGCTGGGCTCCAATGACATTACCCTCTATCTGCCGACAGCCTTTGGCCGTCGGCCCTAATCACAGGTGACTCACAAGCCCCTGGTGACTCTTCCACTTCCATCACTGCATTACCTGTGCTCTAAGTTAAACTTCCTCCGTTTGACACCCGTTGAATGGATATTGTTTTTTCTGATGGGCCATGCTGTAAACACAGAATCAAATCTGCAGGATGTCTCTGTGAAATCCCTGTGACTTCCACTTTTTGCATTGCTTTTCTGAAGTACCACACATGGTGAGGAAGAGCATGCAGGTGGTGGTCTAGTAGACTAGAACCCACTTTCCAGCTTGGCTATTCACAGGCCAAAGGCCTTAGGTAAATTCGCTTAGCTTCTTTATGTTTCAGTATCTACATCTGAGATTAATATTGTAATCTTCTAAACCACTGTTTAAACTAAATAAGGCACTACAGGCCAGTCTTTGATGCAAATAAGCACCTGAGAAATGGCTCCATCCTTTATACATGCCACTATCAAAAGTTCCCTCTGTACCTGGGCCACTGAGCTATTTAAATGCTTGACTTGCCCCAGAGTAGTGTTTATTAACCCTTATGTACATTCAAATAACTCAACGATTGCATTAAAACACAGGTTCTGATTTGGAAGGTCTTAGGAGACCTGAGCTTTGGCCTTCCAATCACTGCCCTGGCCTAAGGCTCCTGCTGCTATCCAAAGACCACATTTTGACAGCTGCAAGGCTCCAGACTGGGGCTTGCCACTTTTCCTCTGTAAAGGGCCCTCTAGAAGTTCTTTTAGGTATTGGGAGATGTATTGTCTCTATTGCAACTACTCAATCCTGCCTGTCATTTGATTGAAAGATTTAAAAAAGTGCTGTGTGGGCTTTGGCCCCAAGGCTAGAATTTGCTGGCCCCCTGGCTTTAGAAAAGGCTGTACATTGTCTGTTTTACTGACCTCCTTGTTCCTGTCACCCTGCACAGTTCCTGGCACAACGCAGGCACTCAAATGTTTGATATGATTGAGCAAACATTCTCTACTATAGAATGGGAAATTCTAATGCTAGATTTTCTCCTGTGTTCCTGGAAATGTGCTAAGTACTTGACAGACATTATTTTCTTTGATGCTCATAACCCCCTTAAGAGGTAGCTATGACTACTACCCCCGATTTAAAAAGTCAGGCCACAGAGGGTAGACGTCTATCCACATACGAAGGAAGGCTGGGTGGTGGCACAGGGCAGATTTCTAAGCCCATGTTCTCTGCTTCTCAGAGTCATCCTTGACTTGGAAGACCCCTCCCACATTTTCTTTCCCCCCCTAAGGATACTATAATTTTTTTAGAAATTGAAATTATATATTTTTCTTTCCCTATCACTTTAAATTCCCACAATAGTGTTGGAAACATAGTAAGCACTTATGAAAGAACTCTTGATTGATATTTTAAAATATCCTACCCTGAACATACATTGCTATGAATCTGGGTCACAAGGAAAAGTCTTAAAGATCAGTATCCTCAGCATCTACACAGTAGAAGTTGAGCCTGAAGGTGCCAATTACAATATGTAAAAATGTCTAAAAGGGTGTTAATAATTTAGCAGCTATATTCATGCTGAAAAAAGATTCCTCATAATTTGTAAATTCCCCGAGGTCAGCAGCTCTGTGTCCACTAGAGACCAGGGCCCCAATGGTGTTTCCTATGTATGTGTTGGCCAATAAAGGCTGAGGCGAAGTAACAGAGCAAGGAGGAAGGGGTGGGCTCTAAGCCGGCCTCAGCATCAGACCGGCTGTGTGTCTTCATGACAAACTTTAACTTTCTCACTAGAAAATAGGGACTTTGGACTAGAACATTCTTTGGGTCTGTGTGGTTTTAAAATGCAATTGCTTAAACAATGATACCATCAAAGAGTTTGGGAAGAGTATTTTCTCTTCAAGAAAATGACCCCAAACTCCCAGGATTTACTGGCAAAGTGGTGGAATGGGGGAGGAGAGAGATCCAGACCAAGCAGATGCCATGAAATAAACAGGCAAGTTTCACCTGCAGGAAGAGAGGATAGGGGAGAAGGGAGAACGTGTTTATCTGAAACCCACCACCTCACTGGAACCTTTCAAATTCATTCCCATGAGTTCTGTGACAGAGGGCATTCTTAAAAGGGGAAATAAGGTCATATCACTTTGCTTAGAATTCTAAGAGAGAATGAGATTGTGGGAAACAGGATAACCTAGGCTCATTTCTGGGTCCAGTAGCCTTTTTTTTTTTTTTTTTAATACCAGTAGCCTTCTTCACTGGGGTGTCTGGCCAAAAGGGATGCTGTTGGAAGAAATGTCCAGCAAAAAGAAAATTAGTAGGATTGAAAAATAAAAGCCACTTCTCTATGGTTTGTGGACCTGCTAATGTCAGTATTATCCCTTTTCCATTGCCTCCTTTTGGTGCTCCAGGCCTACCAATTTCTAACCTGTTTCAAATCAAGAAAGCAGATAATCAGGATTACTATAATTGTTTGTAAAGAAGACATAAATTGATCCTTAATACTGGTCTTAGAGACTTCTCTGACTAATGAAGATGGGAATCAACACTTATGCTTTGTGGTGGCTTTCAGTTGTGGTGTGAAGACACTGGTGTGTGAGAGAGAGAGAGAGAGAGCGAGAGAGACTGCGAGAGAGCTTATGGACAGGTGTACACTCTTCTTTACATACCTGTTAATGAGGTGATTAGACAGTGGATAAAAGTAATCAATAAGAGAGTAATATAGTGTTATTGTCCCTACTTAATGAATGAGGAAACCACTATTTGAGATGGTTTAACAACTTATCCCAGAATTCTGACCCAGAAACTAGGTCTCTTGATGTCTAGTCACAGTGTGAAGGCAGGTACAGAACATCCAAAGAATTTGTGGTCTCCAGACATTTCCAAGCTGCCAACATGTTGAAAGTAAACAGCCCAAACACCTCTGCTGCCTTCTCTGCAATGCTGTCTGTGTCTGTACCAGCCATGGGAGGGTTCACAAATGGGTTCACCGATCAAGCAGTGACCAGCCAGCTTTCAACCACTGAGACCCCTAAACAATTATGGAATGTTCCAGGACACACTCCTTAGTATAGAATGTGGGGCCAAGGAGCTTCCCTGGCCATTTGAACCTGATACTATCAAACTACAGAGACCACGCTCAAATGGGCAGGTCTCACCTTAACCATTGTCTTGAAATTTACTGTTAACCTCTTTTCACTCCAAAGATATTTGCTACAGGCCAACTCAGAATCCAGGACATCTGCTGAACACACATAGTATGCCAGACCCTGTGAGGAGTACTGTGCACCTACAAGCAGATGTTAAAACTCATAGTGACTCCATGAAGTGGGTGCTATTCTTTCCCCCATTTTACAAAAGAGGAACCCGAGACACTGAATAACCTGTGTGAGCTCACACAGCTGACACCCAGGTCATGTGCTTGTACGCAGCACCGTGGCTGAATAAGGAAAGCATGACCCTGCCCTCACAAACCTGCCAAGTAGTGGGAAATGCATTGGAAAGTCATTCTTTTCAAAGCGGGTTTAGTCATAATCGTAATGATTCAAATGGAAAGTTCTAGGGAGGCTGAAAACACATATTGCAGGATCTGATCCTTCTGGGGAAAGACAAAGTCAGGGAGGCTTTCCCTGAGGAACAGCTTTTGGCATGGAGTTCCCAACGTTATGCAGGAGTTTGCCAAGCAGAGAGAAGGGAGTTTCCTCCACTGGAGAAAAGAGTGTAGGGGCGTTGAGGGCAATAGGAGGGTGAGATGTAGAAAGACAGCAAGGAGTGTGGGTGAGCCATTCAGATGAGGCTGACTGGGCGGCCAGTGTCTGCACCCCAAAGGCTGTGGCCAGGGGGCAAGTTGCTGTTACCACCTCTGTCATGCAGACGGGGAAACAGGCTGAAAAGGCATGTGACCCCACACCCTGCCCCCACTGCCTCTGCTCAGGTAGGGATCTCACAGCCGTTTCCAAAATAAAGTTACAAGAGGGCCTCCTTCTATTTAGGAAGGAAAATGAACAATGTTGCAAACATTTGTTTGCTCATTAAATGTAATTTAATCACAATGAAATGTTTGAGGATTCTATTTCATTTTACAAGTATGGATGAGGATCAGAGAGACAAAGGAGTCTGTCCACCATCACACGCCGGTGTGGGACATGGGCCCTATCACACTCACAAGGGCATGAATGGGCTGGGAGCTATCGCACACTCTGCAGGTGTGAAAGGGTAGGGTTTCTGGGCAGGCATTTGCTGTTCAAACCCCTGGGCTCCTGCCACTGCATCATGTTGCCTCTGGTTACAGTGGACCAAGGGATCACAGAGGATTCCACAAAGAGCTCCAGAAAACGAGGTCGAAGGGAGCACAGCAAGGCTACCTCCTTTACTTGCCGAGTTTACCTCAAGCATTAGCTACAATCATCTCTCTCTAGGGCCTCCCTCCTACTCTCCCTCTGCCCCACAGTCAGGACATACTCAAATCAGGCAACTGGAGAAGAGATTATTAGAGAGCTCTTTATAAAGGTGTGAGATGGGTAAAGGGAAATCACCAGGGTTGGCAATATTGGCCTCATCATCACCTCGTACTGAAGGGAAACAGGAGAGAGGGGTTACCAAGCCCCTAAAAGAGCCAGCTGATAGGACTGTGATGGTTAGTGCTCAGTGAACCATGGGACAGCAACCAGGGGTGTAAGCACTCTCTTCCAAGCTTCCCATTGGCAAACCCAACTGTACATACGCTGAACAGTTTCCTAAAAATTCCCATGTTAAAGTTCTACTCCCTTTGAACGTATGTCTGCGCATGGACACGGTGCTTTGAGGGGGTAATTATGCAGTGTGGGCCCTAGTCTAGTATGGCTGGTGCCCTTATGTGAACAGAGGACACTCGGACACATATGCATACAGAAGACATGGAGAAGACAGCTGGCTACAAGCCAGCGAGAGAGGCCTCCGTACACACCAATCTCTCTGGTGCACTTGTCGCCTTCAGAATTGGGAGAACATAAATTTCTGTGGTTTAAACCACTGGGCTGTGCTGCTTTGTGGTGGCAGCCACAGCAAACTAATCCAGAGGGCAAGGTGGCTGCTTGCCTGGCCCATATAGGGCAGCCTGTGAGGCACTGAGCAGGGCAGAGAGCAGACAGCGAGGTTATAGAGGGCAAATGGGAGTGACCCAGGCCAATCCCACATGCGTCCTTCAGAGATGGGTTAGTTCACAATATGCTAAAGCAATATCGGTAAGCCTGGGAAAATTCCATTTGAATGAAGCTTGTGCACAGTGCTGCTCTACTGCTCTCTACCTTGCAAATGGTACCTGGGCTGACTCCTTCCCTGACCACCGATTCCAGGGCAGGCGTGGCTGGGAATCTGGGCCAGGGTCTCAGTCCTGCGGGAGTCTCTGGGCATTCGTGCACTTTTCTGCACAGTTTACTGGGCTGGCAGTAAGATAACAAGCATCTTGAGAAGGGGGTTTGTAGCTGACTTATTTTTGATGGAAGAATGAGTGACAGCTGAATGAAGAAGACTAACATGCACAGATTACGGCGAGCGTGCTGTGTGAGCAGCTTTGACACTGAATGAAAACCAAGAAGCCAGGAAAATAAATTAATATTTACTCAGCATTTACTATATGCCAGGCAAGGGTGGCAGCAAAAAAATACCAGTCCACACATCCGAGGTCCCAACAAACCCCTCGGAGCAGATGCTAGCTACAAACCACGGAAGCTGCACTCCCAACGCAGATGCGCTTGAGTCCCACACCAGGTACTGAGCTGAGGGCGGCCCCAGCCTTATTTCACCCAATCCTTATGGCATGAACTGCAGTGTGCTTTATTAGTCCCATTACAAAAATGAGAA
Organism: Condylura cristata; assembly: GCF_000260355.1. Classification (NCBI taxonomy): domain Eukaryota; kingdom Metazoa; phylum Chordata; class Mammalia; order Eulipotyphla; family Talpidae; genus Condylura; species Condylura cristata. The sequence continues at coordinate 32,880,870 of NW_004567109.1, forward strand.
ACCTGACGCACAGAGAAGTTAAGTCTGCTGGGCCAGGTCATAGCAAAAGTAGGTATGGCAATGGAACTCACAGCCTGAACTTGTCCCTCAGCCTTACCACATGGCCCTTGCAGGTGGGGACAGGCCTCGCCCAGACACGCACAGCTTGTTCTGCAGTGTTTCCTTAAATGTCACATTCTTTTAAAGATTTATTTATTATACATACAAAACTGGAGTACAGGTCAGAGGTGCTGGGAATGAGAGGATTCACCAGAGACAGAGTGGGGAGCAGAACAGGCAGATTGACTAAATCACACTGCTGAGGGGCGCAGCGGGTGGGTCAGGAGAGATCTGCTGTGCCATGAGGGTCACCTCCCTGGCTGGGGATGGAATTCCTGCTGCCATGGCTGCTATAGCTTCATAGTGCTGCGCTTTAACCCACTGCACCACCAGGGAGGGCCTAAATGTCACAATTTTAAATCTCAGCAAATTCTCCCTTTCGAAATCAACCTCCCCAGAACCACCCCAACTAATTTTCTCTGTCACATTTTTAAATATTTTTTATGTTGTGGTAAAATACACTTATCACAAAATGTACCAATTTAACTTTTTAAGCCTCTAATTCAGTGGCATTACGTACATTCAGAATGTTGGCAAACCATCACCACTCTCCATCTCTTGCACTGTCCCATTATCCCAAACAGAAACCCTGTACCCATTAAACAATCACTCCCTGCTCCCTGCACCAGGCTTCTGGCCAGCCCTCAACTGCTTCTGTCTCTACGCACTTGGCTATTCTAGATAGCACGTGTGAATGGATCAGTTAACATGTCCTGTGTGTCTGGCTTATTTCACTTAAGCTAAAGCCCTCAAGGTCCATGGTGCTATGGCATGTCAGGACTCCATTCTTCTGAAAGGCTGAAGACTATCACAGTGTATGAGTGCGCATCCCCTTTTGATTATTTGCCATTCAAAGGTTATTTAAGTTGCTTCAAATTTTTGGCTATTGTGAATACGGCTGCTGCAAACATGCATGTGCAAAAGTAACTGTTGACATCTCACCTTCACTCCTTTTGGACATCCAGAAGTGAAATTGCTGGGCCCTATGGTGAGTTTAACTATTTGAGGAAAACATAGAACTGCTTTCCATCCACCTAGCATTTATAACCTCTATCAAACTAGATTTTGATTAAGATGCAAGATCCAATGATGGCAGGGATTTTCCTGACTGGTTCTCTACTATGTACCCTTATGTAAAATGGGTGTATCACAAAGTAGGTGCCCATTATTTATTTGAATGAATGAATGACTGCCTTTAGGAGGGTCCTGGTCTTGGGGTGAAGGGTTCTAGGGACCAAAGAGTAGATGAAGGTCTTTTCCCAGAGTAGCCAAAGCAATCACATTTAAAAGGGAGGGTGGGTTTGTGTGAGGGTGGGTTTGTGTGAGGCTGCAGTGTATGAGAGAAAGTATTCAGGGTGAAGCCTGGGTAAATGTTCAGACCAAAGAGTGAGAATAACGTGGGAGTAACACCCTAGCCTTAAAGTGGCACTAGCTGAATAGAGGGCTACAGGGTGTGAAACCAGGGTAGTCCCTCTACAATATTTTGAAGTTAAGGTACAGAACAGTGCATGGCACATACTAAATATTAGCAAATGTGTATTAATGAATTGGTTTCTAATCCCAACCTGTTAACTTGATAGATAACTTAAAGCATATGAACTTAGTTGATTTATCTATAAACAAGTGCCTTTAATAGATGGATGAATGAAAATTTTTCTTTTGAATGTTAGAAGCATCCCCTTTACTCTCAATGGAATCCCAATAGAAAAGCAAGCATAGATGATATAAGGAAAGGGATTTGATATGTACATTGGTCCAGCTACTACAAAAAGCTGTGGCGGATCCTCAGAACACTAAAAATGGATCTACCAGGCAATTCCGCTCCTAGGAATCTACCCAAAGAACACAAAACACCACTTTGAAAGGAAACCTGCACTCCTATGTTTATTGCAGCACTATTTACAGTAACCAAGATACAGAAACACCCCAAATGCCCCCAAATAGTCAAATGGATCAAAAAGCTGTAGCATATTTACACAGTGGAATATTACTCGGTGATCAAAAAAGACAAACACAGTGTGGCAACATGGATGAAGCTGGAAGTGACTATGCTAAGTAAGTAGAAGAAAAAGAGAAATGCTGGATGGTCTCACTTATATGTGAAAGATAGAGAAACCAAACAAAAGGTCAAGAAAAAGTCAAGTCTGGCAGCTGACCATACACCTGAGGGGAGTAAAAAGGGTGGGGGTGGTACAGGGGAGAGAAGAACACAAAGAAAGAGGGAGGTGGTTCACAGGTGATATGTGGTGGGAGGACTATGGAGACAAAAACTATATAAGAAAAAAATAGATATATAAAATAAATAAAAAGGAGCCGGAGGTCTACAGAGCATCTGTACATGGCTGTGCATTGTCTTCCAGGAGGCTGATTCTGCGGCCAGGCTTGGAGCTCCCTGTACCACCCTACTGAGTTCTCTCCCCCTCGGATGCACATGCCCATCATAGGTGTCCCTGCCCTTTCACAAGTGCAGATATTCCCTCTGCACTTGCCTTCAGACCCTTCAAAGAACGAGCTTCCACTTCCCAACGTCTTGTGTTGAAATATTGCAATGCAGCAGTCTTCTCTCTAAGATTTCCTGGACAATCACGATGTTGCCTCTCTCTTCTTGTCCCTGCATCAGTGTGCTAAGCACACAGAGAAAGTGCCAGAGAAAAGTCCCTCTCATTGCTCAGGAAGCCCTGAGGGAGAGGCCCTTCGGATTCCCATCCCTAGCGCACAGTGGGCTCTCCATCCTCATTTGTGAAACTGAAGTGGACAAGTCCTTTCATCTAGATCTTAGAGTTTAGGAGAGTAGGGCAGAAACAGGCGAGCTCAGGGACAATTGATTTCTTGCTCTTAAAGTAAGAGAAAAGCGGTGCTATTTTGTGGATTTTATTAACTGAAATGAAATCACTGAGAAAAAAATTCCAAATGGGCATTGTGGGTAGAACTGTACCCAGAAAATAGAGTAATTACCACATGTATCCCAACTAGCTGGTTTATCGCAAATATACCTATGTATTTTACCTATTATTTCTGGTATTTTCCTGTTCCAGGAGAAGTGAGAGAGCCAGTTCAGAAATAAATTATCACTTTCAGTTAAACCCCCATTTCCCAAATCCTGAGCTTCCCTTTAACCCATTGATTTAATTTCTCTTAACATATTTAAATCCATCGCAGGGAATTATGAGGGAGACAGATGAGACAGGTCGCAAACATTGGTATGCACATTAAAATAAAGAAAATTAAATGAAAGATTAATAGGGCAGACAGGTAACCATGTAGCGTGATTTCACTTTGAAGCAATTTATTTCCATTCAAACTGTGATAAATAACCACCAAGTGATATAATAATTACCCATTTCTTGGTGTCGAATGGGATGTGGAAATTATTCTCTGAAGTGAAAACATCCCATAGACATTCAAAAGGGAATGTCGTACATTCAATAAAGCTACAAAGCATGACCCCAAAAGAAATTGAATTGGCCTGTTTGTATTCCCATCGCTATGTCTGAAAAGTATGTTCTCACCCTCCAAGGCAAGCTTCCTCTTTTGTTTGATAAAGTCTTGTGATTTGCGACCACAGAAACTCTGAGGACTCCATCAATTTTGTGCTTTGGCTCTCCCGTGTGAGATCAGGCCCAGAAAAAGATGACTCCAGAAGAAAGCAGAATCTGAAGGTCATGGAACATTTCTACTTTGGGTAGTTAACAATGGTCATTTCTACATGCCCTCGGGCTTCAAAATAATTGAATGCATTTTAAAATTAGGTTTCCTATGGTTTAAAGCAAGACTCCATCTGTAAACATACATCAACATCCATTACGAGATTGGGTTAGAGTTCTTTACTGCTCATTAACATACGACTGTTACTGCATTGAGAGGGGTGCATGCAGAATATTGCTGATATTTCTGATTCATATCATAAACATCACTGAGAGTGGAAGTGAGGCTGGGAGCAAAGACAAACCAGGATGAAGAAAAACACTGGATTGAGAGCGAGAAGAATTGGGTTCTAGTCCTGGATTATGCCCTTACCCATCATGCAAACTTGAGTAGTTTGCTAAATAACTCTGACCTCAGTTTTTCCATCTATAAAATAGGGATTGGTCCTCCCGGGTGGCGCAGCAGGTTAAAGCACAGCACTGCAAGCAAACCACAGCTGCTAAGTGCCAGTTCGATCCCCAGCCCGGGAGGTGATCCACATGGTGCAGCAGACCTCCTGCTGCTCCCTTCATCAGTGTACTTCATCAATCTGCCTGCTCTGCTCCTCACTCTGGTGAATCTGCTCACCTCCCCTGCACCTCTGACTTGCACCCCAGTTCTGTATGCCTAAATAAATAAAATCTCTAAAAAAAAAATGGGGATGATGATATATACCTACTTCACACAGTACAGTAACATAGTGAAAAAGGTAATGTCGCGTTCCTAAGTGTTCCTTAAATGCTGGCTAATGGTGTGCAAGGTACTGGGTTAGGAGTGGAGATTGGAGAGTCAGCATGAAGCTTTAGGGGACCCTCAGTTTGTTAAAGATGACTAGACAATGTTGGACAAGAGATGAAGTAGGGGAAATTGCTGTTGGCAAGCAATGTATGAGTCTGTGGGGAGTGCAGGAGAGCAGTAATGGGGAGCAGCAATGGGGAGCATGGGGGGGATTTCAGCTGAAGGGATTATATAAGATGTGACTTTTAGTGACATAATTCTGACTGCCCTCTGTGAATGAACTCTAAGAAGGAGATCAACTTCAGGGAGTCAGTTGTAGCAAGAGCTAAGGTAATCACATAGGTGTGAGAGGGTAGTGAATTTGAACTAAGTCAAAGAGGTGGGGTTAGACAGAATGAGAGATGCCATCGTTAGGATTGTGTGTTGATTTCAGTACCTGCTTGAGTCAGCACTGGATACTACAACTCAATCAAAGCTTACAATAATAATGTTTTAAATTATGAAAGTCTAGTGACAAAGTCAGTTTCAAGCTAATAATTCTAAATATAATGCTACATTTTAGAAGGAAAACTCAATGGTATTGCCACAGTAAATTCCTTTACTTTACAAATGTAGATTTTTCAAATCCACTGGAAACATATTGACCCCAAATCTTCAGAGGTGGTGCCCAAAAAGCAGGTTAGAGATCCCACACTCTCAACGTGTAAAAGTGTTACAGCTGTGAGTATGGACTGCTCGTCAAAAGACATTCTTATTCTAGGGAACAGCTTCGATTAATGAAAAACTAATAATTTTAATTCCAAAAATAACAATTTCAATTAACCTGGACTGCCTTATGCTTAATGACATATAAATGTCCCAAATAGTATGGAATACCCCAGTGACAAGTACACATAAAACATTTAACAGAGAATGAGACTGCAGGGCTCTTTTAAGTAGAGACACTACTTTAGAGAAAGGTGTCTTGGGGACCCCAAATGGAAGAGGCCTGAGATACACAGAATGGGCTGTGTTGAGGGAGGATGACCCAACTAGGATTCCGAGGAGGGCCTGGCATGTGTCAGAGTGTAAAGCCCTGCCACTGGAAGGGACTTGAGACACTACCAAGGCCATCTGTTTTCCAATTGCATTCCAGACATCACTAGAATTCCTTAGACTTCCTCAATGAATAAGACAGAGGCTGGACCTTTGGAGCTTGGACTTTCTTCTGCCCAGAGTAATCCAGCCTCTCTTTTAAATGCCTTACATAATGGGTTTCACCTAGAATTCTCTTTAACAGAAGGGAATGGGAGGTAGAGAAATCAAAGAAAGGACATTATATAATCAACAAGCCTGCAAGTTTCCTGAGCACTTGTGTCCAGGGGAGCTAAGTGCCACAAGGAAGATACTAAATAAATTAAACCATGTACAGCCTCTCCTTACATCTTTAGGATCTTTGGTTGAAAGCAACAGCAGCCAACTTCAATGAATAGGCAGATTTTCTTGAAGACCACTTAAGAGTAGTTTTATAATGGATCAGAAGATCGGCAGGAGCAAGAAACATTAGGGAAGTTAGGGAAGTTAGATGGTGACATTTATATGTCATTAAGCATAAGGCAGTCCAGGTTAATTGAAATTGTTATTTTTGGAATTAAAATTATTATTTTTTCATTTTTTCAGAGGATCGGCAAGAGCAAGAAACATTAGGGAAGTCATGGACAGACTTCTTAAGAGTGTCAACAGATGAGCCTGCTGTATTCTGTGAGTCATCCCTTTGGAGCCAAACACCAGGAAAAAGCCAGAGTCAACTAGTCCAGTTTGTACGATGTTCACCCAGGTTGAACACTGGGGGATATAGCAAGGTTGATAGCAGAGTAGATTCAAGAAAAGATGGGTTATACTTCTAGCCAGGGCATATGGGAAGGCCTGAGGGAGTTCTCCAGTTTACAAAAGATGGTGGAATAAGAGTTAAACAAGAAAAGGGGGCAACTGTCCATGAGATTTCTCAGAGAGCTTATTTTGCAAGGGGAGGTAGTGGGAATGTGTTCTCCCCAATGGAAGGCTTCTGGTGCCGAAGGCTTCTTCCCAGTGAAACTTCTCTTCCTGTCCGACTTGTGGGAATAGAGGCTGGTATGTTCTCAGAGATTCACATGTACTGGTAATGGCTGACTTGTCCTGATCCCTTCTAGGTTCATCAGGAAGTCTTAATGGGATTTTTAAACTTTAAACTGAACCCTCAAGGATACTTGACAGTCATTGCTCCCATACTCAGGAAACTGGTCACAGAGAATGAAGCCATAGAGTTAAGAGCCAGAGAGAAGTATGGCTTTGTTGCATCTCGGCTCCCAGTTTTCCCCAGAGACAAGGATGGAAGGTAACTCTAGGATGGAACTCTACTGAGTTAAAATTACTTATTTTAACAATGAAGAAATAAAACAGCACTTTTTTTTTGTTTGTTTGTTTTGCTTTGACTTAAGTTAATCCACAGGGGGGATTCTAACATAGGCAAACAGAATAGATCTTCACCATTTTAAATGCATAAGAAGCTGAACACCAATACTGTTTGTGACAAATGCCACCACAATAACTGGCATTTAGGAGAGAGGGAACCAGTATGCAAAATAGCTCCCACTTACCTAGCACCTAGCTTGAGTCAGGTTGGGCATGTTTAGCACAAGGCATACATTATTTTAGTTTTATATCACTTCTCAATTACATGTTATTTCCATCTTATAGGTTAGAAATGGAGACTTGAAAACTCAAATAATTCACACACAAATTCCCGGCTAGCTGATGGCAAGACCTAGATTAAAATCTGACCCTAAAGCCAGAAACAGAAAGGCACTCGACACTCTTCATTCTTTCCAACAATGGACAGGTGTATATCCAGAATTATAATCAAGCTGTATTTCTGTCCCTTTAAAATAGGGTTTTTTTTCAGAGTCTAGACCAGATAATGTTAATTATCACCTCATTATAGCCCATTATTAAGATGTTGCTGTGGAATGGAGTTTGCAAAATGGATCTCAACAATGCCTCGACCCCTCAGGCCAACTTGCATTTTTCTCTGCATGCAGTTTTTACAACTCTCTGTGGTTCATTAGGGTAAGAATTTATAAGCCTGACACCCTGGCCAGAGAAGGGCTCATCACTATTTCTGAGTTAGGGCCCTTCTGGGAGGGTGGAGTGTGGTACAGAGCGCTCTGTTCCTGCAGCAGGCAGGATGCATGCTATTTGTTCTCTGGACCATATCAATACAACAGCATAAGTCTGCAAATACAGACAGCACCCTGGGGTAGAAGTGGTGAGTCTTATGTCAGAGAAACTATAATTTCAGCCAGACTCTCCTCTCTAGCTGTGTGATCACAGACAAGTCCCTTCCCCTCTCTGGGCTACCATCTTGCCATGAACAAAAATAAAAATTCTGTTCCAGATCATTCTGTCTCACCAGCACAGAAGATGTTCTGGGATCAAATAAATTTGAGAAAAGCCACATGAAAGTTATATTGGGCTCCTTACTAATGAGTTTCTTAGAACCCTGAATATATTGTTTGTTCACTGTCACTCTGCAACCCAGGAGGCAGCATTTCAGTCAATCTTTTTTCAAGTTTTAATATCCCAAGGACTCGGTGTTTTCTTGGAACACATTTTGGGAAACCCTGAGTCAGATGATGATTCAATGTCCATCTGTGCAAAAGGACCTTTCATTACCTCCTGTCTGTGCTTATCTCTCTGAGTCCTGTTTCTCTAGTTCTGTCTAGATCCATCTACTCCCTTCCATTATGTTCTGTGACTTCCCTAATCAAGCCCACCCTTCCTTCACTCCCATGCCTCTCTTTCTCTCTCCTGCCCTCCCTCCGTCTCTCCTAACTGATCTCCATGCTTCCCCACTTGATCACACTATAATCCATTCTCCACAAAGCATCCAGAGGCTTGAAAGTCAGACCCAGACCTCGATGGCTTAAATACTACAGTAATGATTCCCTGCATTTGAAATATGTGCAAAGGCCTCATAAAAGTCTATCAGGCCAGGGGCCCCTTCCTGGTGGCACAACGGGTTAAAGCACTGCATTATGAAGCTATCACAGTCACTGCAGCATGGGTTTGATCCCCGGCCAGGGAGGTGGCCCACATGACATGGCAGACCTCTCTTGACATGCCTGCTGCTCCTCTCAGCAGTGCATTTCAGAAGATCTACCTGTTCTGCTGCCCACTCTGTCTCTGGTAAATGCTCTTACCACCCCTGTACCTCTGGCCTGTACCCCAGTTCTGTATGCATAAATAAATAAATATTTAAAAAACAAAAAAAACCTATCAGGCCAGACACGAATTTGGACCCATCCCTACCCCCTGGCCCCTCTCGTTCCTCTATGCCCTCTCTCCCTGTCCTGCAGCCATGATGCCTTGGCACCTACTGTTTTCTCTGTCCAGCAGGCACTGCTCTGCTCTGAGATTTGCACATCACTCATGACCTTGAGTTCTCAGGTCCAGCATCACCTCTTTGTCCTGTCCATCTGATCCCAGCCACTCGCTCACTCATATCAGGATTTTCTCACATGTGTTGACTTGTTTATCATCTATTTCCTCTCTGGAGGATTGAAAATTCCTGAAAAGAAGCCTTTGTCTGCTTTGTTCATAACTATACCCCAGGAATCTATACAGTGCTGAGCATAAACCAGACACTCAAAAATACTTTGTGAATCAATAAGTGCATCAGTGAATGTTTCCCAAGAGACTATGAAATCCTTGAAAGCAGAGGCTGCTTTTATACTCTTCTAAGTCCCAGTGTATGATCCAGAACCTAACTCAGACTATTTGTTCTTCTGTAAAATGGAGATAATAGTAGGGACCTCACAAATATGTACCGGAGATTAAATGGGACCTTTATTATGTTCCTAGCAAATTTGCCTGGCAAATACAGCACATGGGTGATAACTCATTTCCATGTCATGTCATTATTTAATGGAATTCACAGGTTCAAAACTGTGCTTAGTATATAGTAGGTTCTCAACACTTGTTTGCTGAATAAACGGAGTGATTTAAAAAAATATTTCTAAAAATTCCCCAGCCAGCTAGATATATGAACAATGCATGTGTTTCCAATATCTGGTGTGGGTCATTTATCTAGATCTCATATCCCAACCAGAGAATGGAAGCTTCCAGAGTGTTTTCCCCTGAAATAAAGAGTAGAGAGAATTCACTGCTCTGAGATATGCGTCTATAGATACTTGTGAGCAGAGGAATGGATAAAATGGTGATTGACTTCCAGTTAAATACCAGTAAGTAACTATAACTGTCATAAAGGACAAGAAAGATATACATACCCTGCGTTCTCACAAACCCACAGCCTGGTGGAAGAAACAGGGATTTACAACACAGTAGGATTAGGGTTGAAGGAGATGCCATCTAGGCACTGAGAAGGGCTGCCCCAAACATGTAGAGGAAGTCAGGAAATGCATCTAGGAACTGGATGCCCAGATTAAGAATGAGGAATGAGGAGGACTCCACAGGAACATCAAGGGTTGGGTAGGATTCTGGCCAGAAAGCACCAAATTGCTAATTGGTTACAAGGTATGAGGCAAAGAGACATGATGGGGAAGAGGCCAAGGATTCCAGTTTGGGCAAATCAATGAGCTGTGGTACCCAAGTGAATGACCTGCCTTCCTGTCTCCTCCACCTGACTGGCTATAACCAGCATCAGCCCTGCAGAGGTTGCCTTTAGCAAATATCTGGTTCTTACATGTCCCAGGTTTTTTACTACATCAGCCACTCATGAAGTGCCTGTTAAAGTCTGAGACACAGAAGGCAAAAACTTCTGTCTAGTTTGAGTGGATGAGTGTGGGTCTGTGTTTGTGCACTGATATCCCTGGGGGGTTCTTGTGAATGAAGCGCTCACTTCAATGACCCTATCATGGTAATTAATACACTCCCTGAGCAGACGGTGCTGCCGAAGGAAAGATAAGCTGCACTCAAATAGAGGCAGATGTGACTCCAGGAAATCTGAACAGTCCTTGGGAAGTATAGAAGGTCCTTGAAGCATGGGGAGCATCTGCAGATAAGAAGGCTGTTCTAAGTAGGAGTTTTCAAATACCGCTTTTGGAGCGAACAAAGCATTTCTGTAATCATTGTTTTATGGGCTTGCCCAGGCATTATGACTATTCAAGATGACAATGTTTGGGCAGCATAGGAAGGTGTCCCCCCCCCAAACTGAGACATAGATTGGCTTTCCATGTCTCTACTCATCATAGGTACATAGGAAAGGTATGTAGAGACTGACAGAGAAAGAACTGGGCTCACTATTCATTAGGGTTAAAAGAATGATCTACAAATGGGCAGTACCCGTTGAGAACTCAGAGATAAAAAGGTAGAGGCAACTGAGTCCTGTCATTCCAGTTCATTGCCAGGACATTCCTGATGTAGAGATGGCTGTAGAACAGGGGCTAAAAAACTATCACTCACTGACCAAGCCTGGTTTACTGCCTGTCTCCGTAAAGTTTTATTGGAACATAGTCACACCCATTCATTTATGTATTGTTTATGGTTGTTGGTGCGCAATGATGGCAGGGTAATTACAAGAAGACAATAAAGTCATAAAGCTTAAAATGTCTCAGTACTGATCCTTTGCTGACTCTAATCCAGAATGTTATCCAGCAAGAGGTACTGTGGAGACTCAATGAATACCCTTTCTTAATATTCTTCTTCCTGGTAGCCTCCATACTAGGCAAGATTAATATTTGGCCAGCATGTATTGTTACCACTGTGTCAGTGTTCATGATTGCCGTCCATTGTGACTTGTCTGTCTGTGCCCTGTTGATTATTAAAATCACCCCAATGATAGAACCTAAAAAGACAAAAGTATTCCGTTTCCTAAGTTCCCCTTAAGTCAGATATGACAAGTAATAACTAACAATTAAATGGAAGAAGTCTGCTGGAAGGATTCTGGAAAAACTTAACCTTTGCTTTTTGCTTTTTGTCCTCCTTCATTTCTGGAGCCGTGATGCAATACCTGGCACTGAGGCAATGATCTTGTGAGTAAGAGGCAGAGTCTAAGCCTCTGGAGGTGTCTTCGATAAACTGAACAAATGTTAACAACTGCCTATATTCAGGCTTGTTCCTAGATAAGGAAAATAAAATTCTATTTGCTATTTGTGAAGTATGATTTGGTGCTACTTACATTCCTAAGAGATACAGTAGTCAAGGGCCTTAAGATTTAGGTCCCACCAGCAACATCAGCTCTATGGATTGATGGTTACCTCAAGGTCTTCCAATATACAATAAACTCTTAACTCCTCTGATCAGCTTCAATGGTCACCATATAGCTTTTGATTAGACTTAGCTGATGAATGGGCTATGAATCAGAGAGCAATTCTAGTCCTAGTTCTGCCACAGATTGGCCCCCTTTGTTAATCTCTTATCTCTCTAGATTTTCAATCTGGACCATCCTCTTATTCTCTCTAGATTTTCAATCTGTTATCTCATTCCATAAATAAATTCTTTATTCTAAAAACAGCTTCAAGAACAAGGTAACAACTGCATCAATATTAAATTATGAGCTTCCTGGAGGCCAGGGTGGGTGGGAAATATAAGCACACAATTCTCATTGTTTGATAAAAGGAAAACTAGAAACTTTTAAAAGCGACAGTTCTTATTGATGCAACATTAAAAATAAGTCAAAATTTATAAAGAAGACAAAGAAAAACCTAAATAATAATGGCTTTATTCTAGGCTTCTAAGCCTTCATTTCAGTAAGTCCCAAAAGGGGACTAGCATACTCATTTTCACTTCAAAGATGGTCAATCACCAATTAATAGATATTACAACATTCTTTTTGCCACTAGCACAGAAATGATGACTATCATTTAATAGACAAAGTCAGTTTCTAGTGCACAGCAGTTGTCTATTCACCACACCCAAAGCTCAGAGGCTTCCCTTTCTACCAGAAAAAAAAGTATCACCTGTACTGGTACGTAACTTATGTATGCTCTGTGCTTTACAATTAACCCAGTGTGTTTATCTGCTTTGCATGTAACCTTCACCACAATGTGAAAGAGCCAGAATCAGAATAATTAACCATGTTGGGAAAAGCTTAAGTGCTATGACTTGGTTGCCTGTGTATGATTCAGGACTGAAACAGAACCGCTTCCGTGGAACTGGGTGCCTGGAAGGCCTGCTGTTACACGATTACCTAGACCAGGAGCTGCTCAAGCCTAAATCCAGGGGCTCTGGCAGGCACATAGCTCTCTCCTGAGTGATCCCATGCCTCCCTGAGTTACTCTGAGGCAGCAGCTCCACTCCATTTCTATTTCGACCGCTGTCAAAGAGAATCAATGAAGCTTCAACATATTATCTCCAATACATAGTCCTGACAGCAGGTTCGATGCTTTACAATAGCCTACTTACGGCTGATTTTAAAAAATTAAGATTAGAAACAGGAAAGTGAAACAAAGTGGAAAAAAAAGATATGAATTGAGTCTTGGTCTGAGGAATCAATGAAGGGGAACCAGGTTCACTGTGGGTCTCTCTGTCTGTGTCTGACCCTCAAGACCTGGCTACCACACAGCTGCCTGCCCTGCACTGGTTTCTAGGTCTCTCAGAGCTGCCTGTTTTCTCACTCATTCAGCAGCACAGGAGCAGAGATGAGAAGGTCGCCTGACTGGAGATGCTGCAGCTCATTTACCTTAAAGGCAGGGACTTGGGGGTCCTCCCTGGTGGTGCAATGGGTTAAAGCACAGGAGTATGACTTCAATCCCCAACCAGGGAGGTGACCCACATGGCACAGCAGACCTCTCCTGTCTCGCCTGCTGCTCCCTTCAGCAGTGTACTTTGTCAATCTGCCTGTCCTGCTCCCCATTCTGTCTCTGGTGAATCCTCTCACCATCCCTGCATCTCTGGCCTGTACCCCAGCTCTGTATGCACAAATAAATAAATCTTTTTTAAAATGCAGGGACTTAGGAGTTTAAAATCCCTTTCTCTCCCTTGACCATCTTCAATAATAATCATGATAGGTTGTATTTAGGAGGAGATATGCCATATACTACTCTGTGTGTTCATGTACTCCTTACAATAAAAAAATGATGTCAGCACTATTTTAATCTTCTTTCCATAGATGAGAAATGGGGGTGCCAAGAGGTAAAGGAACTCGGTCAAGTCCATGTAAAATGAAATGTTGGCCTGCGCAGTACAACTCCAGAACCTACCCTCCTACTCTCTTGAGTATACAGCCATGGACCAGTGTTGTCCTGCAGAACTTCCTGCTCTGATAGAATGTTCTGTGCTGTCCAATACCTTAGGCACAAGGTACACATGGCTCATCCAATATAAAGCCATTAGCCACATGAAGCTATCAAATTTTTGACCCAAGAACTGTATTTTTTATCTTATTTAAATTAATCAAAATGTAAATAGCCATATGTGGCTGTCAATTTGCATAACACTATTCCAGACAAAAAATGCAAAAAGCCACACTTATTCATCATAGGCCCTGAGGTTTTGTGCAGCAAATGTTTGTTTGAACTGTTCACTGCAGTACCAGTCACACCACAAGCACTCAGTTTATGAGAGCTACTGACTTAGTAGTGGCCAGCATTAAGCAAATATGTATCTGCAAACTATTATCTGGATTTTAAAATCCAAAAAGTTCTGGCACCAAATTCTTTGTGTGAGTGTGTGTGTGTATGTGTGTTTACTCATTTTGACCACAAAACTAAACTGATTTGAACTACTTTGGTGGCAAAACTGAGATGAGCGGCATACCCTTCATATTGCTTATTCATCACACATGTGTTTATTATACATTTTATCACAGGAATATTAATGAATGTGATTGTGAACACTGCCCCAAGCTAGCAGGGAGTGTTACGGAATGTATACTATATGTTTCTTATTGCCATTCTCACATCTGAAAACAGTCTCAATTTCTGACATAGTCTCACTCCTAAGGTTTCAAATGGACCTGCATTTGCATATCATCCCAGGCTAGCTCTGGATAGATGCACAGACCAGAGGGATTGGGGCTGACCTGGAGGCCTGAGTCCCTGGTAGCTAATCGTGCTCTTGGAGAGGAAAGTCACCACTCCCCTGGCATGCTGCAACAGAGATGGGGTAGAGCCATCCCATGGGGGGCCATGCAGGCCAGGCAACGGGATACCAGAGTGTCCAGGGCAGTGCTCTTTCTGGGGCAGTCACACTTCCAGGCATTGCTCAATGACTCTGTTCCCTAAGTTTATTTAAATAGTCCTGCAGGGAAAGGGATAGGATGTCTTACTCATCTAGTGAGTTCACTGTTGTCACAGCTCCTCTGGGATCCAGGCTGAGGCTGTTCAGAGGTGCTGCCCCCTGCACCACGCCAGCCACTGCGCCCTTGTCCTCATCTTCCCATCTTTCTGTCACCTTAGCCCACATGCCAGAGCATCAGGTTTTAGAAAATTGGGCACACCTTGCCAATATCTCTCTCATACTGCTACCTGGCCCCAGAATTTGAGTCGACTCTTACTGTCTTCATCCTTCAGAAGGGGGTATTTTATATTATATGGACCTCAACTTTGCAGCGCAGCAAAGTGGAACCCGAACTTCCTACCTGTAATGGAATAAATTGCTTGGACTCTCTGAATCACAATTAGCTTAATTGTAAGCAGCAAGTAATAGGGAGCCTCTATGAAGATATGCAAAAATACATACCTGATTAATGTGTTTCAACATCCTAGCTAAGTGCATGGGACACTGTGAAATGAGGGGTGGCTGATGGAACTAAGTCACTTCTCTGGGGCCCTAATCTGCACACAAATATCATCACCATCTTTATTTTAGTAGAGAAAGTAAGCTGGTGGGACTTATCCAAGCTCTATAACCTCTGTAAACCTCAGTTTCCACATATGTACAAATGGGAATAAAGCAACCTTCTCACAGTGACACCCCTAAGCATCAGAGGGGCACCCACATAGCTTGAGAGCACCACAGTATCTGGGCCCTAGCAGATGCTTCTCTGGCCTTGCCTACTCATACTAACAAGCCAATGGCACTGAAAAGACTGACATTTTCCTTTCAACTTCAGCTGCCTACTAATTCCTAACTAAGAATGATGGAACTCAATAGCAAAAATCAATGAAGAAGAGCCACGTGGCCCATCTTAATCAAAATGTAAAACAATGATGCCATCGCCTGCAGCTATATCAGGGAAAGATTAAGTGGGAGAAGAAGCAATAGAAGAGGGTGCTTCTCTGAGTTACCTTCTCTGGAAAAGCAAGAGCTGGGCAAAGTTGGCCTCTGTCTTTAATGATAGGATATAATTCCAATTTCACAACTTAATTATGACTGGATGAAAAGGACAGCATGAGAAACTAGATGTAGGGTAGGGAGTTTCATCTCGTTAGGTTCACTGACACCTCATTAGGGACTCTGAAAAACATTCTGCTTCCAGGCAATTTTGCTACTATCTCGATTTTTTTCCACATTTATCTGGCTCCATTTATTTGACTTGACACAAGTAAGAAAATGGGAGCTTTGATTTTTTTTTTCCTTCGGCTCATCAACTAGCACTCTAGTTCTCCACTTCGAACCACATAGTTCTTTGTCAGGATATGATCACTGACACCATAGGACCAGAGCTGCCAGAGTAATCTTCTGAAACATGAGCTGGATCATGTCTCAACCTGCTTCAAATCTGATAGTGCCCAATGTCTATAGAATAACATGCAAACATAGGCACATGGTGCCCAAATGCTACCTACTTTTCTGACCTCATTTCCCACCTCCTTCTAGTGCCTATTGCAGTTATAACAGGGTGATTTAACATTCCCCCAGGCCCAACAATGTCATCATGTTCACAATGTTCCCATCTTCTTTCTCAATTTCCCCCTTACCTATGAAACATTGCTATGACTAAAGATTCAATTTGAAGATTCAGTTTTCTATCAAGATCTTTTTGATCATTTATCAAAATCATTGCTTGATTTTCCCAACTAGAAAAATCCCTTCATACTGGCACACAAGAATTCTAGTACTAAGACAGCTTGTCCTGAATGACAATCAGTGGTCCATATCTCTGTCCTATCTGACAATGAGTCAGTTGAAGACTGACCCATCATTACTTTCTAGTCT
>NW_004567109.1:32898379-32935712 GCF_000260355.1 Condylura cristata
AAATACTAATTTGAAAGGAAATTGGCACTTCTATCTGTATGCACAAATAAATCTTAAAAAAAAAAAAAGTATAGAACAATCTCCACCTTGCAGATTCATTATACAGACCAAATGAGGTGATGTTTATGAAACATGGTTTGTACTTAGTGATTGACATTAGGAATTAACTAAAATTTGTATTCATATCTGAATCTTTTATTGCTAAAAAGGCAATTTCCTACCACCACAGAGAGAATGGACATACAACCTCCCTCTGTTCAATAATTGGTCCCATCACTTACTGGCCAGTAATCTTGAGTCATGTAACCTCTTGGAGCTTCATGATCTTGCCTATAAAATGGGAATGGTAAAAGTTTTTGGTGATAGTTATTGAAGACTAAATCTGGAAGATAGAGATATATGATTAGCCACTGGAAAAGGGATACTAGATGTAACAAAGAAGTTGTAACAAGCACACCAAGGAAGAGTAAGTTTCATCAAGGAAATGATTTTGGAGAATGAATCAACTTCTCAGGTAAAGAAGGTGAGCAGGTCCTCCCTGGTGGCATAACTGGTTAAAGTGCAGCACTATAAAGCTAATGCAGCCACTGTAGCACAAGTTCGATCCCAAGCCAGGGAGCTGGCCCACATGGCGGGGAAGTCCTCTCCTGACCCACCTGCTGCTCCCTTCAACAAAGTCTCTGGTGAATCCTCTCATCCCCCACCTCTGGCCTGTACCCCAGTTCTGTATGCATACATAAATAAATCTTAAAAAAAAAAAAAAAAAAAGAAGGTACACAAAGAACACTCCAGGGAAAAAGAACAGTGAATGAAAGTAATGAGAACATCTTGAAATCACTTGATTCTGCTTCCCTGTATATAAAGTGAGGATAATAAGGTCTGTCTTTTTCCTCTTTCTCTGATATTCTTGAAATGAATGAGTTCATGTCTTCATAATAGAATTCACTTCAAAGCCAGAAGAAAGACACACTCTCAATACGGCCAAGATCTTTCTTTAGAGCTGGCCTCTGATAGGTAGCCATAAGGGCAAGTAATCACCATGACATCATTAGGCACACAGAGAAAGGACTCCATAAAGATTGGAAAGTGCCCATCATTCTTCCACTGTCAGTTGTGTCCTCCTCAGTAGATTAGGGCACATCAAGGTATTTGGAGAGGTAAGGTCTGGGTGTAATATGTCTCACTGCGTATCAGAGCCTTCCTGTGGAGTGCTTTCTTAAGATGCTACTCCACCTGAAAACATCTTCAAACCAGAGCCATAGATAGAATGATAAACTGCAATAGGATTTTCCAAGCAAAACAATCAGTGATGGGAGCAGGGGTGGGAGGAAGATGAATAATAGCTAAGTAGGTCAAAAAGAAAAGTATTTTGGGAGCTCTCTTGTTCTCCTATCAAACTGGAAACATTTTACGTTGACAAAGCTCTCAGGTTTTAGGCAGTCTTGTAATATACCCTCTACAGAAGATACAGTTCCCCTTTGTTCTGTGAAGTCATGCTGTGTGGAGAGACAAGATCTGTTTGGAGCCTGGTGTGCCTTTACTAGCTGTGTGATTTCAGGAATGGCATTTAGCACCTCTGGTCCTCACATTTCCCATGAGGAAAATAAGGAAATTGAATTAACTTATTGGCTAAGTTCTGCCTGGTTCCTTGAAGTATACTGAGTTCATGTCTGGGGCTTTGTGCTCAATACTAGCTGACCCAAAGGAGAGAGCTGTTCACAAGACTCAGGCTGAGCCATGTTGAGATTGCAGTCATGTGGGAGGGGATGTCAGAAGTCTGGTGGTCACTAAACATTTGCCATGTGTCACCTGCTGGGTTAGATTCTTAATATCCATGCTCTCATTTTAACCGTTGCATCAGCCCCATGAAGTGTTGGAGTCTAAAGGGGTGAATGATCATTTCCTGCCATACTGTCAAGTCCACAATCAGTTGAGACCCGTGAGACAGACAAATAGAGATCAAACTCTCAGATGTATTTACTCATTTTTTTATGTGGAAGAGTTAACATTTGTATGGAAAGAAGTGTGGCGATTTCTCAAAAGACTAAAATAGATCTCCCATATGACCCAGCAATTACACTTCTAGGTATCTATCCAAAGAGCACAAAAATACTAATTTGAAAGGAAATTGGCACTTCTATGTTTACAGCAGTACTATTTACAACAACCAAGATATGGAAACAACATAAATGCTTCAGAACAGATGAATAAACAAAAAGGATGTGTATATATTCACAATGGAATACTACTCAACAATCAAAAAAAGATAAACTCATTCCACAAGGCATGGATGGGACAGGAAGGGATTAGTCTAAGTGAAGTGAGACAGAAGGAGCAAGATAAATACCAGATGGTGTCACATGTGGAGTCTAGAGAAACCAAACAATGGATCATACAAAGACAAACTATAAGAGCAACTCCTAAAGGCAGACCATAGATCTGAGACATCCAGGAGCAGAGGAGGAGACTAGGGAAGGGGTGCAGAAGGGAAGAGGAAAGCATGTTAGAAAGTGGTGAAGGATTGTGGGCACCTTGGTGCCACGGAAAATATAGTGACAACATCTAAAGGGAGAGATCCTATATTATGAAAAAATAAATGAGGGTGTTTAAACCATAAAAGATCTTAATTTTTTTAAAAAAAGATTTATTTATGCTTACAGAACTGGTATACAGACCAGAGCTGTGGTGGGTGAGAGGATTCACCAGAGATAGAACTGGAGCAGAACAGGCAGATTGACAAAGTACACTGTTGAGGGGAGCAGAGGGCGGGTCAGAAGAAGTCTGCCACACCTTGTGGGTCAGCTCCCTGGCTGGGGATCAAACTCACGCTACAGTAGCTTCAGAGAGTTTCATAATGTGTTGCCTTAACCCAGTGTGCCACCAGGGAGAGCCCGATCTTAATTTTTTTTTTAAAAAAAAATCTAAACACAAATGTCAATGCTTAGCTTTATTGCTGATGAAGGTGGATGCGACCAGAATCAAGCTTCCCCCAACTTGGTGCCTCTCTAGCATCCCCGCAGAGGAAGCAACCTTCTGCATGATGCAAGGGGAACACACATGTCTTGTAAACAAGCAGATGCAAGAATAAACTTCAGCCCTCTGAGACGGTGCCCACTGGATCTCAGTGATCAGGTCGGCAACCCCAGTTCTGTGAATGGTGTTAGAGCCAGTGGAGAGACAACAACCATTGCTAATTTTCTTTCCTAGAGACAGAATGGAAGCTCCCTCCTTGTGAAAATGTAAAACTTCCTACAGACTTAATGGCCCCTCCAAAACTACTATTATCCACATTGAGGTGTTCAGTAGGGTCAAACAAACTGCCCAAGGGGTCCAGGTAATAAGGACAGAACTCAGGTCTGTCATGTTCCTTTCTCTTCCCACTTTACTACAAGCCATGTACAAACACACACACACAACTCTGGGAAAACAGTGTCATGAGTATCACATGAATGGTAGAAATGTCACACACTATTTTAAAATATGTAGTATAAACATCTAGGTTTTCACAGTAACTTGTCATCTCAGCATCTCAGCTACTATGATTGTACATATGCATACAGACATGTGAGTGTACAGATATATCTATATATAGATATAGATATAGATATCTGTGTGTGTTTATATGGCATCATCTTGTAGCCCTGTAGCAATGAGCCTTGGGAAGCAAATAAACAGTATGGGAAGTATGAAACTACACAGGTTACTCTCAGATAATATGCAGCATCTTAGAGTTCTACATGTGATATACACAGTCCTTTTTTATCCAGATTCATAAACTCAATACAGAAATGAACAATGACAGACTTAAGCACCATCCTGTGAAAAAGTTACCTTTAACAGTAATAACATTATTTCTACAAAATGTTATTCTCATCTTGGCTTCCTTAAATATGGTCTAAAATATATAGTCATCCTTGTCAACATCAGCTGCTACACTGGACCGTATTTCAATACTGAGTTAAGGGCTGTATGCTGTTAAAGATGATAAGCTGCATGTGTCTACATGTCTATACCTGGCCAGGATACATGTCTACCTGAATAATACTGTAATATCTGTTCTATGAATTTGCATGTCACTGATTAATTATAGGCAATAATCTAGATACTTAGAATAACCAGATCATTTATTAAATATCAGACAATTGATTTCTCTGTAGAAATTCCTTATATTTTATACAAGAAAGAATTCTAATATAGTAGTTTAAAACCTTAAGGTGTGAAGTCAATGCAACCTGACAATTGTTACATGTGTGTGTTCAAGCAAGTGTCTTTGCCTCTCTTATTTTTCTTTCTATAAAATAGTAACAATGACATTTTTCATAGGTTAACTATGTCACTTCTGGACACCATGTAGTAACTTAGTATGGTATATACAAAGCAGATAGAAGGGACAAGACAGCTGTTATCATATAAGGCATACAACATGGTGATAGTAGACCTGATTCTAGACTCATCACCATTATCATCATCACCATCAGGAGTAGCAGTATTATTATAATTGTTCCTACTGTTACAATATTTGAATCAAGGAATATTCAAGATCTGGTCTTCTAATTTTTCTGTGTATTGATATGCAACCTAGAGAGAAATTGAACACACTAATGAAGTGTTTCATTAGAGGTTTGTGTTAAATAAATTATTAACTTGATTAAGTTGCATTTAAGAGAAATTCAATGATCTGACAAATAGCACAGAGGTTCGATCCTACTTGGCCTGGATTTTTTTGTGTTGGGTGGCTGTTGCTTAGTTGCTTACATTTTAATTAGGAAAATGTTTAAAACATGGATTTTGATTTAATTCCATTTAAAATTCAGTATGTTCTGTCTTGGACTTATGTCAATTACTGGTTTATATATATTCCTTTCAAAGTGACCTCTGGTAGGGGCATCTAGATGTCTTGCAATTCTCTCTCCAACACTGACTCCTGGACAGGACAACACACACAGGACACCACTCATGAGGAAGATGTGATTGAGATGAGGCTGCCCAGTGTACTCATGGTTAAACTCTCCTGGTGGGTGTGGAGTCTAACAAAAAATTGGAATATCAGTTCCTGTCTGGGGTGATAGCATAATAAAGGGGGATTAACATAACCTGAATACCAGCTATGACCTTCCTATTCTTTGAGATCTAGGTCATCTAAGCCCATTATCATTGTCCTCAATTCAAAGCTCTCACAAGGACTTCTTCTGTTTGTTTCCATCAGTTTATACTCTTGGGCATGTCTCTGTTTACTCAGACTGACAGACTATCATTAGCTGCTGTTTATTAAAAAGTAAACATGTCTTTTTTATCTGATGCTTGGCATCTAAGCTACTACGGTAGGCAAAAAAAAAAAGAAAAGAAAAGAAAAGAAAAGAAAAAAAATAGTCTGGCACATGAGGGTTCTCTGATTTAGTTGTGTAGTTGTGTATCTACTTTCTTAGTCTCCAGACTAGCTTTTTCTCCACCATATCTCATAACCCTGCCTGGTTAACACCACGCTATATTGAACCTCTTTGCTTTTCTACAAAGGCTACTAACTCTCTTCATCACCTAGCTGATTCTGTCTTCAAAACCCCATTCAAGAATTACAGGTTCCAGGACTCCCTTCTCAAAGCCTGGTCTGTCTGGTGTGGATGCCCTTCCCCAGAGAGCCAATAGCACTCATAATTTTCTTTCATAACTTCTGAAGGAATGGAGGGTGGCTGATGCAGGCCTGAGCAGGGCTGGGCTGGCCCGGGCGGGCACCCACCCCCTGCCCCACCCCCCAGAGTGGAGGATGGGTTGAGGAGGGACAATGTGCATTTGGGGTTGATTGGATGATGGGAGTGGTGTGGCCCAGGCTGATTGGATCTGGGGCACAAGGAAATGAGACATCTATTCCTGGAAACCTGTCATTGGGTTGTTGAACTGTGACCCAGGCTGTGATGTCTGTTAATCCTTGTATCCATTTGCTAAATTGAATCTGCGCGGGCTCTGACGTATGAAAAGGCCAACAAGGCCAATATATTCCCTGACTTTCCTTTGGTCGGGGTCTTGCCTGAATCCTGCGTGTCCGGCAGGGAACGACTTGACCCTGTCTAGCCAGCCCAATAAACTCTACTTTGCGAATTGCATTCTTGCGTGACGCTCTGTCTTTCGTGGTAATCGAGTTCTTGGACCCTAACACTTCAACCTCTGCCATAGGATCCTATCTTAATTTCCTGTCTTCCCCTCCCTCCTTGGCTCTAGGTTCCTGAAGATGGGAAAGTTCTCTCACTTCTGCCTGGCAGCAGGATTCTAAGGGCCTATGTTCCATACACTTATCTTTTATTGATTCACTTATTTAGTAATTGAGTAGTCAATTGATCTCTTTGGTTGTTCAGAGAACTTTCATCCTCATTCAAAGCTGTCAAGTGATTTTCAAGTAGATGAAGTCGCCGGACAAATGAGGAACCTCTAAGTCAGTGTAGATTATTCTGTCAAATTTCCAAGCATTCTACTTTGATCCATCTACACTTGCCATTACCTTCTAGCTACAACGAAAGGACAGCCAGATTGATGGTATCAGAGGACACAATTCTTCATGGGGCTGATAATAAGCAATGTTGCCAATTTCATCCTCAGCTTTTCAATATCCCTCCTTCCCTTCTTCATTCTTTGTATGTCTTTCTAGACTTACTTTCCCATCCCAATGCACACAGCATCCTCATTCACAACTGACTCATCAGAACCTTCCAGCTCTGCTCCATGTCTGACTAGTTATGTGACCTTTGGCATAGCACTTCTCTGCTCTGAGCTTCCCTATCCTCCTTTGTCAAATGAGGTAGTATAGAAATGACAGTCCATCATTGACTTGAAGTTTAGGAGGCAGAGATGCCTGGCTAGTAGAGGGGATGAGGGAGCTGGCCTCCTGTGGCCTGGAAGAGTGGGGAAACATGAGATGTACTGTCTTAATCTGGCTTTTTGTTGAGGACACCACATTAGCTCAGGGATAAGACTACTGCAAAATCAAAAGGGATGACAGGTGTGAGTTAGTTCCAGAAACAGGTTCTAGCGTCATTATGATCTCTTTAAAGTGTGCATACTTTAGTGAGGGATGTCAATGTTTTAAAGCATCTTTTACTGAAGCACACGCTATGAGCATGGCCCCATGAGGTATCACAGGAGCCAAAGACTGGAGAGGTAGGAAGAGAAAGTTTCTGTGGCTAAATCAATGTAGTGGGCACCTAAGTTTATTAAGTTTTCTTCACTGAGAAGGGCCTCTCTTTGACTAGCTCCCATGCACTGTAAGTCTGTAACAGGAAACACTTTTGCAAGGTTTTCAATCCTTTTGCCCAGACCCCTTTTGTTTCATAGAGTTTCAGATAAAAAGCCTTTGGGAAAGGCCTTCTTCAATCAAAAGAATGATGAGATGTGGGAATTCTGAACAGTGGTAAGGGAGCCAGGGGAGACATCTTGAGGTGGTTGAGAGTACTCTGGCATGTTTCAGTTTCTACCTCCACCCTCTGGGAAGATGGTCCTAAACTGTGGAAAGCTGAGAGGTGTTGAGACTTGGAGTCAAGAACTCGGAGTGCAACACTAGCTCTGCCACCAAGTCCTGTATGACCCTGGGCCATTCTCCGAGGCTCAGTTTGCTCATGTGTAAAATGCAGGGCTGGATGGCAAGAGCATCAGAACTACCAGACATCAGTCAAGCATGTCTGGATCACTGCAACAAAGCGTTTGCTGAAAGGAAAGAAAAGCCAGAACAAGGCAGCATGCATATTTGATACCAGAGAAAAACACTGAAATGCCCACATCTCAGGAATTGATAGAGGAACAGTTCATCTGGAACTAAGGTGTCCCATTTCATAATGCTCCAGAAAGTAGGAGCAGAAGTAAGCAGTGAGCAGCCTATGCAAGGAGATTGCTGGTACCGGAAGCTTCCTCACCACTAGCTTCCCATTGTACCTCCCAACTCTCTAAGTGTGACCAAGACACATTAATTATGGGGCTGGGGGTCTTCCCACAGAGCCTCAGTATTTTCATACACGCTCCCTCCATCTCCCCACCGGCTAAATGCCTGTAGCTGATCAGACCCTGGTGAGGTCTGTGTCTGAAGGCCTCCCAATAAATACCCAGGGCTGCATTAATAGTGAACCACACAGCAAAAAAAAAACTGAGCTCATGATGCACAGCCATGCTCTCAAAACACTGGATTTATAACATGTGGAAGCCGTTTTCAGAGTTTCACATTTGCATTTCCTACTCTTCTGGTGATAGATTGAAAGCATTAGCTGTGAAACAAGTCAAACCCAGAGGCTGGATGGAATTCAAATCCATTTGACTCAACAAGTGTTTTCTGAACATCTACTAGGCAACTCATAGCTTCTCTGTGTAGACCAGAGGGGAAGGGTGGGGGGGGTTCCATTTATCAGAATTATCAGGACCTATTACTTTGCTGACATAGCTATTCTCTTTAATCCTCACAATGAGTCATCTGCTGACACTATTTGACAGTCAAATGGACTGAGAAATAAGTAACTTCCCCACAATCACAAGTATAGAATTCAGAATTAGATTTCACTGTGTGTCCAGTTCTTAAGCCTGAGCTATTTCCACTAAAACTAAAACTTTACCAGTTATGGATGACAAGTCAGGACTTTCCAGGCCCTTCAGGACCTGATGAGAGTGTGGAGAGATGGCTTAGGACAGAAAGGACAGTGACAGGAGCGCACAGAACTGTACAGAAACTGTTAACTATCTACTTTGATCGCCAAGTGGACAACAAAGATAAATGATTATATACTGGTAAGTGCTATTCTTACTATATTGTTTTTATTGAGGTTACAACAATTTACAGCTTGGTATATCATTTGGGAATATATTCACACCTCTTCAAAGATACGTTACAAGACCACTTTTGCACCAAAGCACTCAAAATCCTCTACCATATCCCAACGGCTCTCCTCCCTTCCTTGCTCTGACAAATGTAAGCTGGTCAGTCCCTTTGGAAAACAGCACAGAATTTCCCCAAATTTTAAAAATAGATCTACCTTACAACCCAGCAATCCCACTCCTAACTATTTACCTGAAAGATGCAAAATTTGAAGGGCTCTATGTGCTCCTCCAAACATTGAAGCAATATTTACAACAGCCAAGTTACGGAAATAACCTTGGTTCCTAATGACAGAGGAATGAATTAAGAAGTTGCGGTGTATATACACAATGGAGTACTACTCAGCTATTTAAAGAGGAATTTTTTCTATTTGCAAAAACATGTATGGAACTAGAAAGGGTTATGCTAAGCAAAATAAGTTAGAAGGAAAAAGACAAATACTGAGTGATTTCACTTGTGTTGATGACTATTTTTGAGACCAGATTAAAAAAAAAGATATGTTTGGGCCCTCCCTGGTGGTGCAACAGGTTACAGTGTAGCACTATGAAGATGGTCGCAGACACTTCAGCATGAGTTCAATCCCCAGCCAGGGAGCTGAACCACATGGAACAGCAGATATCTCCTGTCTCACTCACTGTTCCCCTCAGCAGTGTACTTTGTCAATCTGCCTGTTCTGCTCCCCACTCTATCTCTGGTGAATCCTCTCACCCCCTGCACCTCTGGCCTGAACCCCAGATCTGTTTGCATAAATAAATAAATCTTAAAAAAAATATATGTTGATATATGTTCTATTTCACAGTCACAAAACTACAGTCTGATCTTACAAGATCTATGATCGTTTATCATCTCATTTAAGCCTATTGTTTTACAGATTAAGAAAAGGGACCCTCAGCACCTCAAATAATGTGCCAATGATCATATAATAAAATAGCCACAAAGGTCGGCCTGGAAATGGTATCCCTGCTTCTTGATCTATTGCGTACACCATTACACTGCTTCTAAGTTTTTTAACTGAACTAAAGAGTAAGAATTTATTCATCCACCACAAGTTCACTCATCCATGGATAATTTATCTATCCACCCTTCATCCATCCATCCATCCATCCATCCATTCATGCATCTATTCACCTGTACTCCCAACATCAATTTGCTACCCATTCATCCATTCATTGATTCGTTCTCCCTTCTAGCCAATCTTATCTAAGTAGCTATTGCAAGTCAGATTCAAAACTAGATCTCATAGAAATGCAAGATTTTGCAGCAAATTCTCACCTCTAGACACAATGCCAGTCTGAATCTGGAAAATAGTTCTATTCCAGAGTGTCAGGTTCCACATCGTAGCATCAGAAATAAAGGAAAGCATGCCATCTGAGAGGAAGGTTGCCAAGATGTGAGCTTGCCATCATTTTTATCCAGGTGCTTTCAGAAGCATGCAGGTGCTACACTGAAATACATCCATGCATCTCAGCTAGGGATTCTGGGAAGGTGATAGTCTGACATTTGGGAGTCAGACAGGACTTGTAGGTCTAGCTTAGAACTGGATTGAAAAAAGAAAATTCCTCATAAAACAATATGATTTTATGTAATATAACAAATAATTGTGGCAAAATTTTGCCCTGGTTATATTTACCCATTCACCAAAGTTTGTTGAGCACCAACTATTAATTTTCATTCTCATGTTTTTCATTTCATGCACACAATAAGTTCACAGACATATTAACATAGCCTCCACTTTTATGAAATTGACAAAGGTAGGCATCTACCTTACTCAATGACATATGTAGTAAATACATAGCAGAGCCATGATTTTAACCTAGGAAGCTTGTACTTCAAAGTCCATGCTAGAATAAACTGCATCCCCAAAGGAAAAAAGAATAAATGTCCTTGTTATGGAGCTTGGAGAAACACTCACGGAATTAATTCCAAATAGGAAAGGTAGGTTCTTAGAAGTGGAAATGGATGAAAAGGGCATCCTCAGGGAGAGAAACCACTTAAGCAAAGTCAGCTGTAGTCACATTATGGCATGTGGTCTTAACCCTGTGGGCCAAGAGGTTCCCAAGAAAGTCTGTAAGCAGGGACTTGATGTTTTCATGGAAAACCCATGCTTTTCTCTAAGACAATCTGATGGTAAAAAGGATGAAAGCTGACAGGAATATCACTCAAGTGGATTAATTTTAAGAGATTCCTCTAGAAAAGAGGAAATGAAAATGTAACCAGGGTAGGGATGGGAAGAAAGAAAAAGGAAGAGAAAGATGTAGAAGGTGCTGAATTAGTTGACTGGTTGGGTGGATGGGTGAGAGATGGGTGGATGGAGGGAGGGATGGTTACTTGTACGTGTTCTGAAAAGTCTTTATGAGGATACATTTCCCTTCCTTTGAATTCTACTAACAATGTATAATTTGGGACTTTTTCCCTAATAAGTCCTCAGTAATCATAACTAGGCAGCCTCCACGTCATTGCATTTTCTGGGTAGAAAGGCCAGAACACAGAAACTTCTCTTCTCATTCCTTCTACACATCACCTTGAGATTCTTCTGTCAAAACAATTATTTTATCACATCTCCACCTTCTAGGATCCTTCAGAGACTCTCCATTGCCAACATGATAAAAAAAATTATTTTAAAAGTTATTTGTTCTATCATTTATGATATTTATTAAACACTTTACTAACTATATCATAAGTCTGTGGAAAGTCTAAGCATTGTGATTATTTCTTAGATATGTGACCTTGGGCAAGTGGTTTAATTGTGTTCAAATCTATCTATAAAATGGTGATAATACTGGGCCCTTCCTGGCGGCAGACTGGGTTAGGACACAGCACTGCAAGCTGGCCACAGCCTCTTCAGTACAAGTTCAATCCCCCGCCCTAAAAGTGACCCACATGGTGCAGCAGAACTCTCCTGACCCGCCCACTGCTCCTCTTAGCAGTGTACTTTGTCAGTTAGCCTGTTCTGCTCCCCACTCTGTCTCTGGTGAATTCTCTCACTGCCATGCACCTCTGGCCTATACCCCAGTTCTGTATACATAAACAAAATAAATCTTTTTAAAATGATGCTAATACTAATTTACAGGGCTGGGATGGAAACTAAGTAAGCATGTATTTATATATGTGGCCAGTATATAGCAGATGCTGAATAAATGGATACTATATCATTATATAAGACATCCTAATCCTCATAATGGACTCTTTGAAACACCTTCATTTTCTCAAGGGTCACAGAGTTTAGATTCCTTTAATGACATATTTTGTACAGCTTGAAGATTAGGTCTACTGCAACACTATCATCTACTCTTTATCATAAGTCCACAAATTCAATGTCCTGTTTTTCAACATTTAACAATGAGGAGTTCCACCCCTTTCACCTCCAAGGTCTTCCTCTATCAAAGTGAATTCTCATTGTTTGGTTAAGATGTCACATGAGACTCAACTGAAGAATGATTCTGTGGTTCCCCCGCATGTTCTGCAATAAGATCATCAGTGTCACACCTACTTCCTCAGTAGTGACACCAAAGGAAATTGTCAGACTTAGTATAAGAGGCATTACTCTGATCAGGTATTCGTGTGTTTGCAAAGCACTGACGTTTGCTGTATTTATCTCCTTCCATCATCTTGAACAACATCACAACTGTAAGAAAGATGGAAAGATATTTTAAAACTTGGAAAGAGGAAGGTACCATGAATATGTGGGATCCCTAGAACCTTGTTCTCAGGGACATTGTCTTGGGGCCCAGAGTTCCTGCCGGTCAGCCAGGTGTAGGATCATGTTGGCAGCCTCTCACCAAGGGCAAAAGTCCTGGTATAGGAACATACTGGGAAACCAGCATCTGCTGGAAACAGCAGGCAAATATTAGAATGGAGATAATATGCTTTGACCAGCAGGAACAATGGAGACCCTAAGTCAGTAGCCCCTGGTCATGCCACCCTAGCTTTTATCCCCAGTAACTGCTCCCCCCCCCGCATGTACTCCCCCTACTAACTTACCCCACCTTTTTACTTGGTGTTGATAAATAGGAGACTGCCTTTGGATGGGGCTGCCTACTTCTGGTGTGGCCCCTCTAGGCTTCTCATTGATGTGCATGGACTTTGAGACATCCTTCCTTCATCACACCCCCTTCCAGTGCTGTCACCCGGCAAGGTGACGTGAGCCAAATGAAACTATTTCCTTTTGCACGTTATTCTTTCTGGTTAGATTTCCTTCTCTGGCTCCCCCCCGGTCTCCTTCTGGAGTTCACAGAAAGACTGAGGAGAAAAAAAAAAAAAGGCTAATTATATACCCATTTTAGTGTTTCTCCATTACACAACAATCTCCTCCACTTGTCTAAGAGTATATGAAGAAGACACTATGTTTAATTTTGTTTGTCACATATCCCCAAGGTTGAGCAAAACAAGACCTCGGTATGTATTTGTTAAGTGAATAAATAAAGGAAAGAAAGAAAAAGCAATTCGTGAAAGAAATAAATGGATGGATCATTCTGATGTCCAGCATATGCTTGCAGGAAGTTGAGGCACCACAGTAGTGCAGTAGCCTGTGACCAGAGAGGCACAGAAGGGTACTGGAAGGGTGTTCTAGGCAGCAAAGGTGCAGAGGCACAGTGGAAGGGTTGTAAGTCATTTGTTTGAACTGGAGAAAGTTACTGTCCACCATCTTTCTGCAGTTGACTTTCCTAGCCAATGCCATGCAGCTCCACCAGATACACCACTCAGTTCTCAAAACGGAGTCAGATCACCATACCTTTGCTCACGCTGATTCTCCATCCCTCTCTGCCTATCTAAATGTCGACCAATCTTCACAAGCCACTGCTAAAGCTTCTCTTCTACTCCCCTTCCTGACCAAGGTGCTGTGACAGCCTTTCACTCAGTTGGTTTGTCTGCCACAGATGAAGAGTGGAGTCCGCATTCTCTTTGTCTCTCTTGTCAACCCCTGCCACACCTAATTTATCCCTCTGCCATTCAGCTGCCCTTTGTCCCTCAGTCAGACTGGGATGAAATAGGAAGAGGATGCCAGGACCATTAAGCTGGTATTTCAGAAACAGTTTTCATGGAACAGTGAGCTAAGCATATGATTTTTAAAAAGAGGGTTTCCAGATGAACTGTTAATTCCATTTTTAATTTCTTTGAGGTCCCCTAGGGGGGCTGAATGATGTGTTTTTGTTTCTGTAGGAAATGGAGTTTCTTCATCCTTGATCTGAGGGAGACGGTCGCCGCCATTAAACTGCAGGCTCAGACCTGGCCCTCGTGAGAGCAGAAATGGAGCTTTAAATACAAAGGGAGAGATTTCCTTCTGTCTAACACTTTGCTCCCTTTCGTTCCCCTGAGTCAGGGAAGAAAAGAAAGGGCAGGTCACCATATGACATCTTTTTTTCTGTGCCCTTAGCCTGCAATATTTCAAAGAAATTCCCTTCCCCACTTTTTACCACTTGCCTAATTTCTCCCACCTCGCATCACCTTTTTGATTGTTCCACTGGGTATAAAACTGCTCCCTTCCTACAGTAGCCAGAGCCTTTCTTGATGTCCCCATATTACTCCCTATCACTGTCTGAATTTTTTAAGATCCTGCAGGCTCACCATGAGAAGCGGTTCTCTGCAGGGTCCCTGGACCTGTGGCATTAGCACCATCTGGGAACTTGTTGAAAGTCAAATGCTCACTATCTCCATTCTCAAACCAACCCCCAGTCAGAATCAGAGTCAGAAATGGGGACCAGCAACCTGAGTTTTGACATGGCCTCCAGAAAATTCTAAAGCATGAACAAATTTAGGGACCACCACATTAAGGACAGGAACAGGACTCTAGTAACAATATACCCTCCACGCACAGTGAGCCCTCAATGAAACTGTTTCATTGATATCACCCTAACAAGCTGTTAATTATAACCGACAAGGGAAAGAGGAGGAAGCATTCTCTCAAGTAAGAGATGAACTATCTATATGGGGCAAATCAACTTTCTGCCCTACTAATGCAACTGAAACCAGCAAATGTGTTTCAAAGATCATTGGGGATCACAGCAGGTATTCATTCCAAATCAGCTTATAGCTGCTTTGCCTTTGAGACATTCCTGGAATGTTTCCTGCCAACTCCTCATTAAGGATGGCATTTGGATGGACAGTTCTGAGACCTGTTTGCATCTGAAGCTGTTTTACAGATTTGCAGGATGGAAATGGTGCTTATTATTGCATGGATCCAATGTACAAAAAGTCAGAGTTCTGTTGAAACTACCTAGGATGAGAGCCTGCAATAACATAACTGTCCTGTAAGTTCTTATTTTCTGCCAGTATCAGCTTTGCAAAGGGTTTATCTTTTGCAAAAGATTCCAAAGTCCAAAACAAAGGTTAACAGTCCCTGACCCAAACTCATTTAGCAACAAGGTTTTCCACATGTATCTGCCTATGTATTTTTTCACACAACCAGATTTTAATCACACAAATAGGATGATGTTTTGCTAGAGCATTTCTTTGTCCTTACTGCCCTCCTCCCCATGTAATTCCTTCCTTCCGTTTAGCTGCATTTATTTCTTTAAGGAGGGTCAGTGCATTTTAATCACAATGTACACTGGCTTGCTAGAGCTATTGATGAAAGAATTCAAAGCTCAACCACTCAGTTCATTTAGATGTGAACTACCAAGTTCAATGAGAGAAGCAAAGGGTAAAATGAAATTACACAGCCTTTTGGCTGATTTCCCATTTCTGTGTATATAAAGGCATAGGATGGCCTCTGATGCCCCAGATTCTGGAACAATAATGCCCTAGGAAGAGTTCATCTAATATTAATAGCATGTTATTGAGGAAGATAAATATAAAAACCGAATATTAAAAAATGACTTGGCAAGTAAAGAGAGTCAAAAATTCTTTTTTCTCTTATTTCAAAGCAACAATCATCACCAAAATAACTAACATTTACATTGGGCTTTACAGTTTGTAAAATGCTTCTACAACCATTAAGTCAGTTAACCAGCACAGTCATTACTAATCGCTAAGATTTATATAGCGCTTATAATACACCAGGCACTGTGCCAAGCAACTAACATGGATTATGTAACTTAATCTTCATAACCCTCATGTAGGTTCTCATTTTGCATAAATGAAAACTGACGTTAAGTTACTGCTACTAGGTCACATAACTAGCAAGTGGTAAATCTAAGATATAAATCAAGCCCTCAGATTCTGCTAATAAGACCAGCGGCATCTTATAGGGAAGAAAATTCAGACATAGACACAGGTTGAGCGACAGGCTCAGGGTCCCCAGCAGAAAGCAGCAGAATCTGAATGAGAGCCTGAGTGTCCAGGGCCCAGTTCCGAGATAGCTCTTCTCTGCAGCATCCATAAACAGGCCCAAGAAAAACAAAGGCCCATGCTATTTCAGCCTGCCTCCTTTGCAGACAGAGCTTCTTATATCCAGTTGAACTTTCCTTTTATAATTAACATGGGTGGGGGGGGGAGGAAAAATTGAGAAGAATGGAAATAAGAACATAAACAGAAGCAAAACAATAGTCAGTGAGGGGGCAGAGGCTCAGACTGGAGCGTGAGAACGCAGACAAGAGATGGAGACCTTTTGTATGTGCTAAATTCAGAAAAGCCACATTGTACTGCAAAACAGAACCAGCCCAAGCCAGCTTCACATGGCAAAGACTGCTGCTGCAGACATTCCCTTCACAGGGATGCATCCTCCGGCAGAGGGTACAATAAAGACCAGACTATCCAGGCTCCCCTGATTTCCAGATGCTGAGCTGTTTGAGGGTAAGGCCCTTTTTGAAGGCAGCACCTTGCACAGTGCCTGGCATGTCTGAAACTCCCAATGAGTTTTGTTGAATGCAGAATCTGACTGCAATTATCAGCAAGACAGGATGCTTCCAAGTGCAGCTTCTGTTTCTCATCTGTAAAGTGGGAACAAGAGTAGCCCCTCCCCAACACTGTCCTAAAGATTGTGTATGAGATATACTTGTATATTATGTGTGTGTATACATACATATATAATAATGCCTCTTCTGGTATATATAATATGTATATTATATAAGGCATAGAGCACATTGGTGCCCTGTGATGTTCCATTACTGATGGTTGCTGCTGTTAAAGTTAATATGACTTTAAAGTCATGTCATTACTATATTACTTTGACTATCTCACTCTAGTTCCTTATTTTATTATGAGGACGTGAGGCGAGAGAGGGACTGGGATTTATCCCAAGTCATTGGCAGTTTGGCAAGGAGGGAATTAGGAAAACCAGCCTACCTACCTCCTCAGGGTTAATGTTTATTTGCACTGAAATAAGGCATGGAATTTAGGCTGATACATATGGCCTCTGGTGACCCCAGTCTAGGAATACAGAGAGCTGAAGGAGATAATCCAGATTCAAGACCAGATAATTTGCATTAAGGGTCTACAATATGCTAGATAATTTCACAAATACTGTATCATGTGACTCTCTAGCGTAAGCCTACAAGAACTGTTGCAGCTAAGGAAACTGAGGGCTGGAGATATGAAATTATAAAGCTACCCAGTCAACCATAGTTAGGTGTGGTAGCACAGTTTCCAATCCACTTTTAATCCTACCTAAAGTCCATGAGCTTTTTCTAAGATCCACCAGAGTGAGGGGAAAGAAAAAGCTAAACCCAAAGTGCCATAGCCAGCCACTAGCACTTTTGCTCTCTAATCAAGTCATGTTTTAAAGTTCAGGAAGCATGGGGAAGTTTTATGGAGTCATCAAATCAATAAAATGGCCTCTGCAACATGGTTAAGACTCCTGATTTTAGGGCCAAGCTTGTCTGAGGTCTGACCCACTATCGATAAGCCCCTCCCACCACCATTAGCCACACTCACAATAGTAAGTCCTTGGGGAGTTGCCTATTTCAAGGATATCTGTCCTTATCTTAGTTGGTCTCCTTCTCCCACTCTCCCACCCCTATGGAAGATTTCCTGCAAGGTAACCACAGTGATGTTTCAAAATCAACACCAAGTGATACCATTCCCCTGTGTAAACCTGCCAGTGCAATCTGACCTCTATTGTGATTTCAAGGTCCTGCACTCCTTGGCTTCTGCCTGCCTCTCTGACTTCATTTGCTACCCTCCTCCCTCACATTGGGCATTTAAGCTACTAACCCTCAATCAATCATTGAGCAGACCAACCTCACCTCCTGGGAGGTGGGAGATCCTGCTTTCTCTCCCCACTGCTCCTTCTTCTTGACATTTGGGTCTTGACATATGACCCTTCCATCAACAGCTCTTCCCTGATCACCTTACCCTAACAGCAGCACAGCCTCATCACACCCCATCACATCAGTGGTTTTATTTTCTTCATAGCATTCCTCATTAATTGAATGCATTTTCTCTATTTGCTATTTATTTTGTTTCTCTCTGGTCAACATGTTACAGTGTAATCTCTCTAAAAAGGGAAGCTTCCAGGTCCCATGCCCAACCCAAGGAAGGAAAGAACTGAGTGGTGAGAAGAAAAAAGATGGAAAGAAGACCTAGAAAACTTGAGGAGGCACATGGAGCAGAGAGACTGCTGAAGAAGAAGCTGCACTGGCTTCTCAGCCTTCCACTTGTACCAGGGACTTGGGGGACATGGAAGGAGACACTTGAAAGAGACATGGATGAGAGATCCGTGGGGAGGCTGACAATGGCAGCTTTAGCTTGACTTGTATTTTGATTTTGTTTTTTCCTTCCGGACTGGCCTGGCCCCTTCTGCTCCTTTCTATGGGTCTTCACCAGAAGGTACCTTAGACTTGTGATGGGCTTTTGGGCCTCAGTGGCCCCGCTTTGAGCCAACCCTTTTGGGTGGCCATGTATCCACAGGGATGGATAACATGGGTGCTTCATGGGAAAACTGTTTTAACTGTGTTCTGTCTCTTCTCTCTAATGCACACTAGTGTATTACAGTTCTTTTCTATGGAAGGTCTTGCACACTAAGAGTATGCTTTGTCTTTATGTAGCAGATGGCAGAACCCATTTAGAGCAGGCAGGTTTGGGGGCCCTGAGGGCCCCTCATTCTTCCCACTAACAAGAAGGTAGTCAGCCCCTAGTGTTACCAGTTTGATACCTAAATGGATGTGAACAAGAGATTTTAACAGTGACTGCTTCCAAGGGGGAAGAACAGAGTTGTTGACTATCATCACGTAATTATGGCCAGGGGAGATCAAGGCGACTACCTACAGGGAGAAGAAAGACCTTCTTCCCTGTCTTGCCCATGGGTGGTGATAGAGGGAGGGTGCTATTTTTAAGACTGTTGAGGAGATTGCACATAGCAGGAAGGAAACCATCAACTGTCTAGTTACCCTGACAGCAGCTGCTATGGATACATTCCTGAATACTAAACTGGGTTCATACTGGGCTTTGGATTCCAAATTTGATGAAAGTCATATTCAGGCCCCGAACCAGCAGCCTGACAGAGCTCAAGCAGTTCCCCAGGACAACACGAGGGTGTGGAAGCCAACCACTGAGTGTTTGCACACATGTCCTGCAGCAAGGTGGGGGTGAGGTATATGAAAGAGTCTTCACAAAGCCCACTTTCTGCTCCCCACCCACCCACCCCACTATTATATTCATTGTCTTTTACTGATAAGAAGGCTCAGTCTTAACATGCTGCACTTCCATTTTGAAATCAAAGTAGCTCGCAAAGCATCCTGCAGACAGGAGCAGCGGCTTCTGCACTGGTGCCCCATTGCTCACCAGAGAGGTTTATCACAAGGAGAGGCAAAATACTCTTCAGGGTAAATGTTTACAGTCACTCAAAAATGAGCAGGAGAATTTGTGACTGACAGGTTCCATTTGTTGAAGACTTTCTGCGTTTTCAATGCATCATCTCTGCCTTAGTCATTTATGCAAAATAGTGGTAGGATCCCCCTTTGACAGAAAAGGAAGAAACTCGGAGGCTAATAATTCAGGGCTAAGGCTTCAATGCAGGTGTGCCTGGCCCCTAGGCCCATGTAATTTTGACTCTGCCTTCTTCCTTAGTCTGTTTGTGCCAATTAACAAAACATCACAGACTAGGTTACCTACTCGAGCACCAGCAAACACAGGGCAGGTTTTCTGTTGATTCGGGCAGATGTGTCCAGAGCCCTTGGTGGATTTTTTCAGTCTTTAATTTCCTTTCTATGTTACTGTTATGGAGCAGGTCAGGAGGCTAGCAGGCCTTCCAGCAAATCTTTTTTTTTTTTTCTTGATAATATAATATTTTATTTTTTACATCATTTTTTCCTTTTTCCATCTCAGTTGTAATCCCCATGGGCTTCCCACCACCAGTTCACCCGAGTGTCATCGCCATAGTCCAGGGCATTTCACCCCCTCCATCTTTGATCCCATTCCCCACTCCAGCCCCGTAAAATGTCTCTGGTATATAGTTGTTCATTATTATTATTATTTTCTCCCCTGTTCCTTTATACTCCTGCTATGGGTGAAACCATCAGTATTTTTTCTTTTCTTTCTGGCTTATTTCACTAAGCATGATCCCTTCCAGCTCCATCCATGTTGCTGCAAAAGGCATGTGTTTATCTTTTTGATTGCTGAGTAATATTCTGTTGTGTATATGTACCACATCTTTTTGATCCAGTCATCTACTTCTGGGCATTTGGGTTGATTCCATGTCTTTCCTATTATAAATAAAGCAGCAATAAACATGGGGGTGCAGGTGTCTTTTTGAATGAGTGTTTTTGTGTCTTCTGAGTAGATACCTAGGAGTGGGATTGCCCCATCAAATCCTACCTCTTCCTCTCTGGTTTCTCTCTGGCATTCTCTCGGGGTCTCCTACCCTCATAGACATCACTCACTCCCTCACAGTCACTCACCTTCACTGTCTTTCCCTTCCTGAGTGACACTGCCCTTTATACAGTGTCAGCCTCCAGGCTCACATGCCCGCATCATGCTCCAGGTGGCCACCATCAGGTGTTCATGCCCCATGCCCACACTCCCAAGAACCTCCTGCATTCAAGGCCACAGGTGATAGCCACAGAGGCCAGCAGCGTAAATGCCTGACCATCACTTCCCCATACTTACAAACAACAAATTTATTTGTCGTGGTTCTATATGCTAGATGGTCAAGATCAGAGTATAGTATGGCTGACTGAGAGCTCTATTCAGTGTGGCAGACCTCCCATGACAGTCTCACATGGTGGAAAGACTTAGGGAATCCTGCAGCCTCTTTTATAAGGGTGCCAATGCTACTCATGAGGGTGGAACTCTTTTGGCTTAAGCCCCCCACCCTTTCTAACCTTTGAAGTTTAGACATTCAACATATAAATTGGCTTGGGGGCAAGGGGAATGCAAACATTCAGTCCATAGCACACCCCAAACCTCTCAGGGTCCAGATCATATACTCACAATTTAAGTGATCCTACAAAACCCTAAAACAATGGCCCAGCTACAGAATAGCACGGTTAAGAAAGCATCCCTTTGTCTGAGCAAAGCACCTTCTTAGCTCTTTTCTATCTTCTATTCACAACCAAACTATTCTCTACTCACTCCACCAGAAGTACTTTACCAAAATAACTCCATGACAAAAGAACACAGATAAAATGTGGCAAGTTGTCCAAGGGATTTTCACACTCTCCAAAGCAGTGAATTTGCCTTCAAGTGAAATACAAGGACAAATTAAAAAAAGGGGGGAACCAGGTGGGGGTCTGTTTTGCTGCACCAAACAGATCAAAGACAATTCCACCAGCTCTTAAAGAATTTTGTTTTTGTTCAGCATTTTAAGTCAACCCCAAAGCAATAATTTTCTTGATAATTTGTACAAAGGAAAATGAAACTGCCTAGGAGGACTTCAGAGCAGCAAATGACCTAGCGACACTTCTGGGCAGTCAGTCACTCATTCATGCCCACTCTGAGCCAACAGTTCCAGTGTTCCTACTATGTGAAGAGTATCTGCTGCAGCACGAAGATAAGAGGGGAGGAGTTTGCAATCCTTCCCCAGATTGCATGAAAGTGCCTCTAGGGAGAGAGAGAGACAAGTGAAGCATGCAGGTAAACAGAGTTGGATAAACAGCCAAGGAAGTGGACGGGAAGACTGCTGAGCAGAGAAGGAGACAATCAATTCTGAGCTGTGCTTTAAGTAAGTAGCAAGGTGTCCCTGAGAGAAGTGAGAAGCAGGACTGGCAGAGAGAGTAGGACCAGCAAATGTACAAGGAGCAAGGTGGACTCCAGATAAAAATCACTCCCAGTGAAAAAGGGTTTGATAGAGAAAGAAGGTCAGATGCTTCCCATTTTCATGTCACCAAAGGATGCACTGAAAAGAATACATGTTGGAAGGGAAAGCTCATGTGTCCAAGAGGGACGTGATCCACACCTGCTTAGCAAGGGAGATTTTCATCATCTTGATTCTTGCTTCTTGATTCAAGAATCATCTTGATTCTTGGGTGAATGTGGGCCTAGTGAGAGACTTCCTCCACCACTGCTGTGTCAGAGACAAGGGGAAGAGAAACTTCACACCAAGCAAAGCCACAGGGAGAGGTGGAGCCTGGAGAATCCATATTCAGTTGCCATGGA
Source organism: Condylura cristata (assembly GCF_000260355.1). Taxonomy (NCBI): domain Eukaryota; kingdom Metazoa; phylum Chordata; class Mammalia; order Eulipotyphla; family Talpidae; genus Condylura; species Condylura cristata. The sequence continues at coordinate 32,920,692 of NW_004567109.1, forward strand.
AGACACAGGCTTTCTCTGGAACAGTTTTCTAAGAATTACCTCTTTACCTCATCTGTAAAATGGAGAGAATGTTGTCCCACAAGTTATGTTCAGGATTATACAAGGTGCTCATGCTAATGACCGTTGCTAAGGCCAATGAGCAACATTTCCTTGTTATACATGTTCATCCCTGTTCCTTTCCCCTTAATGAAAGAGCCATCCATGGTCATGGTCATGAAAGAGAATATTGTCCATACCTCACATTATTCAATGTAAATTTTCCACCACATGTATGCAATATATTACAGTTCTTAACCCTACTTAATACATATTAGCTGGTATTGTGATCTCAGTAACCTTCATATCTTAGACAGGATAACATTAATGATACAGAGGGAAGGCTGGTAACTTGCCCAAATTTACAGTCATCTTGGCAGAGATTGAGTTTGCAAGACCATCCGTGTTTCCAACGTGCAATTCCTCATGCCCACATGCATTGTCTCCCTTGGTATTCTAGAAAAACCCAAACCATTAACTTGGAAGCCATTAACCACAAAGTCTAGTTCTTAAATGTAATATTGGTAACATTCTCATCAACGATATGAACTTTCTCCTTTGACATGGTGTATATCTTTGTCAAAACTCATCTGTCCTTCTAGAGAGTAAAAGGAAAGGGAACATATATCTTATTTATGACTGCACCCCAAGAGACTGCCTCTGCCCCTCTTAAATGGGACATTTTCAATACATATTTGTCGAAAAGGATTTGAAGATACTTAATGATTTACAAAGAACTTCTGTATTCTTCATCTTATTTGATCTTCAAAAAGACTATGGAACATAAAGGAAAACTAATGCCATTATCTACATTTAACAGATGCTAATAGGCAGGTCACACCCAGGCTGCTGTTGTTTTCTCTCTTTGAAGAATTACAATGGACTCACTCTCCTGCCTGGAGCAGCACAGGCTGAATTCCACATGTAAAAGCCAAAATAGAAACTGTTTCTATTATTTTTTGTATTTTAGAAAATTCATCAAACTCGGAAGAACTCTGATCATCAGACCAAAAGATAGATAGATAGATAGATAGATAGATAGATAGATAGATAGATAGATAGATAGATAGATAGATAGATAGACAGACAGACAGATAATAACTGGGATAATTGTTATGCTCCTGTTCTTTCTCTTTCTTGCCTACTTCAGTTCTAACGTGGTCTCCATTGTTTCTAGCATGGAGGATTCACCTTCTTCCACAAAAAGAGCCCACTTCCCGCAGAATAGAACTGTCAGGAGTATGGGAGTCTTGCACTCTTCTTAGTACCTATGTTGGCTTTCATAGCACACAGCTGCCTCTGAGTGGTCTCCACTGCCAGTCTCTTCTCTAGTGTTCTGAGAGTTCTTCTCCAAAGTGGGATCTGGTGATTTGACACACTTGAACACTGAACTTGCCCAATAAATACTGGATACATTGAACTTAACTTTGTGGCCCATCTCCCAAATTTCCTTTACATGTGCCTTGCATTCTAGCAGACTAGGAAAGTCCATTGTTCCCTAAACAACTTCTCTGCAGCCTTTCCTCACAGCATCTCCTCACAGCATCTCCACCTCACTGTCACTATCAAGGATGAAGGTTCCACTTCTAACAACCCTCCCATTCTTCAAAGACTTTTTCCCTTGAAACCTCCCTTACTTCCCTACAGCAATTCATTCAACAAACATTTAATGAGAAGCTCCTTTACGCCTAATAAACCCTATCCTCAAAGAACTTTATGGACAAAAGAAACCAGCTAAGACAAACTCAACACAAAGAAGCTGCCATTGTGTTATCACTGCAAAGAAATGGAGGAGATGAAATCTAAGCAGAAAGTTAAAAGGAGGAAGCCCAGCACCAAACCAGGATTGAAAGAGCCATAAGTCACATGGCATGCAATTCATTCATTCTTTCACTCACTCAACAGACACTTAGCATGCCTAGTATATGTATAGCACTGTACTAGGAATGCAGAAATGCCTGTGTCCTGCCCTCAGGAGAAATGCCTGTGTCCTGCCTTACAGTAGAAACTGCACACACACACACACACACACACACGACCTCTACCACAGGTGAAAAGCAATCTTCAAGAGCTGGGAACCTGAGGATATTACTGGCTCTGCCTAGGAGAATCCAGGAAAGCTCCAGAAAAGAGTGATATTTGCTAGATCTCTCAAAGGAAGGATTTTAACAGGTAAAGAAGGAGAGAAGGGAAAGAAAGGAAGACATGGGGCAGGTGAAAAGGGGAAAGAACACTATATTGGTCAGTCTACTTGGGAGAAAAACACTACCTGGCCATTTTAATAGTTTTTTGTTTTTGTTTTTGTTTTTAAGATTTATTTATTTATTTATTCATATAGAACTGGGGAGCAGGCCCAGAGATGCGGAGGGCGAGAGGGTTCACCAGAGACGGAGTGGGGAGCAGAACAGGCAGATCGACGAAGTACACTGCTGAGGGGATCAGCGGGTGGGTCAGGAGAGGTCTGCCCGGCCATATGGTCACCTCTGGGGCAGGCAGGAATCGAACTCATGCGGAAGTGGCTTAAGCTTCCCAGTGCAGTGTTTTAACCCACTGCACCACCAGGGAGGGCCATTAATAGTGTTTTTAACATGGAAAAAAAAAAGTTCACTAAAAAATTATTAACCAAATAACTGAGAAATTAAAAGGAATTCTAAGCCATCATTAGAATTCTAAGGCAATGGCTATCATTCCTATAGCTGAAGAAACAAAGGAATAAAACTCCAAAATCTAGAAGGGAATTCTCTGGATGGAAGGCGGGTGAAACGTTAGTCAGAAAGAATGTCACCCTTGGTGGGAAGTGGTCTCTGAGCACTCAGGGGGTTCATGGGCTGGTGGTGACTACTGAAAACAGGCTGGTCAGTGGTGAGTGTCCCCTACTTGAGGTGTGAAGAACATGGTTTCCAACTATGAAATATGACGCCTGAAATTGGTGGCTGCAACTGGAAGGAACTGCAGTTGCCAAAGGTGAAAAGATGTCTGAGACTAGACTCCAGGCCAGTGGTTCTAGGGGTGATTTTTCCCTCTAGGGGACAGTGGCGATATCTGAAGATATTCTTAACTATCACAACTGCTGGCTTGCGACTAGAAGTTAGTGGCAGCAAACAGGGATGCTGTGAAGCATCCTATACTGCCCAGAATTACCAAGTCCAAAATGTCAATCAGACCAAAGTGGAGAAACCTACCCTAGGTTAACCCTGAGAAGGACAAGCTCTGTCTGCGCATCCTGCCAAGGCTTCCCCACTAGCACTCCTATGCAGAGTGTGAGAGGGTAGCAGAAGGCAGAGCCAAACCCCATCTTAGCCCTCATGTCCCCAGGCAAAGTACAGTCGGGGTTTGTAGCTGAGTGCCAACAAATGAATAACTAGCACAGCATCACAAACCAGGTTCTCAGAGAGCAAAATTCTGATGGCCAATGGAGAAACAGCATTTGAGGGGGACATCTGGAGACAGGAGCACTCACAGCAATGCCCAGCATGTTGTAGATGATTGGCTTAGGGTGGGATCCAGCCAGCATTTACCCAGTGAATGACTACAAGATGAGGACGCCCTACCAGGATATCTTCCAGACCAAAACCCCCAACAGCATTACAATTCTTCAATCTGAAAATAACCCCTTGTTTGGTTTCCATAATATTCCAGCATAAGTGAAACCATCCAATGATTTTCTTTTTCCTTCTGACATATTTCATTGAACAAAATTCCTTCCAGTTCCATCCATGTTGCTGCAAATGTCATGAGTTTATCCTTTTTGATCGCTGAGCAATATTCCATCCTGTATCTGCACTCCACTCTTTTACTCTTTTACTCTTACTACACTCTGCATAGGAGTGCTAGTGGGGAAGCTTTGGCAGGATGCGGCAGACAGAGCTTGTCCTTCTCAGGGTTAATCTAGGGTAGGTTTCTCCACTTTGGTCTGATTGACATTTTGGACTTGGTAATTCTCCCAACAGTAAAATTTCTTCTGTCCATGACGTTGGCATTTTGCTTTTTGCTTGTTTTATGTCTTAGACGGAACTCAGTACTTCCTGAAATTTAGTTCTCATGGTGTTTCAAAAGTGCCCTTTATGTTTCATAGCTGCATTTTACACAAATGAGGTCATGTCAATTTCACTCATTAATAGGATCTTGGAGTTTAAAAATATTAATGAAGATTTTGATGTGTCTTATGCCTTATAGCATCCATTACCTTTCTTATTTCACTTTCTCTGATACCTTCCTTCCCTACTTGGAGAAAATCGAAGCCTTAGTGAGAGGAAGGGATTGCTCCCAAGTAGCAATTAAATTAAAATCTGTGCAGGTGGCAAATAAGAGGCTTGTAAATTGCTTTGAGGTGGTAAATACTGCTACATCCCTGAACTCTTCCCAAGCCCATGGTTCAAGGATAGCTAGGTTCTTTAGGTACAGTAATCCTCCCATTCCTGCTATCCCCACTCAGTTGTAGGATCAAGGGAGCAATTCAGATGTTAATTTTCCACCAAGGAAACATACTCCAGTGAGAAAGCCAAAAGAGGTAAGAGATATGGGCCCAGAACACATGGTATCACACACACAGGACAGGGAGGCAGTCCCAAGACACCAGGGAAGCATTTCTGTAAAACCTGAGATGGAAGAAAGAAATGAAGACGTTTCCTTCCTGGAAAAGAAGGAAGAGCGTATGCAAAGTTCAGAGGTAAGAAAGAATATGATAACTTAAGCATCTGCAATGAACTATGCAAGGGGCTTAGACTGAGGGGGGTGGGGAAGTGCTGCAAATGGACACTGGAGAAATAAGTAGGAGCCAGAATAAGAAGGGTTTTGTCAGCTATGTGAAAGAATTTGAACTTTATAATGTTAGTAGTTAATTATGTGAGTACAGCCGTCTATCTTCTCAGAGTTTCAGTCACCACTGTGTGAAATGGTAGAAATAACATCTGCTCTGCTTACCAAATGGGGTTGGAGTGGTTCAAATAAAACACAAAGGGTGGGGGGTGGGGAGCGGGTAGGAGAGAGAGGTGCTAGGAAACTGTCACGCGTTATCACTACAGCATCCCAAGTTAGCTTCAGAAAACAGACACAGCAGCCCTTTTCCTTCCATTTCCCTCAACCCCTGTGGAGGAAAAAGGCCCTTTGGGGAAAAAAAAAAAAAAAAAAAAAAACCTCTCCTTAGTCCTTTGCCAAAGCTTTCTGGAGCAATAATCCATAATGCAATCTTCATTGAAATTGTATTTCAGCCCCCCTCTGCTAAAAATATAAATACATGTGACTTCAGCCGCGGAATGGCCTTTGTGGCTCCCTGCCCCTGGCGCGCAGCTTCCTAAGTGGCTGTCTTCGCCGTGGGCGCCAGCCTGTGTGATAACATTATAATTTTGTGTACATTGTGCTCTCAGAGGCCATGCTGAGGCCAGCACAAGGAAATGGCAATTGACAGCAGGCCCAGTCTTCTTTGTGAAGATCTGTGGCTGCCTCCTCTGTGGGTTCACGGGGTTCAAGACACTGGATTTGGGTGACTGGACCCAAAAGGTGTGTGTGGACAGAGGGGCCATCATGCCTCTTGTCTGAGTGCTTGTAAAGGAGGAGACACTTGAAATTGACGGTGTCCTGGGCATACAGAGTGGTGTGGGGTAGAAGGCAGGGAACAGAGCTGGCCTCAAGTGAACTGTGTGTGGTTGGGATGCAGAACGAAATCTGGCAGCAGCTTAAAAATCGCCAGGGTTAACTGTGGCATCTTCTCTGGGTCCCATGGACCTTTCTACTGCATTGCAAAAGCTCCCTATCAAATACTTTTCACACTGCTAATTAACGACTCTGCAAACACTTGAGAAATATTTATTAAATGCTTATTCTGAGCTAACACTTGTGAGCGCTGGGGATACAGTGATGAATAAGGCACAATTTATGGTGAGTAAGGAATCAATTGTGCGATCAGTGCAAATGCTGCTCTTTCTCAAGAGAAGTCTCTAAGGGACAACAGCCATGAAGGGTTAAATGAAAAAGCTGTATTTGCTTTTCCTAGAGGTTCCAATGCCAGTATGCAAAGAGATTCCACCTCCATCTCTTTTTGCCTTTACTTATTCTCTTCATTTGCATGAAGGAAGGAAACCCAAAGCTTCTTACCAATTACCCCTGCTCACTAAGCCACAGAACCAAGCAGAGCTCAGATTATCTATTTAATTCTCCAGCCTGCAAGGGGGGCATTTATCCATTGTCTCTGTCTTAGTCAAATGTAATGGATTAGTTCAGAGCCTGGGGGGAAGGCATGAGTACTGTGTTTAGAAGGAAAGCTATACTGAACAGAGATATGATTTCAGAGGATGAATTCATGAAAGAGAAAAGCTTCATGAGCCTAGAGGCTGCGCCTGTGACTTCTGGGCCATCAGACCTGGGCTGTCCAAAGCCATGATTCTCAACCCCTTTGGGGTGGTCTCCTCTGCTCTGCCAAAGGCTGCCCCACCCCCAAGTGCACCCCGATGAGGAGAGCCATTCATCACCAAGGGGATAAGGTGAGACTGGAGGGAGGACAGCAAGGCAGAGAGAAAAATCTACTACGGCTGTGTTTCCTTAGAAACCCCCACAAGCTGAGAATGGGAAAGTAGCCACACAGTCAGACAGGACCACTTCTGATTCCTTCATCAAAGATCACACTCCTGAAGGAGGAGGAAGACATCCTTAAGCAGCTTAATCCTCCAGGCAAGGCCCTAGAAAGCAGCCTCCTGCTGAGGTCCAAAGAATCTGGTCTGGGTCCCAGGCAGGGCAAGCAAGTCAAATGTGGGAATCTCTGAGTGAGAAGCCCTGATGATTAAGCAAGAGGGAAAAGTGTTTCATTAGAATATTCAAATGAAAAGAGAGTTCCCAGAAAGACCCCTTTGAGCATAATCACACGCCCTTCAGTATTAATTAGGGAATATATCGTATTCACTCTACTTCTGAAAGCTTGGTAAGCCCTTGCCCTTGACTAACCAGCTCAGGTTCTGGGTGCAGAACTGATTCTCTACTACTTAACAGCTCTGTGATTTGAGGCAAGATACTTAACCTCTCTGAGCCTTCTCTGGCAAAGCAAGATAATAGTCCTTACCTCAGAGTAGGGTGAAACATTAAGTGCAATAATACATGTAAAGACTTAAGTCACTGTCTGTTACTCTCTAAGGACTGAACCCAGTCAAAAGTTAGAAAATAGCCATGTATATGCACAACATAGAATGAATCCCGTAGATACCATGTTGATCAACAGAAGATGGACACAAAGCATATGCAACTGGTCCTTCAATAACATTTTGTTCCAAGTTAGTTATAACATGGATGAGAAAAAATATATATTGTTTCCCAGTTGAGACCCCTGTCTGTGTGGAGTGTGCATGCCCTCATGTCCACATGGGTTTTCTGCAGCTAATCCAGGTTCCTCCCACATCTCCAAGATTTGCATATTTGTTTTCCTGGGCTGTTTGCATTGTCCATGAGGACAAGTGTGTGAGCACACCATGCTGCTGGAAGGAAGGACATCCCGTCCAGGTTGGTTCTTGTCTTGTGCTCTAAGCTGGGGCATTTGCAACCCCAAACTGGAATAAATGAACTAAAAAATGAACAAATGAATACAAATGACTGTTGAATAGTAAAGTGTATGAAGTTTTCACTTAGGAGTTTGGACATGAGTTTGTAACCAGATACATGCCACAGGAGTTCACTCTCTTCTAACAATTAGCCTAAGTTGGAATTGATTTCCTGTAACATTGTAGTTTCTAAGAAAACTATGGATAACACTACGAATATCTTACTATACTATAGTTCCATTAATTTGTAGCTCGAGGACTGGCAAACATGATGGTCAGAAGAGTGGACACCCTTTCTGTGTGAACTAGGAAGAGCTATGAGTAAACTGAGGCTGGAAATGCTCTAGTGCTGATATAGTGGTTATATAAGTGTACACATTGGTAAAATCTGCCCGTGCTGCACACTTTACATAAATGTACTCTAAATACCCTACTGTTTGCATGACACCATTTGTTTTAAAAATGTGCACAGCTTTCAGAGTGCCCAGCACAACGTCTGGTCTCCGAGCAGGATTCAGCAAGTGTAAATATCAACTGAACCAAAAGTCAGCAGATAGCTTCATCATTACCAATACTACCAGCATCAGCAGCAGCAACACGACAGAGCCTATGGGCCATTAGTTTTTCACTGGTCATAACAAGATGTGATAGCAGCTTCAGAGAGGAAAATTGGGTTAAATTTAGGGGACATGTTGGCTGATGCTTTCTGCAATTCCTTGTATCTAGAGGTTGACTGGTAGCACCCTGATCCTTTCAAAGAAAACTCAAGCTAACTCATCCTGTGAGCTCAGCAGGAAAGGTACTACTATCCAAGCCTGCCAGAGAGTTCTAGTTCAGAAAAGGGGAAAGATTCACAAGTAGGAATGTCATTTATGTAGAGTCATGAACACGTGCAGAGAGCCTGCATATGGGGTCTGGGAATTTTTACTTCTGGGATTTAGGTGTGCTTTAAAGCAGAGAAGACACAAGGTCTGGGCTTTGCATTTTAGGAAATAGGAACAGCATTATTGAGAATCACAGGAGTTTAGAATAACACAGTATTTTAGGAACCCATCACACAGCGTAATACAGAGTAAATATTGGGGGCTGTGGCAGGGAATTAAAAATACAAGGTAACATTTATTGTATCATTACTGAGTTCCAGGCACTATTCTCACATAGATAGCTATATATGCCATATAGCTATATACACCACATATCTATACATAAGCATATACATACAAAAACCATATGTTATATAAATTCATTTTGCTTTATTGGTAATACAAGTAATATTATCTCACCCCTTATCACAGAAGTGAACTCAGAAGATTCAGTAAGTTAGGGATATAAACTCCAGAATTAGTGCATTATCCAATAGAGGTAGCTAAGACCTGAAGGCCAGGTTTAAGACTCCCAACTTCAGTATTTGGTAATGGGGAACCATTGAAGGCTTTAAAGCTGGGGGATGACACAGACTTACATTTTGGAAAGAGTGTCTGGCTGCAATGTGTAGAAGAGATTTGAGGGCTACAGAGCCAAAGGCAGGATGAGCAGCGAGGAGGCCTTACAATGGTGCACGGAAAAGGGGCTGAATATCCACAGGCAGAAGGGATTAATGGGTACAGAGAGCTGAGACTAGTGCTTAAAAGGAAAAGTAATGGCTCTTAGTGACTGACAGGTTGCAGGGCATAAGAGAGAGGGAATTGTAAAGGATGATCCTTCAAAGTACAGATTCAGCTTTGACAGGTGGATCCTGCCCTTAAAGTAATGAGAAAAAAGGATACTCATCATGGCAGAGAACAGTGGTCTGTGAGACTGACATTCTTGTTGCAATTCTGAGCCCAGGTGTGAATTCAAGGCTAGTCTAAATAACAACCATCTTTAAAGAGGCTGTCTGTCCCACAAAACCCTGTTTTCCTCCCCACCTCACCCCGCCCCTCTTCTCCATTGCTTTCAAGTGAGTACAATCATATATTTTTGACTGTAAAATAAGAAGGTCACATGTATAATACTCAAGTAATAAAGAATGATACAAAGAGGCTCTAAGCTACCTGGAGTCTCAGCAGCACCAACTCCTTGGTGAAGGAATTTCCAGACATTCCAGCTGCACAGCACACATGTATACTCACACACATTGTAGCTTTTCTTTTTATTTTGGGAATGAAACTTTTTCATTTATTCTATTTCAGAAATATTTCAGTCAATAAACACAGAGCTAATCATCTTTTTTCAGTGGGTAGTGGTAGTCCATTGCCTTTAGGTAGTATAGTCTGAGTTCGAACTATGGCCAAGTGATAAGATGGACCAGTCCCCTCCTTCTAAACATCCATAAAGTCAGACAACATTAACAATAAATCAGTGGTGCCAAGCACTCTGGAAACTGATCATATAGATGGGATTATATTTTGCTCTTCCATGTATGTACATGTCTCACTCATCCTCTATCAAACCACCACCTCTGCTGGACACCGAATTTAATCCTCCTGTTTGATATTTTCATTCTAGAGAGTCTAAAGCCTTCCAAACAGGAATCTACATACATTCTAATGTTGACAGTCACAAAAAAAAAATCCCTCTTGGGAAATGTGCCCAGGAGTATTGAAAAATCTAGACTTTGAACATAATCAAAACTGAATTCAAGCCTGATTCAGATTTCTCAGATATAAAATAGAAATTCAAAATAACTTTCATGAAAAAAAATTATTTCAAGGAAAGACTGAAGTAATATATGCCAAGTGTTTATAGGCAACATGGTAAATAGCAGTTATTATTAGTAGTAGAAATTTTCCTAAGAACTGCAATCAGAGGGCAGCAAACTTTTCTGTAAAGAGACGTATAGTAAATATTTCAGGCTCTCATGGACACATATGGTGTCTGTGGCTTTTTCTTTTTAGTTGTTGGTATATTAGTAAGGGTTCTCCAGAGAAACAGAACCAATAGTGGAGACAATTCACTAACTTGCTAGAAATGTATTATAAGGAATTGACTCATGCAATTATAGAGACTGAGAATTCAAAATCTACAGTGAGCAAGCTGGAGACACAGGAGAGCCAATATGTAGTTAAGTCCAAGTCTGAAGCTCTGAGACTCAGGAGAACCACTGGTGTGAAGTTCCAGTCTGGATCCAAGTTTGAAGGCAACAGAAGACCCAGCTTGAAAACAGAGCAAAATCTCTTTGATGCAACCATTTTTTTCTTTTTCGATTTCCAGCTAACTGGGTGAAACCCCCTACATAGGGGAGAACAAGCTGATGAAGTCAGTCTATTGATTTAAATGTTAAAGTCCTTCAAAAACGTCTTCACCTAAACACCCAGAGGATAATGTTTGGCCAAATAATTGGATACCTTGAATTGAATTGACACATAAAAATTATTCACTACAATTTTTTTAATTTGCTCTTTTTACTATTCAAAAACATAAAATCCATTCTCGTCTGGTGGGACAAATTCAACCAAGGTGCAGGTCAGATTTAACCCTTGTCACTGCCTGGGTTAGAACATCTAATACAATGTTGAATAGAAGCTGTGAGACATTTTCCTGACTTTTTTTTTTTTTTTTTTGGTACTACAGTGAAAGCTTTCAGTCTTTTACCATTGATTATGATGTAAGTTTTTTCTTAGATATGGTTTAGCAGCTAACAGAAGTTCGCTCTGCTTCTACTTCACTGGGAGTTTTGCAATGAATGGTTGTTGGATCCTGTAAGTAATTCTGTAACCTCTATTGGGATGATGATATGGGTTTTGTGCTTTATTCTTTTAATATGTCAATTGAACTTTGGATGTTGAACCAAACTTGTGTTCCTAGAATAAATTTCACTTGGTTGTGACATAAAATCTTTCTCAGATGTTTCTGAATTCAAATTCCTCCTATTTTCTTGAGGATTTTTGCATCTATATTCATGAAGAATATCAATCAATAATTTCATTTTCTTGTATTATCTTGACTTGTTTTAAGTATCAGGTTAAAAGACTTTTTTTCTTCTTCTTCTTTGTCTCTAGTAATGCCTCTTGGCTGAAAATCTACCTTAATTTGCTATCAGTATAGTAGAGTGACTCCAGTTCTACTTTGGTCACTTGCATGAGGTATATTTTTCTGTCCTTTTACTTTAAACCCTTTTGACTCTAAATCTCAAGAGTGTGTCTTGTAGAAGGTATGTAGCTAGATCTCCTTTATTATCGATTTGCTACTGGTATGAGTGTCATTTGCAATTAAAAGTTTAGTCTTTGCCTCTGAATATGTCATCATCCTGCCATTTGGCCTCTCCTCTCTTGCTTCTGATAAGAAGTTTATTACTAAACCTACTATAGTTCCTCTGGTGTAATGATTTGTTTCACTCTTGCTGCATTTAAGATTATTTGTGTGTGGTTTTCTACCATTGGACTACAATGTGTGAAGGTATGGATTTTTTTTTTCCTACTTTGCATTCATTGAGAGTCTTGGATTTGCAGGTTAATTTTTAATTAAATTTGTCTTTGGACATTTCTTCTATTTTGTCTTTACGCTTTTCTCTCTCATCTTCTGTGGGGGACCTTGACCAGCAAGGCTGGAGAGTCGGAGCCCTAGGGCCGGCGAACAAAGAAAACAGTCACACATGTGTATCAGAACAGAGAGAGAGAGAGAGTTTATTTTTTCTTTATCTGGTTTATATAAAATACAAGAGGTGGGGGATGCAGAAGTCGGGAAGGGAGAAAGCCAATGGACACTAGACATGTAGCAGTGTTTGATAACATGGTTCTCGCGAGGGACAGAAATGGGCGAGAATGGAGCAGTGGTTAGATAATAGGTGGGTGAGAGAAGAAAGAGGACAAAGAAAAGGTGGGGGCAAGGAGTTCTTCCCGAATGCCTTTTACAACCCGGATGTTTTTCTCTATCCGGACTCCATTTCACCTTTTTATGGCTGCTGACAGACTCCAGATGCCGGCCTCGGTCCCCAACAATCTTCTATGGTATTCTTATTCAATATATGTTGGTCTATTTAATGGTGCCAAACTGATATCTGAAGCACTGTTCATTTTCTTCATTCTTTTATCTATCTTATCTTTTTTCTGATTGCTCTTCCAATCAGATACATATAATTTATCTGCCCTAAAGTTCACTAATTCTTCTGACATCTAAAATCTTCTCTTGAGCCTAAGATGAATTTTTCATTTCAATTATTAAAGTTTAAACCCTAGAACTCTAAATTTTCACTTGATTTTTTTTATAACTTTAATCTCATTATTGATAGTCACTACTTAATGAGTTATTGTTCACACATTTTTCTTCAATGTTGGTAGGACATTTTTAGCCATATTTATAATAGTTGCTTTGAAGTCTTTTCCTGCTATCTCACTCCTTGGAACTTCATGCTAAATGCCTGGTTAGTTTAATAGTCTGTGACTTACCCCATCCGTTATTGCAAGTTAGCTTTCCTATTGTTTGCCAATGAGATTGCTTTTTTTTTAAAAAAAAAAAAAAGATTTATTTATTTATGCTTACAGAACTGGGATACAGGCCAGAGGTGTGGTGGGTGAGAGGATTCACCAGACACAGAGTGGAGCAGAACAGTCTGATTGACAAAGTACACTGCTGAGGGAAGCAGTGAGCATGTCAGGAGAGGTCTGCCACACCATGTGGGACAGTTCGTTGGCCAGGGATCAAACTTGTGCTGCACTGGCTTCAGAGAGCTTCATAATGCTGTGCTTTAAACAACTGCACCACCAGGGAGAGCCCGATTGCTATTGTTTTTAACAATGCCGCTGGCTACGCATGGCTCCACTCCAAATCAAGTCAGCCATCTCTAGGGGCAGAGCCACCAGGTTTCAGTCTGCTCTGCCACTGAATAACTACTACATAAGTTTTATAGCAGTGACATTTGCCTTACAGTGGTGGGGGAGAACTGCCCTAGTCTAGTACTGTCTGGATTATAAAGGGAAAGCCTTTATTGTTCTGAAATTCATTACTAAGAAGCCTACTTGCCTGCAGATATAAGCTACATTCACCAAATTCAAATAAAGAGCTAGAGAAAAAAAATGTAATGTATTCTTTTTTGTACATCAACTAATCTCAGAATTGTTTAAGTTAAATGTTATGCGGACAAGTGCTCCCAGTATTTGGGACTTGAACCCCAGGCTCCTGAATCCCAGGTCAAACTTCTTTCAGCTAAACAGCAAGTCTCCTTTTTAGGTCTCTTGTAAATGATAACAACAAACCAAAATAGAAAGGTCTTCCTCACCTTCCAAGTCCACAATCCAAATACATGGGAAAGATACTTGGTGCAAACTGTTTAAAACTCAATAGAATCAACTAAAACAATGTTTTGTCCTTTCATCCAATTTGATGCTCATTCCAATTGGCGAGAGCATAAATTCTAAGAAATCACTAGTTGCTCACAGCAGGTGCCAAGGTGAGCTCATATTCTGAGGAAAGTCATGTTTTTGTCTTACTAGCAGATGTTTTGCTAGCTGACATTTAGAAATAAGTCAAAGTTGTTCTTTGTTATTATGCATAATGGATTTCAAAGAATAAATGAAAAGCCTTTTACTCTAATTCAGAATACATTTTGCCTCTCTGAAGGCTACATTGGTTGAGTTCTAAAAAGCTCAGGCATGGGGACAGGAAAGAGAATGATATGATAGAGTCTGTGTCTTTGGGAACAAAAGACGGGTCATGTTTATTATGAAGAATAGCAGACTGCACCCAAATTAGCCCATTACTCTGAGGAAGGGTGAATGTTCCCCAAATGCCTTCTCAGTTGGGGAACAACACTTATCTCATATTCTGAGGGAAAAGAAAACCCTTATATGTTCTGTTCCCTTGTTATAATGTACGGCAAACCACTGCTGGTCGATGAGAATTTCCACCTAAGCAACATATTACAATCTTGGTCTAATCTCAAACCTACTGGTCTGAAAAAATGAGAAGGAACCAGAATAAAAAGGGGATGAAGAAAGTGCCGTGGGTTTATAGTTTTATCAGCTGCAGAAATGTGTCATTTTCAACAGTGCACTGAAGACATATACATAAATGAGATCCCAAGTAGTTTTTCTGATGTATCTCTAGGGCCTGCAGCAAATACATGCTGGGCAAGCATTCCGCCAGCATCTCATGTGGCAGTCACCCAGATTGAATCTTTCTAGCCTGAAGCCCTACTGATATGTTAGAAGCCAGAATGCTTTTCTGACTGGACAACTGGACTAGCTGTAAGGTCTTGTTTCATGCTGGTTCCTGAAGCCTACCATAGTATTTTTGAAGAATTTGGACCTCCAGTGTATTGTTTCACTCTATCAGTACTTCTGGCCAAGTGGTCTCATGCTAGAGCTTTAGTAATCTTCTGGAAGCTCAGACCAAGTCAGCTGCACCCCTCACTTTCCCATCCAGGAGAACTGACTGCACCCTAACTGAGCTACCTCTAAGAGACAGTGATGCATGATAAAAAATGCTGCTGTAGGCCCTCCCTGGTGGTGCAGCGGGTTAAAACACAGCACAAAAAGCTAAAGCC
>NW_004567109.1:32937166-33001737 GCF_000260355.1 Condylura cristata
GGGGGGGGGAAGGGAGGAAGGGAGAGAAGGAAGGAGAAAGAGAAGGAGGGAAGAAGAGAGAGAGAAAGAATGCCTACATGACCTTGGGTAAGTCATTAAGTTTTTCTGAACCTCAGGTTGCTCAACTATGAAATGAGGACAGAGTTTTTCACCACAAGTTTTTGTGGTGGGTCAGCTGACTCAGCACCTATTAACCCCCTTCTAGCTTACATTCTGTTGTATAGGACTCTCTTCCAGCATGAACACAGTCGTGTGCATAATGTATTCCATTTATACACAGTCACATACAATATCTATACAGAAAAGGAGCAACATAAGGCAGTGGTCACATGCTAAGAGTAAATCTTCTGGCAAGTTCGATGGCAGAAACCTCTGCTACCAGGTGGAATTGCTTGCTTTGGGCATGAAAATCTAAATGTCAGGTGCCAGGGGCAATAGATAATTCTATGAGAATGGGAGTTTAGAGAGACTAGAAGCTTTTCCTCTACATGATTTGACAGTGTAGCAGCCAAGGCTGTTTCTCTGTTCTTTTTAAGATATGTGAGCTAATTAATATTCTTGAATCAATTATTTTCTGCTTAAATCAAATGAAGCAGATTCTTCTATCTACAATTTAGAAGCCTGGAAATAGCAGTGGCTGCAAGAATTAAAGGAATAAACATAAATTAAAGTAACTTATAAACTCTCAGAGTTAGACGAATAGTAGAAACTTATGTTTCTATACTTCTTGTTTTCCTTAAAGATGACAACATTGCAGAAAATCTAGACAGTGTAGTTATTTTTTAATTCTCAAAATAAATCTTAGGGTGGGCACTTGTATTAGTTCTCTATTTCTCCAAGAATACTAAATAAACTACCTTAACTCTATAAATTATTTGGCTTGAGAGTTCTCTAGATGGTTCTTTCACTTTAACTTGAGTATCCTCCAATGTTTGGGAGTTAACTACTACTGGGTGATCTCAACTGGTTTTGTATGGGGCAATTTCGCTGATAAACCTTTTCTACATGTCTCTCTCAAAGGTGTCTTCCTGGCAGAGTAGCAAGAGCACAAATAGAAACACATACACCATTAGTCCATCTCTACTTGTATCATATTTGTCAACAGCCATGTCCTATATAGGAGGAAGGCAGCACTACAAAGTTACAGAGCAAAACCGCGTGGATACAAAAGATAGGGTGAAGATTTGGAGCCTTGTTGCAATTGGTCAGACAGATATACCATAGTTTTATGAATTGTGAAAGAAGTTCAAAGATAGTAAATTGTCTTGCATATCAAAGTAAGTGGTGACAAGGAAAGATTAACCTACTTTATGATTCCAAAGCACCAGAAACAAAAATGTGGAGGTTTATGTGTATTTATAAGTATAGAACAGTGAATTTATGTATTTATAAAAGAAATATATGCTAGCATAAATATACACATACATAGGTGGGTACATGCAAATATACGCATACATATATATCTATCCACACATATTATTATTCATGTGTGTATTAGATAATAAAGAAATAAATCAAGAGTTGGCAAATTATGCCTCTTAGGTGAAATTCAGCTGTAGCATTTTTTTTTATAAATTATGGGATAAAAATCCTATTATTTTAAAAGTTTATAAAACAGGAAAAAAATATATAATTGACTGGTCTGAATAAATATATACACATAAATAATATTCTGTGACCTTTTACAGAAAATGTTGGTTAAAGAATGGATTCAATGTATGACTTGTTCCAGAGGCTCTACTTTGAACCACTACATAGAACTTATAAAAACTCTCTATTGATGAATATTCTGCAAGAATACTAGGATTTGATGCATAAAGGCTGATTACTAGAAGATTCAACTGTCCAAAGATAAAACAGCTTCTCTAGTAGAAACATCACAGTTCAAACATTAACAATTGAGCCATCGTCTCTAACAATTTGTAATTTGTTTACTTATATCAACAACATAAAATCTGGAGGTGGCGGCCATGCATACCTGTCATCCTCAAAGATAGGAAAGGTGCTAACTCATTGACTGTGATTTTCCCTGTAGCCACAGGTATGACCAAAGCTGAAGGTAGCTGAGCCTTCAGTAAATGGAAGCTTGCTGGTGTACCTGAATTTCATGGGTCTTGAATGTTCCACAAGGGAACCAAGCACAGCAAAAGTATTTATACACCAGGACCACTAATCAGGGTTTAATTAGCCTTATAATTAGAAGGGTAAACAGAAGTACAATTCCCAAATTGCTCATTGTTTTTTTTCACATGTCTATGGAGCACTATTTTATTTGCCTTTGCACCTCCCAGCACTTTAGCACAAAATTAATCATTAAAATTTGTTAAATATTGAATGAATTGCTTTGCTTGCTTTCTACAAAATTCAGCTTTATCATATTTGCTCAATTACAGGGTCCAAGCATATCAACCAGAGCTTACTCTGTTCCATGACTGTTACTGAAAGAGGGAAAGATGGTTTCATACCCATCCACATAGCAGTCTTCCAGGGCGAAGTAGCATGTAGGTGCTATGGGCTGTTGTCATGGAAGTCATTTTTCCATTAGTATTTTTTTATTTTATCTTTAAGACAGTGGGTGTAAATGTTCTTTTTGATTTACCAATGAAGAAACTGAAATGCAGAACAGTTAAATGGAAATGGCTTGCCCTAGGTCACTCATGCTAAGACATGGTATCTCAAAGTACCATCCCCAGACTGTATTCATCACTGTTACAGCGTTCAGACAGGACGCCTCTATAGACACACTAGAGATGCATGTGACTTTGCCTCCCTCTGGAGCCCTTGGCCAAATTCCACCCCAGCTATCTCTGTAACAAACACCTCTTCCCAGGTCCCTACTGAATTCCCAAGAGTACAACCTCATAGCTGCTTGTCTATGCCAATGACCTGTGCCTTTATCTCTTGTCCTTACCACCCTGTGTGATGGACGCATGAGTCACAAGAACCACTTGGAGCCTACACATTTTCAATCTAGGAGTGCAAACGAGTTCATGCTTCATGGGACACACTTGAACTCCACAGGAATGGGTGCTAGTAGAAAAATGTCTCTGCCCTTAGGGTGAACCCCAGGTTGAACCATTCTGAGAATAGTTCCTTAGGCTATTGGAGGACAGTCTTGTGAAAAATTGTTTCTATGTGACAAGGTATGATGGTGGCTCAATAACACCCTGCACTGATACTCATTTCTTCCCTTCCTCGCTCCCTTTTGCACACCTGCTAATCTTTGGGATTCTGGTGCCTAATAAAATGATAGGAGATAAGCTTTTCCTTTAGTGCTGGTCGCTGGGACCCAGGCCCAATATCATCAAATTGGAATATCTAGGAATGGAATGTTATAAATTCTCCAGATGATTTTCAGGCACCTTACAATCAAAGCCACTGGATCTAGAATGTGAACCCAGTACAAAGGACTCTAATTTCCATCCTCTTTTCACCCTAACATATACCTGATAAGAGAAAGACAAGCTTATTGTTCTTGAGCTGGGTTAAAAAGGAAGAAAAGCCCCTGAAATGCCTGTACCACAGTCACTCTGGGTTTCACGAGCTCCCAAGGCTTGCGCCAACTCATTTACACATCTGGGCAGACCCTCCAGCCTGACACTCTTTCACTGATTTGAGGGGTCAGTTCTGTCCCACTCAGTCTTCTTCCAGGTTCAAGTTCATGGCCAGTTAGACACACTTCCTAGTTATACAGTCTGCACACACACACATCGCTCCAACCCTACAGACTATAAACACCACCCATTGCCTCTTTGTTGGGGAAATGTCAAACAATAAAGTATAGTACTCCATGCCCTCAAAGTGATCGGGGGCAGAGGTCTCTGATGCTTTATTATAGTGTTTTTCTCCCTCAATGTCACATCTTTAAAGCAGGATTCAAAGGGACATTGCTGGCAAACATCTATGGAAATGCTATAAATAGCAAATGAGCAAGATCGGGAACAAAAGAGAAGCACAGCCAGTGTAATTAGTTCACTTACTGAGCAAGTTGACTATTCTGAGGCTGAGAACCATATTCCAGCTGATGCGGCTGTGGGATAGGAGAAGAAAGGAAAACTGACTTCCCGCACAGACTGAGAGTAGGGCACAAGGGTGACACTCCAGCCACATGCAGCCGTTCCCGGGTCCCCATATGTGAAGCATGAGCAGGAAACCAAGGCACCTAGTGCTGAAAAGCAAAGAGAAATTCAGGGCTTGGGGAGGAGAGGGCAAGACCCTTCACCAGAGGGAGGGGCCAAGAGATGCTTTTGTCTAGGGCTTTCCAGAGGATAGTGATAAAAAATTTAGCTAATGTTTGCTGAATACTTACTTTGATTATAAGCATTTTTAGCCTCCCTAATGACTTGCTTAAGATAAAAGTTATCATCTCCATTTTACAGAGAATGAATGAGATTTAGGAAGATTAGTGTAGTTTGCCCAAGGTTCTACATCTAACTGTAGACTTTTTAAAGCACTACAACTTTTTTCTTTTAGGCTCAAAACCCCAACAATGAAAACAAAATGACAGAGATGATAGAGAAAATACTGGACGAAAAATTCCAGTGTACCATGGAACCCAACTAAAACCCATTGCCTGAGCACAAGCTAAGGACCTGAGAGAATTGTTATCTGTCCAAGATCCACGTCAGCAAACAGTGAAGAGAGTCAAGGGGTGCCCCTGGATTCCCATGAGCCTTCCTTCCAGCATTATACTTCACAGTTTGAGCAATCTCCTCATGACAAGTATATTCCCCTTGGAACCAACAATGGACTAAGAACTTGGCTCTAAGAACTCATTACATCTCATTCATTTAGGAGGTCCTCAGGAGCACACTGTGCCTGTATCATCTTCATAGCTCTCATGGAGACTGGCACACAGCAGCAACTCAGTAAAGTTTGTTAAATGATTCATGTTGCACATGATATTTAATTTTTAATCCCAACTGAGAGGAGATATTGTTATTATTTCCATGTCAGAGACGAAGAACCTCAGACACATAAAGGAAGTTTCTTTCCAAGAACAATTTCCAAGGAAGTAAAGGAGCTTTGATTGCATATAGGTCTTCTGACTCTTAAAAATCAGTATTAACACAGAAAAAGAGTAAAGTAGTGGTTTCCACAGGCTGGAGCCAGGGAACAAGGAGCTGTTGCTTTGTAAGTAGAGTTTGTTTTGTGAATGAAAGGGAAGCTCTTTGGGTGGATAGTGGGACAGTGTGTTCTGGAACTTAAGAAATTGAGAAGAATTGGAGGACTAGATGTGAGGGCAAGCCCTCTGAGAAAACGAGCTGGAGAAAAAGAAAATAGGCTACAGAATCATCCTACAAAGTGTGGGGCTTCTCTTGTAAGTATAGAACAACTTCTAAAATAACTAGGAAAGAAGATTCCAGGTGCAGTTTAGATTCCTCTGGTGACATGTGGCCATAGCGTAGACTATAAGACTGGTTAGTTTGGGCATTGCTGCTCCATTCCTAGTGTGGAGAAACTTCCTTTCCTGCTAAGCACACAAATGGACTTTACATTCATTCTCTCTTTATGTGAATTCTCTAAAACTGAGTCCTAATGATAATGAGAATGGGAATGGTGCTCATTACTTCTAGGTCTGGCTTCTGAAAGCCTTCCTTGAGGTTGTTATGCATTCTTGTCTCCATCTTCTAGCTACATGCAGCGGAAAAGAGATGATGTTGGGAGTCATACAGTGGAAAGAGCCTGAGTCACTGAGTGACTATCTGTTACTCATCTTTTGAGGAAAGTGATAGGGACACACAAAAACAGACATGATCAAAGTCAAAGCAAAATTAAAACTATATTTGAGCACTTCCTTAATTTTTATTTAACAGCTTCTGAGAAAATAATTGTCTGGAAAAAATCTCACTTAGAAATTAAACCCCAGGCATAATGCTAGTGAACATGAGTGCATTAATGTTGCTTTGTACTTGAAAGCTGTAAATGTAAATCTATTCCCCTCATCACAAGTTTGATTGAGATTCCCAAGTACAGTAGTTCACACTGCATTATATTTTCAGTTCCGATACTACCAGCCATGGAGTGACTCTTTAAAGAAGAATCTGTCAGCTTCATATCATGGTAGACAAGATTAATCAACAATGCCAACATTCTACTCAACCCTCTATTGTTGCTGATAAAAAAGTTAATCAAGAAGGGGCAAAAACAGCATCCAAGGAAGAGAAAGCCAAGGTAGAGGCAGCTATCCCAACACTCAAAGCAGCATTTCTCTTGTCAAACTCAAAGCCACTTTCTGTAGCAAACCACAATTGCATATTCATCTTCACAACAGTACAATGCAGGCTCTGGAGATAGCCAGTGGAAAGAGTATTAAATGCAGAGCCAAAAGACATGAGCTCAATTCTCCAGCATACAATATTCATTCCTTCCTTCATTCAAGAAGTGGTTTTGCCAGTGTCACTGTCAGGCAATGAAAATGCGAACGATGAGTAAGATAAATTCATTGCATATAGGTTATTTCATCAGGTTTATATGCTGTGGGACCCTAGGCAAATCCTTAGCCTCTCTAGATCTAAGGTTTCCCATAAAGGCCATTCTCTATGTGTGTCTACCCTACATACATCTTCTTTTGTAACAGTTTCCTTTTGTCACTAGCCCTTTCTACATTCTAAGAATGTTCTTCTGGTAGCATTGATTCTGACCCCTGCTTTCTGAGTTTGGATACGTGGCACAGCCTGGTCAATCATAGTGGTTGTAGCAATTGCTTAAAGAATGACCCCCACCACATTTAGAACATACAACAATTTACAATAGTCAAGATATGGAAACAACCTAAATGCCCCCAAAGAGATGAATGGATCAAGAAGATGTGGCATATGTACACAATGGAATACTACTCAGTGACCAAGCAAGATAAATTCATGCCATTTGCTGTGATATGGATGGAGTTGGAAGGGATTATACTAAGCAAAATAAGCCGGAGGACTAAAGATAAATACTGAACAGTTTCACTAATACGTGGAATATATAGAAACCAAACAAAGGATCAGACAAAGATAAATCTCAAAAGCTGGACACAGATCTGAGACATCTAGGAAGGGAAGGAAGAGAAGGGAGAGGAGAAAATAGGGGATAAAGAACACAGTGGACTATGGAGGTGGACTGTAGGTGTTTTCTGATAGGAGGACTATGGTGACCACACATGACGGGAGAAATCCTACACAGTCAAACATTAACAAGAATGTGAGAAAATGAATTTCATCTAAAAATATGAATGAATGAAAGATCCAATGAGAAGCAAGATTTTTTGTTTTTACAATAGGGAAATAGGAAGCTCTCTTCTTCCTCCTTGCTTGGAAGAACTTACAGGATATATGTCTGGAACTGCAGAGCCCTATTATCCCCATGAGAAATTGTGTAAAAAGCTCAACCTAAAGGAGCAGTAAGCCAGGAATGTGGAGAAGTGGGTCCTAGTGATGGCTTTTGAAGTCTTGTCTTGAGCAGTGACTGACCAAACAAAACAACTTCTACACATTTTAGTTACATGAATCATCACTAGCATTTCAGCTTATGTCCACTTGCATCAGGTTTCTTTTAATTACCAGTAAAAAGAGTCCTAATGGAAACATTCCCCATTCATAAATTGACAGAAATAACAAAGTCTGACCTGCCTAAGTTTGTAAGACTCAAATGAGATATTTTTGGTTCATACTAGCTGTGTGGCTTTGAGAAAGTAACTTAACTTCTCTGTTTTAGTTCCTTATTTGTAAAATAGGATAATAACAGATCCAGGTTATACAGTTGTTCTGAAAATTGAATATTATACAGTAAGTTATGTTCTTTCAACAGTGCCTGACAAATAAATGTCATATAAGTATAGACTATAATGTGAATACTACAACTAATAGTATTAAATAAATTATATTAATAGCAATTAATATTGTAAAAAGGAAGGAACTTAACAGAAGTTAGAGTTATTAGGAAGTATTGAGTTCCTTATTTTCTTACATTAATCAGAATAGATTGATTGTAACTTTTAATGAACTCAGATAACAAAGTATTATTTCTGACAACACAAAGAGAATTGTCAGAACCTCCTTCCCTTCATTTATGCCAAGACCCAGACTTCTGATGAAGGCTCTTCCTACCTTTAAGTCCCTGAGGAGTTATATATTTAGCCAAAAGAAGGGGAAGGAGAGTCAGTGAAGGAGGTTGTACAACACCTCTTTTCACATCCCACTCTTCAGACTTACGGTCGTGGCCACAGAATGGGAGACTGAAATGAAGTCTAACTGTGTGCTTGGATGAGAAGTTGACCACAGACTCCAGGAAGTATCATGCCTCCTACCCCCATCCCTGCCACATTTTAGATGTACTAAGGAGAGGGTAAATGAGCATTTCTCAGGGAGTGTGCTGCTGGGGTGACAGCATTATGGGAGATGAAAAGCCCCTCAGAGATTCTCAAATCTGACCAGAACTTTATATGAACTTGTCCAAGGTCACCCAACTAGATACTGGCAAAGCTATAACTAGAACCTGCCTAGAAGTTGCATGCCATTTTTTTTTTCTATAAAATCGTATTGCTTTATGCCATCTACCACCTTTCATCAGACATGGGTTGGAAAGTGAGGAGACCAGAATAGAGATTATTGTGCACGCACTGACCATCCTGTGACTATGGAGATGGGCCAAATAAGGTAAAATGCTGACCGTCCAAGCAGTAAAAACAGGCACGTCTGCAATTATAGTTCCCTTACAGTTTAAACATTTTCTTGCTTTAAGTGGTAGGTTTGGCAGTGACAAGGAGTAACTGACCCATGCTTCCATTCAGCAAATCTCGCAGTTCACCCAAGTAACCAAGTTCCACTAATCCACTCACCTGCTGACACATGCAAACAAAACACAAGGTCTGTTAAAATTAATTAATAATTAGTGCAACTCAGAGAATTATCAACAGAGCCCTAAGGTAGGGCACGGCCAATTTCTTTTCCAACTGGAACTGGCTTCATGGAGTCCTTACTAGATGCATGACTTCTAATAAGTAACTAATAAGTAACTCTGAATGATGTATTCCATTTATTTTGTAATTAATTCAGTTGTCTCTTCTGAAAATTCAGGCAGCAGACTAAACATGCCACTTGACAAGTGCCCTTTCTGCATACTTATTCTCTGGATAGGTTGCTCTTTCCAAGTTTTGCCTGTACCTTGCTGAATACCAAAGTTCCATAAACAGAAATGATGAATAATTCAGCCACCTCCCCATCTCAATACCCACAGGGAGAAAATATTAAGAAATCATGTCAAGGATGTCTATAATTCTGGAAGCTGACAAATGTATACTTAAAGTAGATGAAGGACCTCAAGTCTCAGGGTTTCACAGAAAGGACAGTTCAATATTCTGTGCCCACTATTAGCTCTCATCCCGGAAAAGGTTTCCTAGAAAGAAGAAATTGCCTCTTAGAAAGCAGTAAGGGGCTCCTGGCAAAGTTTGATGAAAACCCTGAGCAGAGAGATGATTTTCTGTTTTCCCAAATTTCTCAATTTCCTCAGCATTTCTGGGCATCCTCTAGGAAGTTCAACTGTATTCTATTTTTATGCTGGGACAAACTATGATTTGATCATTTGTCTTCAGGTACCCCATCCATGTAATGGGAGGAGTATACAGGTAACACCTGAGAGACAGGATAGCAAAAAGGTTAAAACACACACACACACACAACATTAGAACCAGCACACCAAACCCAGCTTCAACTGTAGAGCAAGCTTCTCTACCCAACTATGCTTCAGTTGACTCAAGTGTGAAACAAAAATGTAAACAATCCCAATGACCTCTTAGAAGTTTGAGGGTTAAACAAGCTAATGAGTGTAAGAACCTCAAACTGTTGGACACATAGCAAAAGCTTTAAACATGCAAACTTTAAAGAAAAGAACCTGCAAATTAAATGACAGTGTTCAACACTCTATAGCCATAAGCAGCCTTGTCTTCTTTTATTGCTTGTCTTTCCATAAAGCCATATATTACGATCCCTTCTTAAAATGAATCCAATGCTTTCCCCATTGGCTGCTGATAAACAATTGCCATTATCTGAGTATTTAGTATAATTCTTATGATGCAGGTATTACATGCATTTTATGACACTCAAAGAGATTAGGTACCAAGGTCACTGTAGTGGATTACAGATGATATGGCTTCTTTGACACTCCATCCTGGCAGATGGGCTAGGCAGGACTTAATTGCCCCTCCTCTTGAAGCTGGGGTGGTCTGTGGGTGTTTTGGCTGACACATCACAGCAGAAGTGATATTAACCTGGTTTCATGTGAGAAATAAAGAAATAACAAAACCTGCCATGCCTGCCTCACAAAGTTGTGAGATTCCTATGAGTTAATGGATGTGAATGTGTTTTGTAAAGTAGAAAGTACTATACTGGCATTAGGAATTACTATCATTTGTACAAGCTAATTACCCTCTGTATTATTACATATAATAAAAATCACCTGCACTATAGGGATGCTTTGTTGATATGTGCAATTTAGACTCTGGGGACTCTAAAGAACAACATGTAACACCTACACTTTCAAATCATTCTCCACAGGTAGGCTATGTCTCTGCACAAGCAAAACATCTGTTCAGTTCAATTCAGGCACTTTCATGTAAAGTCACCTAAACCAATTGTTTAGCAGCATATGGGCCAACAAATAAAATAATAATAATAATAAATGAAAGAACATGGACAGACCCGCCTGCCTTGCACCATGTGTTTTGGGGAAATTGAATTAATAAGCACTTGTTGAGTACCTGTGCACTGAGCATTGTGCTTGGGTCTCCGAGATTTAAAAAAGGAAATTCAAGTCAAGAAGATCCTGCCCTCAAGAGGTTTCAAATTATGCTGAGGGTAGATGAGAATCCATTCTTTGGTAAACAAACGTCTTTTGTCATGTCAAAATGTGTCCCTTAAAGTTTCCATTCCATGGTTATAAATGGTTAAATAATTTGCCTGTAAGACACAACTGTTAGAAACCAGGCTCCATGGTTTTAACCCAGCATAAAGAGCACCTGAGCTTTAAATTAGTACAAACTCAGGATGGGTTTGTACTCAAATTTTAAGAATTAACTCAGCACTCCCCTAGTCCAGGAAGTCTTCCTTGATTTTGCTTTCCACATATACCTATTTCCATACATAAAAGCATACTACAATACACCCAGACCCTTCCCTCATCTTCCATTAAGTGCTCTACTTCTTTCTGTCACTGTTGTTCTCAAACTCAAAGGACTGTTAAAATCACAGAGGGCTTACTTAGTGAAAGACAAAATGTTGGCCCCACCACTGGAACTGCAGTAGGCCTGGAAGGTGGGACTAAAATTGTACATGTCCAACTTGCCAATTGCTGCTGACGCTCAACTGAGAGAGAGAACCAGTGGTTTATCACACTGCACTGCCATGGTCCCTTTGCACATCTCTCCTGCAAAAGATGAGTTTCCTACTGTGTCTCCCAGTGGATGATGTTGAATTTTTCAAGTGCAGGCTATAGGGAGAGAGGAAATTGCCTCCTACCCTTCTGTGTTCTTCTCAGACTAGTCAAGCAGTCAAATTAAAATCAGTAAGTACAAGAAAAGAACAAATTAAATTACATAACACATGGAGAATATGCATGGATGTCCATTCTAAAGTAAAGAGGGTCAAAATGAGGGTTTTGTCCTGATTTAAGGTAGAGGGGGTTGGGGCACAAGGAGAGAGGCTGGGACACAGATGCTGAAAGGGCCTCGTGCTTTCTAATTGCCTTTTCTCTGCCATGTAGACAGGCTGTTCTCACAGGAGATTATTTCCTGAAAAAACCCTAACTTTAGATAGTACCCCCATTTTTAATCTTCTCGGTAGTTAAAGGAATGTAGAAATGAGTCTGCAGGGCCTTGACTGATTTTAGTTTAAAATCATTCACATGCCAGAGTGACTTGTCTAAGGACAGCCCTGTTGCCCTGTTCGGGACAGCTTGAGGAAAACTATCCTTCAAGATGTTTGTTTGCCTCTGTTTTTAAAGACCAGAACCTTCTATTAGACCCAGTGAGTGTTTATTGAATGAATGACAAAATGAGTGCCACAGCTTGAGGTCAACGACATACACACACAAACATCTGAGAAAGACTCCAGGGTTTGGCCAGTAGATAGAGAATGTGGCCAAGTCTACTCAAGGATTTGAGATTGCCTGCAACAACGGCCACGTTGTCTGGACACAGAGCAAGCACCAAGCTTATCACCAGGCTCAGGTTTAAACTGTCACCATCTGAGCATCATAATTTCACCATCATGAAATTATGTCATGAGAAAGAATTTTTAAAGAATTGGAAATGTATGTAAAAACAGCATGTTTGCTATAATGCTATTTACAATCAGGAAGTTGAAAAAAACCTAAGTATGTAATATATAATTAGAGATAGGATGAGTAAATTCTGGTAACTGGAATAATATGTCAATACTAGCAATGAGATAGAAAGAGTCACAAAATATTAAATAATAAAATACAGATAAAAAACAATAACCACAGAAGAATTGGAAATACAGATTTTGGAGAAGATTGAGGGTAGGAAGTTGGTGGGGAAGGAATGAAATTAAAGCCAGTTTGATACAAAGAACTGTCATGAAAAGAATAGAATTGACTTACTGTCAGAGCCTGTGAGGGTAGAACTTAAACTCAAACTTCCTTCAGCAAATGTTTACCCAGGACATAAGTGCTGGCATCCAGAAGTGAACCAGACACTCCCTACTGTCCTAGGAGACAAAGATTTCCCCGTGAGTGGTGTGGGAGGCAATGCCAGAAACACCAGTAGGGGGATGGAAAAGTGAGGCATGGTAGGGAAAGGAAGCCAGCACCAGGGTGATGTTGCTTTGATTATCTCTTTTGGCAACGCAGATTGGCCCAATGGGGTCCTCTCTGAGGAAGTAAGGACTGTTTCAGGTTGTCCCTCCAAGGATTGAGAAAGCTAGGTAATAACCTATTACCTCCCACTGAATTGGTTGAGGGCTGTTTCTGGGACACCTGGAATTCTAGGCCCTTCCAGCCTTCTGTATTTATGGACAGGTGAACCCAGAAGCCTTCAGTAGAACAGTGAAAGCTAGTGGATATGAACAGGGCACAGACAGCATCTGCTATGCCTCCCTACAGAAAGCACGTACAAACTAGAAAATGCATAGAAACCATGTGATGCCTGTGATACAATTTCACCTAAGTGCCAAGGGTTCCTGAGAAACATGAGATTCTAACTGTCATTGTGGTAACATTTGCTGCTAACATCAACAATGGTAAGCATGTGATATTATTAGCCTGCTAGCAGTCCTAAAATTAGAGGTAATACTTCAATAGTATCCATTTAATTGATGGGAAGACTGAGGCTAAGATTGAGTTGTCTGAAGTCACACATTAATCTGGAAACACAGCAGCATTACACAGGAAGCTGCCATCTCCCATCTGAGGTGCTCTTGCTCTATAACCCTGCCATACATCCTGAATCCAGTCCATAGACAGACATCCATCTAAGTAAGCTTCCTTCTGGACAACTCTTTCCAGCAAGCTTTACTTTTTCTCTGGCAAATTCTGGTCTAATAATAGTACTGTTACTCTCTGCAGGGACTTGCTGGGCTGAATTCATCTGCCTCCCCCAATCACCACCCTCCCAGGCCCTTTCACTCCACAGCTTATGACCTGGTTTATTCCCACATCCACAATAAACTCCAGTGCTCCCCTGCAAGGGTGTGTGATTTTCAGACATGTGCTTCTGAAACTGCAGCATGCTGTTCGTGTTTGTCTGAGGTCTTCTCACCCACGGCCCCTTGAGGCCCTGAGATCCTGTCTGTGCTAGTTAAGTATATAAAGTGGCCCTAAAGTAGGTTTTAATTAATTCAGCTGTTTAGCTCATTGAACTAAAAAATATCAAATTAAAAGGCTCCTTTTTAGGCTAGTGCTTTGTTTTCACTGTTTTCCACTTCACCAGCTATTGGGGCCAAACCATATGATTTTCCCAATGTTGTCATTAAAATTATTTAATTGAATGATGAATGTGCCAGCAAACCTGATGAACACTGGTTGTCAGGAGCAGCGTAAAAACACCAAAATGCTATGACACTGTAAGAACCCGTCCTTTCCTCAGCTCTCTGGAGGCTTCTCTCTGGAGCTTTCACTTTCCCTGCTGCTGAGGTGACCCAGTCTGCCCCCAGACTCTACGGAAGAGCCCACACAGTCAATATTAAAGTCATAGCCTCTTCTGAAATCAACATGTGAACATTTCTAAAACTGGCCAGCTGACTTTGACTTTTTTTTCTGACCACTGAGGAATTCATACACACACACACACACACACACACACGTGTGCATATATGTATATGCATGTAAGTATGTGTGTGTGTTTGTGTATCACTTCCCAGCAAGAACTCTTCATCATGACAGAAGGACTGCTATACCTCCCACAAATATCCCTCTCTGGTGCATGAACTAGCTTCTGGACACAGTATCTCCCAAATCTTGTGGCTTTACAGGGCTCATACTATCTGCTTTGATATTATGAGCTTAGATATTTATTGAACGTCAGCCCTATGTTAGACTGGTGGTTGTAGTAAATTGTAAACCTGACCATTATGCTTACTCCGGGCTGTGTGTTTATGCCCTTTGCTATGTGATTTTGTGGCCTAGGTTGTAGTATCCATTTCCCTCCCCTTTAAATCTGGGCTATTATGCTTGACCAAATAGAATGCAACAGAAGGGAACGTGACCAGGCCCTGAATGCTCTACACCCTTCTGCTCTCTCTCAGGACTTCCTCATCATGAGAACAAGCTGGGCCAGCCCATTGGAGGGAGAAGGAGCCATGTAAAGATGAGATCCTTAGCAAGTTCATCCCAAACACGTGAGAGAAATCAGCCACCATTAGAGAAACATCAGCTGATTTTCCAGCTAACACTGCAGACACATGGGGAGAGACTTTCTAATTGAATCAAGCCCTCAGCTAACTTGCAAGCTTGTGGATTGATCAAATACTTGCCGTTAGCAACCACTATGTTTGGAGTGTTTTTTTTCTACAATAACTACTAAATGATAAGTGGATTTTAAATTTAGTAAAGATGTAGGTTAGGGGGATATGGTGGACTGGATATTTGTACTCTCATCGTCCATATTGGATACTGAAGCCCAAAGGCCCACTGTGGCTATCTGTGGAAATGGAATTCCTTAGGAAATAATTAAGGTTAAATTAGCTGATAGTGTTGAGGTCCTGATCCAATAAACTAGCGTCTTTATAAGCAGAGACCCAGATGAGCCAAGTGAGTGCAAAGTGAGAAGGTAGCTGTACAAGCCAGGAAGCCGGAAGCCATCTCTTGTGAGAAACCAGTTCGGCTGAAACGTTGATCTTGGACTTCTTGCTTGTATGAAATAAACTGAGGAAATAAGTCAGGTATTCTGTGGAATTTTGTCCTGGCACCCCTAGCAGACTAACTGAGGTGGGAATTATAAGGGAATCTGTGGCATATAGAAACATATGATGGATGGGAAAAAATGAGAAAACTCTCATGAACCCCACTTTTACCACTGCAGACTACTGCTTCAAAAGCAATGTTCTTGACACTGGGGAGTGTCAGATTCGAGATCAGTCTCAACTTCCAAGTCATATGTGGCCCAGTGAGGGTGAATGTGACCACTCGTCCTCATTTTCTAAGGTGATCCCAGCTGTAACATGGACAGTCCAACACTCCATGAATACCAGTGCTCATAGTACTGGGAACCGGCCATGGTTGACTGTAGGAAGGGCAAATAACTAAACAAAGGACTGTACTGTGATGTATATGTATGCTGAGATTGGGAGTCATAACACTATTAATAGTAGTAAAAATGCTAATAGTGAAATCGTCTGGCATTATAGTGAATGCTTCTTATATGCTATGCATTGTGTAAAGTGCTCAAGCCAGAGTCCCTTATCAGTATTCTCATCTTCTCTTTAAAGCCATCTTATTTCATGGCAGAAAATGAAATCTCAGAGACTATCAGCAACTTTCCCCAGAACACAAAGCTAGTAAGTAGCAGAGTTAAAGAGTTAACATTTAGGCTCAGGCTGACTCAAAACTTGTTTTCTAATACATTAAACTAAATTCCACCCTACAACATAAATATTTCTATCAAAGCAAAGAATAAGACTGTAGGACAGGATAATAGGTAAAATTCAGTTTGGTCATTCAAAGAAAGCTTCCTGGAAGAAGTGACATTGGAAATGAAACATAAAAGATAAGTAGAAGTTTTCCAGAAGTTAAGTGAGATGAGAAAACACATGGAGATAACAGATTGAAAAAAGCACAGAAGTATGAACCACATGAAATATCTTGGAACTAGAGGCTTATCACTTTAGCTGCAGTATAAAGGGTGAACGGCGTTTGTTTGAAATGAATTAGAGATTGGAGTTTTAGTAGTGATACAGCTAACCAAAACTAATGAGAGACAGGCCTCCTTCCTTCCATTTCAAAGCATTTATACAATGAAAACAATTAATCCTCTTTGTTGTAGAACATTTTCCATGTGACAAAATGATTTGAGAAATAACATCACTGCACTTGCAAATCTGGAACAAAAACATTGTAGCATCACATGCTAAGAACCTGAGGCTACAAAAAGGGAGAGAAAGAAAGAGAACACACCTTATGAAAAGTCACTGGAAAATGTGCTAAGTAGCTGTTTTCCAATGCAAATAGTAAAGAGAATGAATTAAAGCCACCATTTAGCAATTGCATAATGTTTTCTTAACGACCAGGACTGTCAACACTGTGCAGACCTTTCAGCAAAAAGGCTAAATTTGATAGGCATATACACAAGGCATGTGAGCAAATTAAAGAGCCAATCAAAATGTCTGGTTCGATTTTTCTTGCTACACTGACTATTTAAATTTTCTAGCTGGTTTAGGATTAATTCATTTATTTATTCCTTCACGGAAAGATATTTATCAAGCACCTGGTACTATGTGGTGTTGTCCTTGGTGCTGAAAACAAATTGGGGGGGAAATTTGAATCACTATTTCATTCTGATGGGAAAGTAGGTATGGAGATAATTAGAAAACAATGGAGCACATGCTAAAACAGTGGTGTATGTACAGGTCACTAAGAAAGTTTCCCTTAGTCTATCCAGGAGAATCAGGTAAGATTTCAAATGACCTTTGATGGACTGTTGATAAGAAGCTTTCCAGAAAGATGGAATAACAGCACTACCATTTATTGGGCACATAACTGTCACTTAAAGCAATAAAACTTTTATATACACTGTGAAAGTTAATTAACACCACAGTTTACGAGGTAGGTAGTATTCCAACTTTAAAGCAGAAAAACTGAACCTCAAGAACTAGCAACGAAGGAATAGAACCAGGCTCTTTATCTGCTTGATTCCAGAGTTAGAATTCTTGACCTTACATTGAACGTTTTCCCACTTGGGAAAAGCATTTCAGGGGAGGAGGTGGCAACGCACAGGCCAGGCACACACGCTGGGACTAGTACATTATGTTCATTACAATTGTCAGCAGAAGTTCAAAGTAGAAGTACAGGCTGTGAAGGGAAATGTTGAAAGATGATTGTTAAGCAACATCTTGGAGCACTTGGTGTGTCATGAGAAATGGTCTGGATTTTATCCACAGCACAAAAATAGTTCAATAGGAGAAGATAACAGCAAAACATTTTTCCTGGTCAGTGTTTTCTTTCTGACTTGAGAAAATGTATTGCAATTAATGTTAGGTCATTCTGACTGCCAGGCTGAAGCTGAACAAAATCAGAACCTAGTCTAAAAGGTGTGTGCTAGAGAAGCTGTGTTGCTATAGAGAATTCAATATTTGTTAATTTAGTTTTTTTCTTTTATTTCAGTTGTTTTTTTAGCACCTATCCTGTGCCAGATCTTATGTTAAGTATACAGAATTGTGGTTAGCATAACAAACATAGCCTTTGTTCTCATGGAGCTTCTATGTGAATAAGGTAAAAAAATAAACAATGATCAGATACTTATTCACAATCTGAGATAGATTCTATGCAGGGGGAAATGCTATGAAGGGTTAAGCATAAGGAATCCTTTCTCCAAGGAAATGTCATTTAATATGAGTTCTGAAAATTAAGTCCCTGACATTAATAAGGTGAAGTCAGGGAAAAGAATAGGTAGGAAGAGAGAATCAATTTTTCAATGGTTCTATGGTAGGAGTTTTCATGGCTTTATGGAGAAATAGAAGCCCAGAGTAAAGAGAGCAATATAGGGTACACTGGAGATGAGGCCAAAAAAAAAAGTAGGGAGAAGCCAAATCACATAGGATCTCATCCTGCATGATAAAGATGCTGGTCTGGGATCTGGAGCCTTATAAAAACTTCTTGAGAGTTATTTCTACATTTAAAATATGTCCTAAAAAAGAAACATCTCTACTGTCTGACACAGTTATCTACATAACTTCTAGGCTCTCTCCCTTTTGTCCTAGTTGCTTAAAAAAATCAGAGTTAAAATTATTTTAGACATTCCATTCAAGTCGATATGGTGATATGTGGGTCTGTTCTGTTCTTCCAGAAATTTTCTCTGAAGTGATATTGATTTTTCACATTCAGAAATTCAGCCTAATGAAATAACTTATTCTGAAGATCATGTTGCACCTGCTCTTTGCTTTGTGAGTTTTACAATGGATTTTAGCCAAAGCATGAGTAGACAATTGCTAGAAATAACTCATACATCTATTCCAAGCAAACAAATGGAGGAGAAAGGGAAGATTAATTCAAGGAAGTGAGAGAAGACACATTTAAATTGCTACAGTCATACTAAAATAATACTTCCATCGCTTAAGACTTTAATGTTTAAAAAATATTCTCAAAGTGCCTTTTCAAATTTTGCCCTCACAATAATTAATGACTCTCTCCACTTTTTTCCTTTTTTTTAATGAGGAAACTTAGGGAACTAGAGATAAAATAATTTGTTTGTGATCTCATTGACAGTTACAGTAAAACTGGGATTCACAATCTGGTCTATTCCAAAACCAATGCTCTTTCCTCTATACCTCACTGCCTGCAATGAGTGCACAGAAATGATGCTCTGTCCCTAGGGAACATCACCAGCACACACACAGTGAGTGAACAATACTTTTGGCATTTCACAGTTGGTCTACCCTACAAAGTAGCTGTGATCTCCTGGCCCCAGAACCTACCAAACTCCCTCCTTCCTGCTGGGTTAAGCATCACCTTACTGTGTGGCTCAATAAAGGAGTCCTTGGGAAATTAATGGCCTTGTTACCACCATTGGTGCTTAATGACCCTGAAGTTTCCCATGGAGTATATTCTCCCTGGGCCAGTTAATGAACCACTTCTTCATTCTCTGGTTCCAATGTAAGTCTCTTACAGGTGTATCCCATTCTGGAGCCCTAAAAAAACAGACTGAATGACCATTAAGAGTGAAGCACTGTTCTATATACATTAACTTGTCAACAACTCATTTAATCAAGAAATTATCCTGCAGGGCAGTCATTACTATCCCCATTTCACAGGTGAATAAAGTGAGTCATAGAAAAGTTAGGAAACTTGAAAAGACCATACAGTTAGTAAATAATAAAGCTAAGAGCTGAATCCATGAAAATGGACTGGAAGGATCACATCCTCAGGCATTTTGCCTGAAGCTCTGACACTGGGCACATCTGGTTGATTGGTTTGGGCAAGGCTACTCAAGCCTTACTATTATACATCAATTGTTTCTTCATCAAGGGTTACAGAAATACCATCTGTACCATCCCTTTCTTGAAAATTCATGAAATTAAGATTAATTTAGCTGGTAGTCAGAAACTTAAGCCCATCCTACTTTATATTGATGGAGTACAACAATCTCAAGGCTTTTATTTCTTCTCATCAACTCCCCAAATTAGGAAGAAAACACAACCATGAAAAGTGGAGTGGAGTGGGTTTATTTCTGATTTTTTTGATGATTGACATCCCATTCAGGTAAACATCAGCTAGTGTTGAAAACATTTAGTGAAAAAAGATTAACATAGAGGGCCTTCTTGGTGGCATAGGTGTTAAGTCTCAGAGCTGTCAGGCTACCATCTCTGAGGCCAGTAAGAGTTCAATCCCCGGCCAGGGAACTAACCCACATGTGGTATAACAGACCTCTCCTGTCTCACTCACTGCTGCCCTTAGCAGGGTATTTCAGTAGATCCAGCTGTTCAGCTCCCCAATCTGTCTCTGGTGAATACTCTCACCCTCTGCACCTAATGTAGCCTACACTTCAGTTCTTGTATAAATATTGAGATAGATAGATAGGTAGACAGATAGATAGATAGACAGAACTTGTTGATGATAATGGAGTTATTGGCTGCCCAGATCCAACATGATTCAAACCCCTGATGTTGTTGCTGCTGTTGCTTTTCAATGCTAATCTTACAGCCAATGAACAGAAAATAACTAAAAAACACTTGCAAAAAAAATATGTATTACTGAAACTGGGTTTTTAATATCAATATCTTCAGGTTAGTATCTGATATTGGGAAAGAAGTACCTGAAGTGACCTGGTCACTTTTAAGAGATCAAAGTTGGTATGATAAGGAGTGGGAGTGAAGAGCTTTGGGAATCCTGTATTTTGTAAGCCCCAATTTCTATTTCTTTAAGAAGAGGGGCTTAAAGAATCACTGAAGGCTTTTGAAGTCCTACCATTTCATAAGTGGCTTTTAAGCCCAGAAGAAAGGATTGTGTAAGTTTGTCCAGCTGTATTTTCTTTGCCTCCTATTAAATATGTCTTGCCCTAATAATGCCATATTCTATATGCCATTAAATCATTTGAACCTTTGCTTTAACTGTATTCTCTTCCAGTTCAGCTCTTACTCATGAACCTTCATGGCTTCTCAAACCCCTGCTTGGAACAAGCACTCACATAATACCCTTTGCTAATCATTGGCTGAGTAATCTTTAAGTATAAGAAACATCAGCCTGTAGAGACTACACTGAGGATTAGTAGTTAGTAAAGAAGACTCAGACAAATGAGGGAGGATAAGCATACCAGGACAGTGTGGCAGGAAAAACATCAAAAGAAATAGGAGTTTTAGGAAAGATGGGGATACAGAGAGAACTCAAAAATCCACAACTAAAGCCCAACCAACCTAATTCAAAAATTAGCAAAGAACTTGGATAGCATTTTCTTCAAAGAATATATACAAATAACCAACAAGTATACAAAGAGATAGTCAACCTCATTCATCATTAAAGAAATGAAAATCAAAAAAAACTATGAATACCACCTCATGACCCATTAGGAAGGATACTGTGAAAAAAGAACAGAAAATAAGAAGTGGTAAAGATGTGTGACTGTAGCTCTCGTGCACAGTTGGTAGGGCTGTAGAATGGTGTGTAGGAAACAGTGTGACAGTTCCTTTAAAAATTAAAAATAGAGGCCCTCCCTGGTGGCGCAGCGGGTTAAAGCATTGCACTGAGAAGCTAAAGCCACTTCTGCATGAGTTCAATTCTCGCCTGCCCCGGAGGTGACCACATGGCGTGGCAGACCTCTCCTGACCCGCCTGCTGCTCCCCTCAGCAGTGTCCTTCGTCGATCTGCCTGTTCTGCTCCCCACTCTGTCTCTGGTGAAGCCTCTCGCCGCCTCTGAGCCTCTGGCCTGTACCCCAGTTCTGTATGCACAAATAAATAAATCTAAAAAATTAAAAATAGAATTACCACGGGAATAGAAAGTTCACTTCTGAGTATCCCTTTTAAAGAACTGTCAGGAAAGATGTGAACACTGACTTTCATTGCAACATTTTTCATAATGGCTACAACATAGAAGCAACCAACATGTTCGCCAGTGGATAAATGGATAAATGAAATATGGTATGCACATACAATGGAATATTATTCAGCCTTAAGACAGAAGGAAATTCTGGCACGTGCTAAACATAGCTGATCCCTGAAGACATTATGCTAAGTGAAACAAGTCAGTTGTAAGGAGACAAATAGAGTGTGATTTTCAGTATACAAAGTTTCTAGACAAAGTACCCAATATGAACAAAATCATGGAGAAGAAAGTGGAACATGAAAGCCAGGGACTAAGGAAAGAAGGGAATGGGAAGTTTGGTGATAATGGGTTTCAATTTCACAAGGCGAACAGTTATGGGGTTGGGCAGTGTGATGATCAACATTATGAGTGTTTTAGATCCACAAAGCTGTACTCTTAGAATGGTGAAGATGGTAGATTCTGTTACGTATAATCTGCCACAATAAAAAATTATGAAAAAAAGGAGCATTTTCCTACATAAAATCTGGTCAGCTCTCTAGTGAATAAGTGCCCACTGGTTGATTAAGGCAGAAATCCTTGGTGATTCAGAAAACAGCTTTTTAAGTTTGTTGAATAATGAATAAACATACTTATTTCTCTCTTGTGTTTAATTCTTACTTATGAGCTTGCTGAAGCTTTCAGAAGGCAGAGCTTACAGAATCATAGTACATTTTTGCATTACTTTTTTTTTTAAAATGATTATGCCTTATGTTGGCACATGGGTAAGTCTGTGACTGATGAGCAGATTCACAGTCACTGCTCTTGGGGTAAAGCACTATGGCCTCAGTGGGGCTCCTTGGGTTCCTAGCAACAGTAAGCAAGCAAGCCTGTAAACCTAAACCTAATCACAAAAGTAGGGAGTCTGATTTGGGGTTTTCTGGCTTCTTCCTAACTGTAGGATTTGGGGTCTGGGTGGGTTTTAGGGAGCCTCCTTTGAGAGGCACCAGCACCAAAGACCGTTTGGAGAGACAGAAGCTGTCCACCCTCTTTCCTCCATTTCCTTGATACAGCTGCAGAAATGGACCGATTTAGGCCACACTCTTAGGATGAGGGTGATGAGGGCAGAGGTGACTTGCACATGATGTTGTAGCCTGTCTCTGTGTGTTTCTCCCAAGAACTGGGTTTGAATCCCCAGGCCAGTAGCTATATGTTGCCTGTGCTGTGTGCAATGAAACCAGAAAGGAGAGAAAAAAAAAAAGTCAATGGAGCCAAATATTTAAATGAAGAACACAACAACCACAATCTGTGCATCCTTCCCAGCGGGGGTTTCTGTGCATGGCTTTTTACATACAAGGAGAAACGCAAACATTCACACTTCCTGAAAGCAGATTCTTATAACACCCGATGCTTAAGAGTTTCCTTTTAGACCGTGGGTGGTTTTTTAAAAATGGATTGAAGATGGGGTTTTACATGCTCTTCAAATGGATTTCTAAGGAGTATAACTCCCACAAACCTGGCCAGTCCATTTTCATATAGATTGTGATATTCTCTCTCTACTGCAATTTAAAATACACACACTTAAGAGCATAGTGATATGAACACTAGAATAAAGAGAGATGCACTTTGAATCCATAGTTCAGCTTCCCAGGGTTTCTTCTCTGAATTTCTTTCTAGACTTCTTCCCCTCCTCACAGAGTATTCTCCCACTGGAAGCTATCAATGTGCTGTCTCTGCTCTAGTAACCCCTGGGGAATGGAGAAAGGGAAGGGAGGGAGGGAGGGAGGGAGGGAGGGAAGGAGAGAGAGAGAGAGAAAGAGAGAGAGGAAAGGAGGGAGATAAGGAGGGAGGGAGATAAGGAGGAATGGAGGGAGGGACGGAGGAAAGGAGGGAGGAATGAAGGAAGGTAGGAAGGGAGAAAAGAAGGTGTTTCAAGTGTGGAAAGGCAGAATGCTGCAGTATAGCAGAGGAAGACCCACCCACATTGCCTCCTGGCAGGGAATTTTCATTGCATACATAACTTCAGGCCATTTCTCTCCCCTGGATAACATCCTTCAAAAACTTCTTGTGGTTTGAATGAGCAACCAGAAAAGGACCTGCCCACTCTCTATAACTGCCAGTATCTGAGGTCTGTTTTCCAGATCTGGTGACATATCAGCCATCTTCTAGTACCTTAAAAGCATCACTTTCCTTCCCCATGATCTTCTCCACAGTTGCCTCATCCCCATGGGACCCCACCCTCCTTTCTCAATATTTTTTAATATAATAGTTTATTTTTACATCTTTTTCCATCTCAGGTGTAATCCCCATGGGCTTCCCATCACCAAATCACCCATGTGCCATCACCATAGTCCAATGCACTTCCCCCCACCCCATTTTTTATCCCATTCCCCACTCCAAATGTCTCTGGTAAATAGCTGTTCATTATTATTATTATTTTCTCACTTGGTCCATTATACTCCTGCTATGAGTGAAACCATCTGGTAATTTTCCATTTCTTTCTGGCTTATCTCACTAAGCATGATCCCTTCCAGTTCCACCCTGTTGCTGCAAAAGGTATGTGGCTTTTTTTTTTGGTTGCTGAGTAATATTCCATTGTGAATATGTACCACATCTTTTTAATCCAGTCATCTACTTTTGTGCATTTGGGTTGTTTCCATGTCTTTCCAATTGTAAATAAAGCAGCAATAAATATGGGGGTGCAGGTGTCTTTTTGAATCAGTGTTTTAGTATCTGTTGGATAGATACCTAGGAGTAGGATTGCTGGGTCATATGGAAGCTCCATTTTTAGCAGTTTGAGAAACCTCCAGTTTTCCATAGTAGTTGTACTAGTTTGCATTCCCACCAGCTGTGCAGGAGAGTTCCTTTTTCTCCACATCCTCGCCAACATTTGTTGTTGCTAGTTGTTTGAAGATGTGCCATTCTCACTGGGGTGAGGTGGTATCTCATTGTGGTTTTAATTTGCATCTCCCTTATTACAAGTGATGAACATTTTTTCATATGCTTGTTAGCCATCTGCAGTTCCTCTTTGGAGAAGTGTCTTTTTAGCTCTTCTTCCCATTTTTTGATGGAGTTGTTTATTTTTGTTGAGTTTCATCAGTTCTTTGTATATCTTTGTGATCAATCCTTTATCACTAGTTTTGTGTGAGAAAATATCCTCCCAATCAGTGGGATGTCTGTTTTTTGTAATGTCTCTATTGCTGTACAGCTCTTTAACTTGATGTAGACCCATCTATTTATCCTTGCCTTTACTATTGTTGCATTGGGTGCTGATCTTCAAAGATGCTACTGAAGTTTATGTCATGTAGTGTTTCGCCTATCTTTGCTTCCAGATATTTTATGGTTTCCATTGTTATGTCTAGGCCTTTAATCCACTTCCAGTTGATTTTTGTATATGGTACGAGGTAGTGATCTAGTTTTTTTGCATGTAGCTTCCCAGATTTCCCAGCACCATTTGTTGAACAAACTTTCTTTGTTCCACTGTATCTTCTTTGCTCTGTTGTCAAAGATTAGCTGTCCATAAACCTGTGGGTTTATATCTATTTGAAAACCTGTGGGTTTTTCTATTTGAATCCACTGGTCTGTGTGTGTGTGTTCTTGTTCAAGTACCATGCGATTTTGATTATTATGGCTTTGTAATGTAGCTTGAAGTTTGGGATTGTGATGCCTCGGTTCTCTTTCTTTTTAGTCATGAGAGTTTTGGCTATTCAATGTCTTTTGTGATTCCATATGAATCTCATCAATATTTGTTCTCCTTTGTCAATTCTTACTTGTGCTTGAGAGCTCAATTTGAGGAGCTCCATTTAGAAAGACTTCCCTGTTCACCCTCACCCCCACAAGGCCAGTTTTTGCAAACTCTCTTTGTACCTGTTGAATGAGCTGCAATCTGGTTTCTAAGTTACTGTCTTCCTGCATGAAGAGTCCTCCTGGAGGACTGAGCCAAGGCTGCCTTGTTCACCTGTGCATATCCAGTGCCTAGAACAGGCTTTTCACTGGGCATGTACAAATGCAGGGGGTATATGTTTAAAGATAGCATAAATGGGCTTTACATTCTTCATCCAGAAAAGTAGAGATAAAGAAGTGACACTGTCCAACCCACAGCAGATTTTGGTTTATTTCTTCTGGTTGTTTGTACCCTAAAAATAGGAGCTCAAAAAAAGGAAGTCAGCTGCCTCTCAGGACTAAGTTTTTTGATTTGGAAGGGAGGGTTGGGGGTCCATGCTGTGAGCACAAAGTGTGTGAAAATATTGCAGGAAGACAGACTCGTTGGTGTACCTATTATCACTGAGTGTTTCTCCATTTTGGCTGCACATTAAAATCAACTGGAGAATTTTAAAATTTTTCTGATGACTCCAGGGACTGATGTAATTGGTCTGGGATGGGATCCAGGCAGGAACATTTTTTAACCCAGGCAATTCTAATGTGAACCATAGTTGCCAAACACTGGTTTAAAAGAGATGATCTTTAAATTTCCTTTTAGTTATCAGAGGCTGTCACTCCAGAAAGAAAAGAACACTTGTTACATCAGAGACGGAGAAGGAAGGAGGGGTAGATAGATGGAAGGTGGGGGAGGGGAGAAAGGGCAAAAAACAAAAGAGGAAGGAAAGAAAATGAGAAGAACTCTATTTGCCCAGTAAAAGTTGCTCTTAATTAAAAAATAACCCACAGCTATGTAATTTCAGGATCAGCAACATGGTTACTTACAGAGCGGAGGCTTTTTAGAACCTCAGATTCTCTCTATTGTGGAACTTTGGTCTTTCCTGGCCCTAATTTTGGGGTAAGTCACTTTGAGGTAAGCCTCTGAACCCATTTCCCCAATTTAAAATGGAAATAACAATCACTTTGTCATGGAGATTCTTAGAGAATCAATAAAGCAAGCTATAAGGTATTTTATATATTATATAAGACACAGGAATCTTAGACTCCTTTTTAAGACCAGTTAGTCTCACCGAAGGCAAATCCTCAAAATGGGTTTGCTACCTACAAATCCATATATACATTTAGAGCTGGTGTGAATATATGTTGTAAACCCAAGAGTGTTTATAAGGCCTTATCACTGTGATTATCCCTGTGATTGCTGGCCAGCCTGGGGGAGAGACTATACATCTGAATTTTTGTTTGGTTGGTTCTTTTTAAGATTTATATATTTATGCATACAGAACTGGGATACAGGCCAGAGGTGCAGGGGCAGTGAGAGGATTCACCAGAGACAGAGTGGGGAGCAGAACAGGCAGATTGACGAAGTACACTGCTAATGGGGAACAACGGGAAAGTCAGGAGAGATCTGTAGCGTCATGTGGATCACCTCCTAGCTGGGGATCGAATTCATGCTGCAGTGGCTTTAGCTTTGTAGCACTATGCTTGAACCTGCTGCGCCACGAGGGAGGACCAGACTTTTTGTTTCTCTTTAACCCTAAACCATTCTATGCTTTTCTCTTATGTACTAATATTAGTGAAGTCTTCTGAAAAATACACACACATATGCGCACAATATATATATTCCTCATTTATGTCAAGCCCCTCCCAAATGACAGCCTGAGAAAACAGGAACCTGAATTTATTGTGTTGTGCTGCTTTCCCACGAGGTTGGGGGTACGGTCACATATATATTGCTAGAAATTATTTCCCCACCTGAGTTCACAGGGCCCATACAAATGCCTGACCCTAACAAAGAGGAAAGATTCAAACTGCTACACTGAAAGGAATTTTAAAGATTCCTGATGCCAGCTTGCAAAATGACACCAGCTCCTGAGTGTGTCCTGTCTAAACCAAGAGTCACTGGTGCATGCAAGCAGGCTATGTCACAACTCCTTATACTGATACCACCTCCAGGGCAAGAAACATGCCCACACGGGGCATGGGAGCCCACACCAGGTGAGCCTGGCTGCAGCTCCCCGTGAGCACAGGCAAGTCCCCTGACCTCTCCATCACCCCTCACTATATATGAAAAACAGCAATGATGCTTGCTCCAGTGACCTCCAGAGCTGCCTGAGGGTCCCTGCCAAGAATGTGGGCAACTGCTTAGTGCCCTTGGGCTGTGAAAGTGCCATTTGGCATCATTAGCACTGGGCTGTGCCTAGGATGTCCTGGACTACCCATGATTACTACACAACCAGGGTCAGGAAACTTGATTTTCAACACCACTCTCAAAAGTGCTGGTTTTGATCCCGAAAATTGTCCTGTCCCATTAGTCCTATAGATTTCACGATCCTGTAATCTAAACTCCGATGTTCCTTGTTTTAAAACTGCAAAGGTGGCTGGATGTTGACTTGATATCCTGATAGAAATGAAGAAGCCAAATGTGAAAAGTAGGTGTTTAATTCTTTCGAACAATGCTTTACAAACAGGGGCAGGCTCATGAGCTAAAATGACAATGGCGAGAGGTAGAGAAGTGGGTTTAGTCTCCAGTGGGCTGTGCAATGCTCTTTGAAACTGTGGAACTCACTCTTATGGAAATCAGGATGGTATCTGCTTTTGCTAAATGCCTATCACCACTGTCCACTAAAGATTCTGATATACCTTGAGCAAACAGGTAGGACAAGGTAGGATGTTTGTGTACATATATATTTGGTAAAAGTTTCCAGGTAATTGTTTCTCCCTTTCTCTCCCACCAAAATTAAGAATCCTGCTTAACATTACATCCTGAAGATCGACACTTACTATAGCAACCCTGGGGTTCCAACAATCCTCTGTCCAACAATTTCTCACACCCTTTCTACATTGTTCTATAGCTGTTAGAATGAGATGATACTAAAACTACTTTTTTCTAGAGGTACAACTCCTTACCATTTGCAAAGCCCCTTCCTGTTTAATTATTTCATTTGATTGTGCCAACCTTATCCCCAACCAACAACAAAGAAGTTTGAGGCTCAGAGGAGTGAAGTGACTTGACAAAGGTCCTACAACCAAAAGGGATTTGAGTCAAAAGCTCCCAG
This sequence comes from Condylura cristata, assembly GCF_000260355.1. NCBI lineage: Eukaryota > Metazoa > Chordata > Mammalia > Eulipotyphla > Talpidae > Condylura > Condylura cristata. The sequence continues at coordinate 32,965,763 of NW_004567109.1, forward strand.
ATCTTGATCCACAGTTTTGTCATACAAATAAGAACAGCCCATGTTAGTATTCTTTTAAATCATGCCAGTTGTCATGTGGTAGATATAGGTCAAAGCCCTGAGCACACAGTATATAGCTTATTTCCTGAACAATAATTCAAAGTGGGCACCACTGTCCCATTTCACAGATAAGAACAATGAGGTTCAGAGGCAGTGGTGACCTTAGGTCTCCTCCTGAATTCCCGCTGAGGCACGTGACTAGTTGGGCCTGCGTTCTGATCCCACAGGCCTTGCCATATCCTGTTGGTAGCTATGTGTTCAGACATGCCTTCCATCCATGAAACTGTGTCCCCCCAAATATGGGATCAGATCTTAATCCCAAGAGCTCCCATACCAATACTGGGGCTTCTAGGACCATATGCATACACAAGCATCATGGAACACATGGAATAAGCACAAAACTGAATTTTGAATACAAATGTCTTTGAATCCTCAACATATTTGGTTCTATCGAAAATGATCCATAGACAGGCCATGTATTCACTCAGCTTCTATCCAGAGAAAAAAATTCTCTTCCCTGAAGTGACTCTATTCATTTTTCTCAGCTACATCCATAAATGTAATTGGGTTTCTGATGAAAGAACACCAACCTTGTCCCCAAAGATCACAGTGCCTGGCTGAGAGCAGAGCTGGTTAAGCATAATTAGCAAATTCTTCCTCCAGTCTCTGCCTAAGCAAGACAAAGTTCCAATTACAAATTTCCTGAGAAAACTGCAACCCAATTGCATAAAGCTGATTTCAAGGCATTGACACCTCCTTGGTTTACCAGCTTATTAGATACAGAGGCTGGGGAAGATGGAGAGTATTTAAAAGCTGGTTCTCAGACCAATGAATCTGAAGAAATTCTTTTTATTGGCCTGCAAGTGAAGGTGGGGGGAGGGGAGGCAGAACCAGATCTGATAAAGGAGATTAAATGGCCTTATACATCTGACAGCAAAGAACTGTCCCCTTGGGAATCCCAAATCCTGCTGGTGCTAATAAAGTGCGCGATATTACTCCGGTAATATAGTGTACAATATGAGACGTCCCCACGCAGGGGCCAGAGCCACGACCTACATCTTCTGCAAACCAATTTTCTGCTGGGTTGGATGTGTAAAAAAGAATCCAAATACATATTTTTTTTTTCTGTGAAAGAAGAATTGCTTCTCTGGCTGTTTTACCTTGGCCTGCCTGCTCCTCCCACCCCCTGCGTTCTCAAAGTGGGAATTACTTCTAATCCACTCGCAGGAAAAATCACTGCCTCACTCAACTGTGGGCTATTACAGGAGAATTGGGTTGCTTGTTGGCTTCCCAGCGGCAGCGGGATACAGGAGGACAGGTGCAGAATTTGTAGTCAGCAAATGAGGACCGACTCCTCCCTCTTCCTTGTGTAAGCTGTGTGCCTCCAGCAAGGTTCCCCTTGCTCCTCTGAGAGGAGGCTTCCACACCTACCTCACAGGCATGCCCCGTGAGCTAAAGAGACTTTACATTAAGGGCCTAGCGCAAGGACTAACAAAGATGGGAGATGTTTATTCAGCAGTAACAATTAGCAGCAACTCTAGCTGTAATACTAGAAGGAGGCAGTGGGGGCGTATTAGTAGTAGCAGAAATAGTTGTAGCAGCTTTGATTGGTAAAGCTTAAAGACAACCTTATTAGAAAAGCAGTACTGTTTCAGCAAAGAGTTTAGAAGGTAAAAGCAATGAAGCTGATGAATAAGGTTAACAGAAACTAAGTTATTGAGCATCTGCTGGATGGAACATGATAAACGTCGCCATAAGCACTAAGAAAATACAGAAGACCATCATTTCTTCCTCAAGTCTCCTAGAGTAGTGAGAAATGAGGCCACCTCAGAACACACAGTATGTATAGTGTAGCTCACTTCATGCACACAGGCACTTCACAAAGTGGGCAAGACACTTTGTTAATGGGATTGTTAATTCCCATTTAGCAGATGATAACACTGAGGCTGAGAGATACAGAGGCTTGGCTGAATTCATGCAAGAGGCAGAGCCTAGATTTGGCCAGGCCTCCCCACTGCTCAGCTCTAGCTCTTGACTTCTTTGGGCCTGAAACAGTCCAGGGTGGCCCTTACTTGGCCTGTGCCTGGGACACTTGTTCAGGCCATCACAGAACTTATGGATTTCCACCGTCCACAATTATTCACTTCAAAAACAATGGGAATTTCTTAGACCACATCCAGTATGGCTGAGAAGAAATGCCATGCTGGCATTGCTTGGCTCCTGCTAATATGAGCAGTAGCAGATGTTAATATTGTTCCTGTGTGGCACCTTTTTCTTTACAAACAGTGCTTTCAATGTGATGGCACTAGTTGTTTTTTTTGTTTGTTTGGTTGTTTGTTTTTGTTTTTACCGTTGCATAGGAAGACATCTTTTTCAGTTTCACAGATGATACAAAGGAGATCAGGGAGGTTAGCTTTCCCAGTGAACCCAAGTAAGACACAACAGCCAGCCTGAAATCTAGGGCTCTTCTTGCTAATTTGATCCATCAGAGGTGGGGTGTGCGCTCCAGAATCTACAGCGTAGGCCACACCCCTGCACCAGAGCAGCTGGAATGCGAATGAACTGTTAAATATACAAATGTAAACATCATCCACCTTCTGGAAAATAGTCTGTATTTATTGTGAAGGGAAGGTACTTTACCAGTGCCTTTTCTGGATGGTTTTGTGTCCTTCTGAGGCACATTCCAAGATCATCTTTATTTTTTTATTTTTTTTTAAAGATTTATTTATTTGTGCACACAGAACTGGGGTGCAGGCCAGAGGCTCAGAGGCGGTGAGGGGCTTCACCAGAGACAGAGTGGGGAGCAGAACAGGCAGATCAGTGAAGTACACTGCTGAGGGGAGCAGCGGGCGTGTCAGGAGAGGTCTGCCACACCATGTGGTCACCTCCAGGGCAGGTGGGAATCAAACTCATGCAGAAGCGGCTTTAGATTCTCAGTGCTGTGCTTTAACCTGCTGCACCACCAGGGAGGGCCCCAAGATCATCTTTATTTTACATATGAGGAGTCAGAGGTTTAGAGAGATGAAGTAACCTGCTGTAACAATAACACAGGTGGTGGATTTGGGATTTGAACCCAGGCAATCTGACCCTCTAGGCCCTCATGGCATCCTGGCATATTACCCACAATATCCCACCAAGGCTTCTAGAGAAACCCACTATTTATTGACAAAATTTATCGATTGACACTAAGTGCCATGCACAACCCTCAGTGCTAATTAGAATGACTCATTTAATCTCATAAGTACTCTTTAAGGTAGACCCTATTAACCTCCTTTTAGAGAGTTTGCCAAATATTTATGGCAAAGAGACATTAACTGTCCAAGATTGCAGAGACTGCTAAAAACAGCAATCTTTCCCAACATCTGGAGAGACGTTTATTCTTCCTGCAACAACTTTGGGATGCCCAAAAGAAAGTAATCTGACATAAACACAGAAGAAAGGGGGCAAAAGAAGAGTTCAATGCCCACGTATCTGATTCCAACCACAAAGATATACCAAAATCTGGAAGGGTGTAAATTGCCAAATGCTGGATTGGTCTAGGAGGCTCTGTGGAGGGAGCAAAACTCCAGCCTGGAGGAAGTGTGGTGACAAGGTGTTGCAGGCAGGGGACTAGTATATACAAAATTATATGCTGTTAGTTTAAGGGAGATCCAGAAATGAATTCGAGTATTAAAGGGGAGCCTTGGTAAAATAACACATACTCTAAGGAGGCCTACTTACTGCGGTTATTTTAAGAGGGGTCTAGAAATGGATTCAGGTACTAAAGGGGAACCCTGGTAAAATGGTACATACTTCAAGGAGTCCTACTTATTAGGGTTAAAGCTTTGTGTACCACATTCTCTTCGAGGTCCACCCCATAGTGCACGGTGGTCTCGTGGCTCAACTTTGCCAGGTAGCCAAAGATCCCAAAGCAACAATGGAAAAAAGTGACAGAGGAAACAAACAAAGGAAAAGATACCACATGCATCTCACGAGGGGTCTCCAGGCAGAACAGGAGAAGCAGGGCAGGGAGTGAAGAGCCGTGATTTGTCCACAAGGCAAGTCAGTCTCAGCTCTTCGTCTCTGCATTTCTCCCTCCTTCCTTCTACTTCCCTCCCCCTATTCTGCACATAAAAGCTGGATGAATGCTTGGTGGTTTGGCAGAACATTCTCTAGGATTTATTTCTCTTAGACTATCTTACATTCTTTCTCCCCTCCCTGCTGGCACCTCTGTCAATGACAGGTTCCTCTGTGATACCTGAGGCAGACATTGCCACTTAAAAGCCAAACCAGGAAAGGGGCTCTGAGAACAGGGTCCCCAACAGGCTCTCTTGGTTTATTACCTGGTAGTGATAACTCAGAGCTTAGTGTAAAGACCATCTGGGCGGGGAACAGGTTGGTAGGCCTGTCCATATGGGCAGTTTGAGGCAAGGGTTTGTTACCTGGAAATGGCTTCAGCAGCTCAAAACTAGAATTATTTCGATGAATTCCAACAGTGGCCTTGAACTATTTTGGAGCTCAAGTGTTGATAAGTCACTGGGTAATAAGTAAGAATGTGAAAATGTTTTTTCAAGTACACATTCCTATAACAATGTAAAGGATTGTAAGTATTTTCTTTTGTGAAAGAAAAAAGAAGAAGAAGAAAATAGCACATTTTATATCTATTTTGGAAATCAGATATCCATCCAAATAAATATCTAAGCAAATAAACTGAGAAGCACGGATTTTGAGAGCTGGGAAGAAATCTATTCATTGCATAGCAAGCATTTGGAGACTGCACCTTGGAACCAGGCCCTGTGTAAGGCCCTGGGGTCTTGGAGAGGAGTCAGACTCAGAATTCCCAAGATCCTCAGAAAGAGGGATAAGGACAGTGACAAGTGGAAGCACAGGGAGAATGCAAGACCAGGGATCTGAGGTGAGGGATTTCAATCCACCTAGAGCTTCAAAGAAGATTTTCCACCTGAAGGGAAGTTAGGCTGAAGAATGTGGTGTAGCCAAGCAAAGATGCAGAGATCAGAGTAAAAAGTGGTGAGGGCATTCTAAGCCCAGGGTGAACAAAGGCATGGCCCCCAGACCTCTTTTTCATAGATGTGGGAACGGAGACTCCAAAAGAGAAAGAACTTACCCAAATTGCCCAGAGAGTAAGTGGCACAATTAGGATTTACCACAAGGTTAGCTCTTAACCATGCTACCATGCTAAATGGGGACCCTCATAACTTCAAAAGGGTCAGAAACATACAAACAACTCACAGAGTGAGGGGCAGACTTGAGATTAGAACCCAGGTAACTCCCCAGTCCAGTAGTCATTCCATTGTGCCAGGAAGTCTCTGCAAATCTTGAGGCTCGATGAATCTTGGGTCCCCCCATACCTCCTTTACTCAGGATCCCTCCCGTGGCTCCCTCACTGTGGAAGTCAATCATCCAGACAGATGCCTTCATTTCTTTCTCATTAGGTCGATACAAGAATAAAGTCACTCTCCCCTTCTAGCCTTTCCCACCCTTTGTAACTATAGAGGTCAAGAAGCCATCAGGCACCCTTATTTCCAGCCCATCCTTTCAAAAACCAGCTTGTCTGGGAATAGAACACTTCAATGTTGGGTGTTTAATTTTTAAAGAGATAGCAAAATGGTGAGAAGGTTTTTTAAAATGCTCTCAGCTTTGTGTGTCACGGCCAGCAGGCTGGAGGTCACTCCCAATCCCCTCATCTCTTGAGACTCTCAGGCTTAGAGGAGTATTTGTTCTTGGAGCAGGAGGTAATTGCAGAACTGACCCTGCCTCCTTTATGCTCAAAATGGACCCACCTCTACAACAAAATCCTTTCCTTATTTTACATCAGCCCCCTCTGGAGGCTTAACCACTAACAAAGAACTGATAGAAAGGACAAAGCTACACCTCTTACAAGTCCCAAGAAAGTCTTGGCATATCATGGCAACTCATGTAAGCGGGGAGACAACAGCTTCAGATAAATGCCTGGTCCTGAGAGTGACAGACGTGGCCAGAAAAATCAGAGGCAGACAGATGGACAAATGCAGCTACAATGTGCTGATTAAGCCTAGGCTGTGCTAAGCTTTAAGGAAAGGTAGCATAGTAATACTAATATTGATTGGACAGCCATAATATCAAAGACCTCTCTGCTCAGTCTCTGTGAATCTCACAAGAGTGCTGCAAAGTAGAATATCAGTATCTTGGGCAGCAGAGTGACCTGGTCAGAGCCAGAAAGACTGGGTTTGAATCCCATCTCTGGCTCTTGTTAACTGGAAAACCTTCAGCAAGTTATTCGACCTCTCTGCGCCTATATATTCAGGGCTGATTATTATAGTGTCAGTGCCTTAAGAATTTTCTGAGGGATAAATGAGTTAATAAATATAACATGCTCACAGGAGTGCCTGGCACAAGGTGTTAGTTACCATTGTCATACCTCCATTGTATATACAAGACTTCTGTATATCCAGAGTGTGAATGGATTGGTTGAGGTCACCTATCCATTAAGTGAAGGAGCTAGAAAAGCTCGGTGTTCTCTCAGCTGTACTCATAGATTGCCTTATAAAATTCTATCTTAGGCCCTCCCTGGTGGTGCAACAGGTTAGGATGTAGCACTACAAGCTAGCTGTAGCTGCTTTAGTGCAAGTTTGAACCCTGGCCCCGGAGGTGACCCACATGGCACAGCAGTCCTCTCCTGACCTGCCCACTGCTCCCCTCAGCAGTGTATTTCATCAGTCTGCCTGTTCTGCCCCCCCACTCTGTCTCTGATGAATCCACTCACTGCCACTGCACCTCTGGCCTGTAACCCAGTTCTGTATGTAAAATAAATGAATTTTAAAAAAAGAAAGAAAGAAAATTAGAACATTATTACCCAAACATTATATATCAATAGTAGTGCTGAGGATGACTATCTCAAAGGCAAAGAATTTGAAGTTAAACAAAAGGAAATAACTTGTGCCAAGGCCTCACACTTGGCAAATGGCAGAAACAGACCTTGAACTCAACAAATTTCCTCTGCCACATGAAGGGAGGGCCAGCATAGGACGGGGTAAATGAAGTGGGTGAGAAACAAGTTAGTGGATTAGCAGCTAAGATGTGAGGACAGGAAGGCTGGAGTGATGGACAATTATGGTCTCAAGAAGCTATTGTACTATATAATGATTATAATACTAAGCAAGATGATTTCTGAACTACAGGTTAGAAAGGAAGTTGACTCGATGCCACCTGGTGACTTTTCTATCTGAGAAAAAATACCCTGAGTTCTAGAGATCTGCTGTACAACATTGCACCTATTGTTGACAATGCTGCATTGTCCATAAAAAAAATTGTACGTGTAATAACAGTACATATAAAATTTGTTAAAAGGCAGATGTCATGTAAAATTTTACTACCAAAATAAAAGAGAAGAAAAGAAATAGCATATGAAGTTGCTCTAATACTGACTAACAGCAAAATATCCTAAGAACCACAATTAAATGAATTTTGCCAAAGTCACATGAAGGCTTCTAATAGGCAAAAGTAACTGCAACATGTGCAGAGACTATGCCCAATACATCTCGGTGCTGAATTTGGATGGAGTCAACACACCAAAAGAGCTAGAAGCTGTCAAGCTTCAGCACAAGTATGGGGAAGCACACCCCTATTCTGGGGGAGCAAATGCCTCAGAGCTGAGGCTTCCCTAGGACAAGCTGAGGCTATCTGCATATTCATCCCCAATGTGGTCAGGGCAGGGTAGGAACAGAGTGGTCCCAGGACACCAACCATTCCCGCTCTGCACCATTAGTGGACTCCTCTGTGCCTGCACTGTGTCTGGTGCTGGGACTGAAAGGAAGAACTCATGACTCTGACGACCTCATGCCTTAGGACAGACACTTTACACGTGACCATACTGACTGAGTGGGAGGTATTATGAGCGCCTAAAGCAGGGAGAGGTTAACTCCATCCCAAAGGTCAAGCAGACACAGTCTAGGAAAGTTGCATCTTAGAATAGTGACCTTGTAGGTGGGAGGAACAGCAAGGGTGAAGTCTGTTCAATGTCACCTTCTCAGAGCAGCTCACTGACCATACATAAGCAGCTGACTCGGTGGCCTGTTCTATTTCTCTTGTCATTTATTAACTCCTATAACAGTATATTGTCAATTTTTTTAAATTATCCATCGCTCACTAGGCTGCAAGCCCTATTATAGCAGCCTTGTCTTATTTAAAGCTATCCCGAGCCTCCCTGCTGGTGCAATGGGTTAAACAGCACCATGAAGTAATCTGCAGCCACTGCAGCAAGAGTCTGATCCCTGACCAGAGAGGTGACCACATGGCTCAGCAGACCTCTCCTGTCTCACCTGCTGCTCCCACCAGCAGTGTATTTCAGTAGATCTGCCTGTTCTGCTCCCCACTCTGTCTCTGGTGAATCCTCTCACCCTCCTGCACCTCCAGCCTGAACACCAGCTTTTGTATGTATAAATAAATTTTTTTAAAATACTATATCCCAATGGGTGGAACTGCATGTGGCAATAGTAGATACTCAAAAATGATCTGCTGAGTAAATGAACAAGGTGCAGGCAGGTGTAACTAAGATCATTGAGCAAATGCTCATATCCTTGTTCCTTTAATGTGAAGCTGCCTATAGGGAGCACTTTCTTAATCCCATGTTTCTTCCTCCCAGTCCTCCTAACCTAAAATATGTATGGTACTGGGATAGAGAGAGGAGAGTGGAGAATGCAATGTGTCCACCTCCATAGGAACATGATGAGTCAATAGTATTATTCCCAGTTATCTAGAGGGATGCTAAATGTGTGTGCCCTACTCACTCTCCCAGCTGGCACGTGAAGTCGCAGAACTGGGGTGTAGACACAGATTTGCCTAATCCCTTGTCCACTGACTCTGGAGCCCCCTTAGGGTCCCTGCCAGGAGAAAGATATCTGTGGAAACTTCATAAGGGGGTGGCAGCAAGATTGCTGCTTGCAAGGGACCTTCTCCAATCCAGGCTATCCATTAGCTCATGAACTCCCATGATAGTGGCAATGCAAAGTTTTACATCTCCTTTAATTGTATAAGGAAATAAGTTAAGAAATGGAATAAATTGTGCAAGGTTACCCAGCTGGCAGCATGGGTAGGAAAGCAATGAATTTAAACTTGAGGGCCAAGAGGTCTGACTCCCAAAACTCTGATCTTCCCCCCGAGTTACTCTGAGCCACAGACCACAGGAACTTGAAATCTCAAAAGAAATCTCCATTTCAGCTCCTAGAAAACATGACAGTTTCTCACCCCAGACTGTTCTCAGCTCAGTATGAAAACATACCACAGCGTATGAATGCCTGAGTGAAAGAAAGACCTAAACTTAAATTATTACAGAACTGCAAGCTATTGTCAGTGATTGACAACCAGTCTCGACTCTCACCAGTGACAGCCACACACAAAGTCAGCCTTCAAAAAGAGCTTGGTTCTCTTCAATTAGCGGAGCTGAAATGAAACCACTTAGAAAATTATACTATTGGGAGACTGGTGGGTTTTAAACATAATGAGAAAAATAAAGGCTAGGTTTGATGTTTATCATCAGCTGAACTAAAGGCATCAGATGTGCCAGGACTGGAGATCACATGTTCCCCTGGGACTCACGTCTGTCTGCCTCTCTGCCACAGCTCCAGCCCTGGATCCATTCATTCTTTTATCCCTTTATCACTTATTTATTGGCACCCCACTGCCAAAGACTGGAACTAGGTGGGGAGCAAAACAGATAGGGTCCATGCCGTCGGGTGCACCCAGAGAAGCCAACAGGATGCCATACAGGTGGCATGATAGGTGACATGGTGGGGGGAAGGCTGGGTGCTCAGTGGCAGGACAGAGAGTGGACACCAAAACACAGCTTCATAATGAAAATAGGCCTGTAACAGAAACGCCTGAATTCAACAGAATCCAAACCTAGGGGAAGATCAGAGGCAGCGTGCAGTGTGCTGAGCCATAGAGCAAAGGACGGGGGTAGCCAGAGCAAGAGCAGATGGCTGTGGCAGGTTGGCCTCCATCCTCCTGGGTCCCCTGTCTACTCCCAGAGGATGCTCGAATCCCAGTTTTAGAGGCTGGGAAGAGCTACATGTCACAGTATCATTCATTCATTAAACCAAGTCCCAGAATGTGCAAAGGTTTAGAAGGGAAGAAGCACGTGACCCATACAGGGGCCTGCAAGTGATAGTGATTCTGGGTACTTGGCTGTCCAAACCAGATTGTGCACAGTTGACCGTGGGAAGGACTTGTGCTTTATCCTAAAGCAACAGGTAGTCACTGAAGGCTTGAGGCAGAGGAAATGTCCTCCCAAAGGAACTGCCAGACACCACTCTGGAGTGAGACACAGTGGTCATGTCCCTAGCTCCGAATAGACAACTCCACAGCCCGTGGCTCTTACCCAGCTTCACATCTGTGGGATTCATAGAATTCGTAGACGTAACACCCAGATGAAATGGATATGAGAAAACAGAAAGACAGAAGTGTGTCTGGTTGAAAAAAACTCTAGAACAGAATGGATTCTCAGATATGGATCACATAAGAAGACAGTGAAGTTTAGGTTAGATTGTCGCCTCTGTGTATAAGTGTTCAACACTGGAAAAGTTAATTAATGCCCCCCTCCTACACCTGACCCTCAGTATCCTCATCTGTGTCACAGGCAGAGAGTAAAGTAGCTAAATAAAAATGATAATTATTAACATTTAATAAATTACTCTGAGCTAAGCGTTTATCTCATTTAATACCTACACACACACTGTGAGGTAGATTCAGTGATTATCATCCCCATTTTATAGCAATGGGAACTGTAATTCGAAGATGGTAAATTGCTGATGAAGGTCAGATACTAAGTAAGTGGTAGAAATGGGATTTGTGTTCCACATCCAAGGGCTTAACCCTGGAAGCATCCCATTTAAAGCCTTGCACGTTGATTTCATAAGAGTTTTCTCATCCCCTGGGTCATGGGGGTTAAAAAGATGAGGAAGCAAGTTTCCTCCAGGTAGAAGACAGGCACGGAGTCTCCTTCAGCGTGGGACCCTGCAGTTCCTTCCTGGTCGTGGCATTAGTTCACTGGTCCTCATGGTAAGAGCACGCAGGGAGTGGACAGGAGAGATGGACAGAGCAGCGGGGACAAAAAGAATCTCCCTGAGATTCTCTCTTGTGCTTTGGACTCAGCCTTCATCAACAGGATGCCACAGAAGACCCAGAAATGAAGTGACCAACACAGCATTAACATTATAATCCAGAGAACTGAACTAAATCCCCAAATCCACCAGATACCAAGCAAAAGGTTGACTGGAGAGCTTGGTCCATACAAAGCAGACAAGGCTGGGTAGAACCAGCCCATGGGCTCTCAGGCCAGACCATTTGTGATGGGCAGAGCCCAGAGGCCACAGCCTGAGAGACAGGTCTCCAGCTGATGGTCAGGATTAGGTCAGGCCTGGGACCACAATAAGGAAAGCTGCCCCAGCGCACCAAAGGCTGAGCAGCAACAATCAGCAATTAGAGCTAATTAGCACCTGTGGGGCAAGGGCAGCAGAAAGGCCAGAGAGGGGCTGTCAGAGGCAATGTCTGAGGGAGCCAAGAAATGCATTCCTGCCCTCCCACCCCAAGTCTCCTGCCTACTCTGACCAATGAACTAGTGAGAGAGAGCACAACCCACAGGGAAATGTTTTCTTCCTTCTCCTAATAACCTTCTCAAAAAAGCTCCTGAGATCCATGGTTGCATCCTCCGATGAACACAGCCCCAGGTGTGGAGGGGATGGGGCACACCGTAACAGCTCATTTAGCAAGGAATAAATGATCTCGTTTTAGGCCAACACACAAAACATTATAGACTCAGGCCACAGCTCAGATGGGGACTGATCAAAAATTTACACATGGACACAGCACCCACTCCTTTGAGAAACCCCATGCCTGCTTGGGGGAAAAAGCCCCAAAAACAAAGGTGATGTTTCCATCAAACAATTCCAGAAGGCAAAATATAAATGTTTTGGTTGGAACAGAATACTGAAATCAAGCTGATTACTAATGGTAACAATAGTATGTATGCTTATGAACAGTCTGTCATTCACAATTCATTTTCACATGTATCATCTCTCAGAAGCTTCACAATAAATCTATGCCACAGGACAAGAGAGAGACAGTATCTTTACAGAGAAGGATCTTGGGGGCTGCAGGATTAAACTCAACATCCTATAAGCCAAATGCCAATGTCACTATTTAAACCAAAAAGTCTTCTAATTCCAAGTGTATACTTTCCATAGTAGGACAGCAAATTCTAATATGTAAGGTCTCTTTCAAATCCCGATGTGTAAGGTTTGGAAACAGACTTAACAGGCAATGGAAAATGGAAACCATAAATATTAAACAACATCCTCAAGATCACCTATTAAATTAAAAAAAAAGATCCTTGGTCTTCATGGTTCCTCCCTGCCAATCTCCTTCCTACTCTATTACACTCAGGCCCCAATAACAAGAAATATTTCCATAGAAACCAGCAGTAACAATAATGATGATGATAATAAAAGATTATGTTATTCCCTTAAAAACAGTAGATGCCAGTGACTCGCAGATTTCTTCTTCAACATAAATGTTTACTTCCAATAAAGCAATAATAGTAACGTGGTAAGAAAAATAAGTACAGAAAGGGAGAATCAGCAGAATTTCCTGTATGCAGTAGGGGTTCAATAAATGTTTGCTGAACTGAATGTTAAGAAATAAACATGGGCCCAAGGGGAAAGGTGAGAATGTGGAGGTATTTTGCACAAACACGCAGCTGTAAGTGCACCTACTCTTTGTAAGATGCTGAGCTGAGAGTTTGGCACGAAGAAGACATTTGCCATATTCCAAGCTGGTTTTCAACATCAGCTTGCAGTGCCTACTGTCTGAACAGTGTGCACACACACAGAGAACACAGCGGGATGTGTGCTTTCAGGCACTCCCTTGGAAAATGTTTGACCTTCACTGAAGTTTTGACACTGTTTTTGGTGTCAACTCTGTGTCATTTCTTTTTTTTTTTTTTAGGGAAAAATTCTTGAGCAAAGAAAGAAATGTATAAAGGAGGCAAAACTGAATGAAACCCTGGTGACAGTGCATTTATTGAGACCTGATGTCAAAAGGCATTCTCTCACTCTCTCACTGCCCCTGAACAGCTCTGAGAATGATTTTGCCTGACGGTGACTTCTGTCAATTTCTGTCTATCACCACTAATCTCAATCCAGTGGTGGTTTCGAACTGTTTTGGGACGGGTTCTACAGGAGGTAAGACATGTCACAGGTCACCATTTCACATTTTGGGCTAGCAAGGGATTGAGTGCTTGTTCCTGAACACCTGGAGTAACATAGCTTAACTTGTAATCAAAAGATGAGCGAACTTTCCTTGGGTGTTTACCTTCAGCGTTTACCTTCCTTAAATGTTCCAGGCTAAGCACTTCCACTGCATCGTTTTATTTAGCCTTCCTATAAGTGCTCTAAGGTATTGAACTTGCTCAATGTCATGTAACTGTGGTAGCAAATTCAGATACCAACTTTAAAGCCTGCATCCTTTCACTAGAATCCCATCACTCCTCCTTTTATTCATTTGGGTAAGCACTGTATTGCAATACATAAAACACAAGGAATGCAATGCATGCTACTGAAATGTTGACAGCCACACAGGCACCACAATAACTACAGGAATGCGGGCCCTCCCTGGTGTGGCAATGGGTTAAAGCAATGCAAAGCTATCCCCAACCAGGGGGGTGACTCAACAAGGGGGCAGACCTCTCCTGATCCACCAGCTACTCCCCTCAGCAGTGTATTTCATTGATCCTCCTATTCTGCTTCCTACTCTGCCTCATGAATCCTCTCATCCTCCTGCACCCATGGCCTGTACTCCAGTTCTATATGCATAAATAAATAAATATTTTTTAAAACTTTAAAAATAACTACTGGGCCCTCCCTGTGGTGCAGCGGATTAAAGCACAGCACTGAGAAGCTGAAGCCACTTCTTAATGAATTCAATTCCCGCCTGCCCGGAGGTGACCACATGGCGTGGCAGAAATCTCCTGACCCGCCTGCTGCTCCCCTCAGCAGTGTACTTCATCGATCTGCCTGTTCTGCTCCCCACTCTGTCTCTGGTGAAGCCTCTCACTGCCCCTGAGCCTCTGGCCTGTACCCCAGTTCTGTATGCATAAAAAAAAATAAATCTTTAAAAAATAATAATAATAACTACTGGAATGCAGTTATAAAAGACAAAGCTCACAACAAGATAGATCAGGTAAACCAAAGGTCACAACATTACTTTGCTAAAAGTAGTGACAGAAGGAATAGCTGGATGCTCTGGGAATATCAGCAAGGGACTCCTAACCCAGGACAGAAGGGAACAAACATTTCCCCAAGGCAGGCAAAGGCAGAAGGGCATGGAGGACATTTCGTTCCTGGTGGGGGGTCTGGGGGACAGCAGGCACAGACACATAGTAGATGGGAGGGCCTGGACTTGTTCGAGGGTTCCCGAGGCAGTTCACAAAGGGTGAAAGAGGCTGAAAAAAAAGCCCCCAAAAAACAGGGTATAAACTTTCTGGTCACTTTATAGGGATCAAAAACTAAGCCCCCACTCCTTGCCCAACAGGCCAGTTTGGGAGGTTTGAATAGAAAAGTAGATGGATAAAGTTGCCATGGGAAGCAGGCCTAAGACTAGTCACCTAGACCTTGACCGGCAGAGCTCCAGAGCACAGACGCAGAGTCGGGACATGTTCTCTGGCGAAGGTCTAAGTCCCAAACCACACATTCCAGCAGATAACTGGCCCTCATTGGCGCCTGCATAGGATCAAGGAGAGTCCCAGCCCTTCTTCCTGCTCAGACTCTAGCTTGTCTTGCCCTCTGCTCCCAGGCATTTCATTAAATCTGCCTGCTCTGTTCTCCACTCTCTCTGGTGAGTTCTTTCACCCTGGCAACCATGGCCTACATCCTCACTTCTCCCTGCCACACAAACCAAGCCAAGAAAGGGCATTTCTGCCGATTTATCCTGACGGCCGTGTTGGTTTCTAGAGGGTTTGTGAGTGTAGGATGCTCAAGGGAAACTCTTAATTCTTTCTTCCACATCACTCTCCAGAAAGGAAAAGAAACTTGGCACCACTTCCAGCCCCTCTTCTCCAAGGAAAGGGGTGAATATTTAATTTTGGGGTGAAGTCAGAAGAGGGAGCAACCTGGTGTAGCTAATGCAGACATGGTAGGCTCTCTCAGCACCAATCCCACCACCAATCCCACTTTTGTGTTTCTTACACTCTGTGTGAGATGCCATGATAGAGTGTGCAGAGTCTTGGGAGGAGGAAGTGGAAGAAGGGCAGTACCTTCAAGCTGCATAGAAAGTAACTCTCTGCAGCAGATCACTGCATGTGGTCTCCACCCTAATAGGGCCACAGTGAAGTTGGGCAGTGGCCTAACATTCCAGCTGGGCTACCACGCACCTCCTTGAATGCTTAAATACCATTAAATACCATCAAATAAGAACCAAATTGATACAATAGAACAACTCCCTCCCTTCTCTTACTCAGAGCTATATGCACTGCTCACCCAAGACATAATCCTATGAGGCCAACTGAGCTCTGCAAGGGAAAGTGACATATCGATACTCACTTTAGACCAACTAAATTTCCAGAGGCCTGACACAGCTGTGTGATCCAAATTCTCCAGTCAAGTATCAGTAGAAATAAAACCTCTGGTTTCACCTTTATTTAAATACAATGTTTATCTCCCACTTATTTTTTAACTTGAGGAGACAAAGGGCATGATTAAGTAGTAGTCCTCAAAGTTCTCCCTGACATAAAGAAGAGCACAAGGTTGCACCTATGCTTCAGAGGCAGGGAGTCCAGTTAGAGTTAGCCATTTGGCAGGCACAAACCCAATCCAGAGTCAGTCTGAGTAAAGAGATGGATGCTTCTGTGTTCATTAGAAAGCCAATGGGATGCCATGGGATGTAGAAACTTCAGTGAGGAGATGCAACGTGTTGATTACCCACAGACTCTTTTTGCAAAGGAGGTCACAATCTCAAACTCTCAGTTCAATTGTTATACTTGCAGGGGGCTGATTTCCCCCTTGATTTTCACTGAGTTGCCCATTGCACCTGTTTCCAATGCATGCTGTCTCCACACCTGAACCTCT
This sequence comes from Condylura cristata, assembly GCF_000260355.1. NCBI lineage: Eukaryota > Metazoa > Chordata > Mammalia > Eulipotyphla > Talpidae > Condylura > Condylura cristata. Next base: position 32,981,896 of record NW_004567109.1, read on the forward strand.
TAGAGTTGAAAATGAGAGATGAGTGAGAAATAGCAGTAATTATTCCCCCATTGAAGCCATAAAGGACTAGACAGGACATGAACTAAATTAAAGAATGAACTGCCAAGATACCCAAAGGTTTCTAGTCCTTGAATTTCATGTCATCAGCAAGCTCAATTCTCTTCTGTGTCTCTTCCCATAACTACAACAAGAAAAGATTGCAAATAAAGAAAGACTGCAAATATATTTGTGTCTATTTTATCCTCCCACAGCAGTGAGAGCTTGGAGGAGTAGGTAACTACACTCAAGGGCTGGCAATTTTACAAGAAAGCCAAGGAGACAGCAGGACATGTGGACATGTGGCAGAAGCTCCTAGTGAGTTGAGCCACACCCATTCCCCCCATCTTTTAATATGACTCCCCAATTCTGAAACATGGGCACCCAGAGTAAAGACAATATTTCTCAGCCTCCCTTTATGCTAAGAGTGGCCAGTTAACTCCTTCTTGTCCATGAGAATGTAAAAAAAGAAATCAGCATGTATTCAACTTTTAGTGGAGCCCTTCAAAGGAATGGGGATGCCCTCCTCTGACCTCTTTTTTCTCTTTTAACCATATAGATTAACTGAAGATGTTGTGATATATCAGCGTAGCTCATGAAGAAAACAATATTTTAGGCACAGAGAAGAAGCAAGCTGGATGACCATAACTAGAAGGGAATGACATACTTACCTTATAAAATGGAGTATGAATGAGAAGTATCATTATGAATATCAATTATTTTGTCAGTCTCTATACACGATATCCTTAAGGACTATACAGAGGTGGACAGTTCTGTGTCCCTATACACAAGTGACCCCGGACCTATGGATTATAGGTCAAGCTGGGCAGCTTAGGGTGGCCCTGTGCTCTCAGACTTTTACAAGAGACATATATTTCTACCATGTTAAACCACTTTAGTTGGTGATTTGACTACCCGCAGTTGGATCTATTTCCTAATTAACTAAGGTAGCATGCCCCCACTTCACACCCAACCTATTCACTTGTCCAGAATATGGTTATAAACAAAGACACAAACAACACCACCACCAAACAAACAAACCTCTAAGTAGTCAAAGTTCTATTTTCACTGAAAGTCAATGCATGCTATTCACAGCAATGGCCCCAGACCAAGTCTGGGTGGGATTTGTTGACCCTTATCATTCCACATTCCCAATGACATGATGCCTGGTATATTCATCATAGCTAATGGAAAGATAATAAAAGGGAAAGAAGACTACTGATAGAGGGAGATGAACTGACAAGAACCAGACATGGGAGTGCAGGCTGACACTTTGAGAAAAGACTGCAAAAGTCTAAAAAGGACATAGGTCATTTATAATCCATAAGTCAGGGGTCACGTGTATATAAGGACAAATAGCCCCGCACCTTTGCATATTACGATTACGAATATTAACTACATAGACTGATAGAATAATTGATGTTCCTAATGATATTTCTGAAACATACTCTATTTTACAAGGCAGGGAAGTATGTAATTCACTTATAAATATTTCCAGAACATTAGTCATCTTGAAATTTTGCTTATTTGAAACATTTCAGTCTATGTGATGCCACATATGTAAATTATTTCACATAACATTGAAACCCAGTTCAATGTTAAATGAAATACATTTAAATATCACACATATAGTCAGTGTCAGAAGCATTTATTCCAAAACTATGTTGTTCAGGCCTTGCCTTAGATTCATGTTGTGGAGATGAATCGGACATGTCACTGCTATCTAGCAACTTATGGTCCAGTTTGGACACAGACAAATAAAGAGATCATTATAACACTAGATCAAACCTCTAGTGAAGGAAAATCATATGCAATGTAGATGAAAGAGAAGAGATCACTATCTATAATATAAAAAGAAACCTTACAAACTGATAAGGAAAAGAGAAACCACTGAAAAGGAAAATGGGCAAGATGATGAATTAGCTGTCCACCAAGAAGAAAACCCAGAGGCTCAATAAATGTGGAATTATGCTCCTCCTTGGCAGACATCAAGAAAATACAAAGCAAATAGCAATGAGATATCCCTTGTTACCTAGGAGGTTAGCAAAAATAAGAGAGAAAGATAATATGTACTGCTGGCAAAAATAGAGGGAAAAGGTGACTTCATACATGCTATAAAAATGCAAATCATTATATTCTCTTTGGGAAAATATATGACACCGTGTATTAAAACTTTAAAAACTTCATATTCTTTGACTCAGAAACTTTTGCCTGAGAAAGCTCCCATGAACACTAAAGCATCAACAGTTCATGCTAAATGTTCAAGAATGCTTATTTCAACACTACGTATAAAAATTAGTGAAACAAAACTACAGTTGTCCCTTGGCCTCTGCAAAGGATTGCTGTTGGATACCCTTCCCCACTCCTGCCATATAAAGTCCCTTATATAAAATGGTGTGGCATTGGCATATCATTATACTTTAAATCATCCTGAGATTACTTATAATCCCTAAAGCCAGGTGAATGCTAAATAAATAGTTTTCATGTAATAATGAGAAAAAAAAATGTCTGTATTGGTTCAGTACAGACACAGCTTTCAGCCTAACGATGTGACACGGTAAGCATGTTTGACCTGCAGTTGGCTGACTCTTTGAACACAGAACATGTGGGTCTGGAGGAGTAACTATACATGCTTATCAGCAAAGAAAAAGGTGAAAAATCTGTGGTACCTTCAAACCACTAAAAATTTTGAAGACATTGAAATCAATGACTTATAGCTTTACTAATTGACTGACGGAGACCTGGAAGGGGGAGAGAGTTTTTTATAGTGTTTTAAGCACTATACTAAGGAATGGATGTATAATCTCATTTCTCAAATCAATGTCAAAAATCTTTTTGAGTGCATGTATGTGTGAATGGATATATATGTGTGATTATTAGAGAAATTTAAGGAAGACATGGAAGGCATCATCTAGGTTGTTAATTTGCTGGGTAAAGGAGAGTAAATGAGCAAACAAATAACTACAGTACAAAATTGGAAAAAGTAAACAACATACATGATAAGGCAAAGTATGTAAAATTGTATTTCTCTATGTATGCTACTAAATAGGTCTAAAGAGCCTAAAGTAAGGATGGTCACCAAAATGTCGGTAACAAAAAGAAACAGAATTTCAAGGGATTTTTACTAACTCTACATTTGTGTATATAAATTTGCATCTTTTACGATTAAGTTGATTTATATGACTCAAAAAATAAGAGATTAAAAACAAAATAACAGAGCTGGCCAACAATGGAGCGGCGCTAAGAAGACTTCTTGAAGAACATGATCTATCTTCAGTTTTAAGAGACTATTGGGTTGGGAGACTTGGGACAGGAGGTGTTCAGGCAGGAAGAATTGCATGAGTAAACGTTTTGACGTAGAACTAAACATGGAAACTAAACTTCTGGCAGACCAACCTAAGAATACAAAAATGAAGTAGATCGATGAAGTCCCATGATGATGATAACACCAAACAGATATATAGAAATGGTCACCATAATGCATGTACAAGAATGTGACCTTTACAATGAACATTAACAAATGAAAGCAGCTTGGTTTCCTCAAGCTTTTAAAAACTGACAAATATTTTGAGTTCTTAGAACTCTGTCCATGGTGACACCATGTGTTTCTCTCAGATGTAAAGTTCAGTTTGGTAACATTTTCATTTAAATCCTCCTTCCTGTCAGTTTCCAACTTGACTGTAAATATTTGCTTGGAGAAAAAAATGTCACCAGAGATCTAAGCTTAAACTCCAAAAAATGGTCATTTGGAAATAAGTTGTATTCTGCATGTTAACTAAATAAGAATCTCAAAACCTAGTGCTCAGAGCTCACTTCAGAAAAAAAAATTATTTTTGTTTATTAAAAACTTGTGACTACAAACGAATGTTTTATTGGATAGTCATTTAATTTGGCATTAATTCTTGCTTAATTTTGTGGCCTTTGAGATAGAAACTACAGGTGCTTTGCTAGATAGATGGAAAGGCTATGTGATGTTACTGGGTATATAAATTAAAAGTTAACAACTACTAATGACAGGATTCTTAAACTGTCACCAACAAGGAGACCGAATAACATTAACTGATGATCATTTGCTTACCCAAACCAACCAGTGTCATAAGCACCCCAAAATAGTTGGTTTCAACCTGAGAAACACTCTCTTTTCTCTCACACAGGATGCCTCTTACTCTCCAAGAGGAAGGCTAAAATAAGGGTCACATGTTTCCATAGTCTCATCACTATCTTAGCAAGCATGATTGGTAAAATTATTCCACTTCCAGGAAACTGAAGAGACATAAAAACCACCAGATTAACAAACACTTCATATACCAGATATTAGAATAGGGAGGGGAACTTGGAAATATAGTCTGTCTTTTTAGAGAATGATCTTTCTGGGACTATCAAGTTAACAATGGAAAAACAAACCATGAGAAATTCCATAATTTTCTACTTTGCTGGATTTTAAAAACAGTAATAAGGATCACTGGAAGAAAGTCTTGAGAATGGATGTTGAGACCAAACACATGAGCCCCCAACCACTGCATTTATTAGCCATGCAACTACTCTTCAACTTCATTGAGTCTCTCATTTCCTTCCATGGAAATAGGCGGTTGTCTTGATAGTTAGTGGGGTTACCTATAGTAGTGCCCATAAACATTCAGTAAAGATAAATGCTATGACAGCTTCAAAAATGATGATGATGCTGACAATGGTGATGCTGGTAGTGGTTGTGATGGTGTTGATGACAGTTCTATTGTCATCACTCAGGTATCTTAACCAGGCCCCAAAAATGTATGCCCTTGAGTAGCAAAGAACACAGGCTACCTGTGCTATAATGCCAGTTCTATAACTTGTCTGCACATTGTATTCCTTATCTCTAGAGTGTAAAGATGAAATAAATTCATATATCTAAAGTATTTAGAATAATACTTTGTTCATTGTAAATTTTCTCTCTCTTAAATATAGCAATTGTACAAAATAATCTACAAGTTCTGTTGTGTCACCTGGCAAGGGTTTCCAACCCAGAAGAAACACAGCATGTTAGAAAAGAGTACAGTTCCTAGAATCAGAGAGACTTGAGCTCAGATTCAAGTTCTGAAATGTACAAGCTATGAGAGTTGGGATTAGTTACTCAATGTCTCTGGTCTATGATTTTCTTCTCTCCTAATTATAAGCCTAGAAAATACTTTATTGATAAGTATTGTGTCAAATGCTGGTCAAGGTGAAGATCATAGTGGTATCCCCAGGATTGTTAGAAAGTGTAAATGAGAGAATGCATACTCTATCGAGTGCCTGACATACATCAAGGACTCAATAACAGGAACTATTCTACCCAGAAGGTTAATACTATCAAAGTCAAGTTTTGGAGGCCTCAGAACCCACTGATGCACACACCCCAAGCTTCAAACCCCACACCCAATACTCCCACACCCAAGCTTCAAACCGTACCATTAGGTTTTGTTGTACGCCGAGAGAGACATGAACTATGTGCAAGTTTCACCCAAGTCTCAGGCAAAGCATTCTGCGTATGGTTCTGGCTCAAAGAATATTTCAAACATCCAGATAAGCAGAATTGAGAGACAGGGAGAGTTCTTAATGCAAGTCCCCAAAATTGTGGACCCAGACATGAATCCAGCGAAGTCCACCCCTCTCTAGGAGTTGGTATTACCAGTCAGTTTCCTGTCCAATTAAGTCATTGTGTTAAAGTGAAGGCAGAAGTTTCCCTCCTTTCTAAGATCAACTTTCATATTTTAAAATACAGAATGAACCTGAGTTTGTAGACCTGGGTTCAATATTTTGTATTTCTTCCAATTTATGCTTAGCTAATTTATGCTAATTTCTTATGTATGCCTGTTTCTCATCTGCCCATTTGGAAGGGCAACTGTGGTGATGTGGGTTAAGCCCTGAGCTCCCAGAAACTTGTAAGCTCTGAGCAAAAATTGGCTAGTAAAAACTGAGTTAGATGTCTTTTCTCTACAATGCCTTTCTGGTTCTCCACAGACATACTTGAAGAGTGAGAAAGCAGAGGCAATACACAGAAAGAGATCTGGGTTCGAATCCTGACCCCACTACTCCTTGCTTTTCTGATAGGGCCAATTTATAGGCTCTGAACTCTGGCTTTCTTTATCTGTAATACCAGGACTATGACAACAATCACAGGAACTTCCGTGAAGGTTAATGAAGCAATTTGTTTAATGAAATTTAAAAAATAGACTGAGGGAGTATGTGTTCACTCATTCCATAGTTGTTGGGCACTTACTGCATTAAGCATTATTGGGATAGACATAGCTACCTATTGCAAGATTCCCGTGCATGATCTTGTTAGGAAATAATGACATAAAACAAAGGTCAAGAAGAAATGGAAGTGTTTAATAGCATGTGCATTAAAAATAGAGAGGATGCTTAGGTGGGGTGAGGAAAGATTAATAGTAATTGAAAAAGATGTTGTGGATGTTAATCATTGCTTATAAGTCCTTCAAATGAATATATTCACTGAGCATCAACGACTCACCTTTGTGCTAAGCACTACAGTAAACATGTGCTTGAAAATGTGAATAATTTTTCTTGGTTGGAGGGAACTTATAACTTATGTGAGAGGTAAACACATGGAGAATAATAGGATAAGCTTCCAAGAGAAGAGTGTTGATTAAAAGTCTAAGGGAATACAAGCTTCCAAGGAAAGGTATCTCTGACTGTCACTTTTGAGATGAATGGCAAAGCCTGAGTAGAGTTCATCGGATAATAAAATAGAAACGCATGTGCCAGACAAGGAAAGAAAGTAGCACCCTTACAGGAATGGAGATCATGTCTGTGGTATGCACATGCACTGTGAGTGTAGTGTATATGAGTGTTTGGTTGCTGTGTGTATGTGAGTGAGGGTGTGTATGAGCTACATGGATATGGCAGAATGTGTGTTTACATATGTGTAAGTGTGTGATGCTATGTGTGTTTGTAAGGAGATAGCATACGCAATGTGGTGTCTGATGCTGTGTGTGTTTTTGTGTGTGTGTGTGTATGGCATTAGAAAGGGATGAAAATGGCAGGCTATGAAAAGCCCTGAAGTCCATGGTCAGAATTTGAACAATGTGCTTTCAGGCAATAGGAAATATTACACCTTTTTTTAATTTTTTTTAAAGATTTATTTATTTATGAGACAGAACTGGGGTCCAGGCCGGAGGTGCAGGGGCAGTGAGAGGATTCACCAGAGACAGAGACAGAGACAGAATGGGGAACAGAACAGGCAGACTGATGAAGTACACTGCTGAGGGGGCAGCAGGTGGGTCAGGAGAGGTCTGCCACACCATGTGGGTCAGCTCCCTGGACAGAAGGAACTTGTGCTGAGATAGCTTCGTAGTGCTGCACTTTAACCCACTGTGCCACCAGGGAGAGCCCTTTTTTGATCTTTTTTGATCAGTAAGTTGTAAGTTTCTTTCAATCAAGAAAAAATTACCTTTTTAAGCATAATGTTTACCATAGTGCTTGGCACACAGGTGAATGGTTGATATTCCGTGAATATATTCATTTGAAGGATTTATATGAGCTGCTTAACATACATGTCATCTTTTTCAATTACTATTAAGATTTAACATGTCTGAGTAACTGATAAAAGCTATGTTTTAGACAGATTATTTATGTAATAACTATGAAGAGGGTCCATACGAGAGGTCAGGAGTTGAGTCAGGAAGTTCTAAAGACAGGAAGGCTGAAGAGTTGGAAATGAATTGGAATAATTCTCTTATCGCTCTTAGTTCTAGGTGGCAAGGAAGAGTGTTTACTGAACTATCCATCTTCTTTCCCTCCCCCTAAAGGCTGAACAAATTTTAAAATGTACATTTTAAAATCTTATCCTTTCTATGGAAGACAGATTTAACAACAAAGGAATACCTCCCCTCCAAAGTGGTTCTGACTCCCAGCTGTCCAAATGGAGTATCTCAGCCCCAACCAAATAAGAGTAAGTAAGCCCTTGGGTTATGCAAAGCACCTCTGCCAAGCAAGCAGCCCCCTCGCAAGCTCCAGACCCACCCCAAAAACCATAGTCTCCAAGTCCACTGAAAAGTGAGAGGCAGAGTTAATGGGTTTCTGTGGTGCAATTACTTAAGTCTATGCCACTAGTGGTTGATTATGTCAAAGCTGAGTTCCAAGCAAGTCTACCTGGAATGATTATTTTGCGATGTGGGCCTTTCCTTTACCATTTCCCAAGTCATATGATAAAATAAGACTTTGCTTCATGCGGGCCCTTCTTTCCCCTTCTTGGTATTATAATTGCTCCTGTACGTTTTTCTTCCCCTGCCTTCAACTCTTCCTTCATACCGTCTGGCTGTGTTTGAAGTCTTAAGCTGTTGTCACTGTTTTTCTTTCTTGTCATTACCCCCCTCACCCCCACTCCTTATCCTCTCCCTCTTTTCTTTCCTCTTTCCCTTCATCTACTCCCCCTGCCTCCACCAACCCTTTCCACTATATAAAGATACTTCAGTTTTGGAAAAGGAGCAAGACCTTTGCTGACATAAAAGCCTGACCAACAAATATGGTTCCAGTAAGGTGGCTAGCTGAGTCCAGCCATAGGGGGAGAAAGCACTGAAAAAAAGAGGGTTGAATCCAGCCCTTCATTTTGATAAGCGGGGTCTCTGGACACCAGTATCACTAGGCAGTCTCCCAGCTGGGCAATTCCTATTTGTTAATAAGCCCCAGCCAGCCAGTTCCCAACACTTTCCACTGGGAGTGAGGTGGTTCTGCTGCCAGCACATTGCACTGCTCAGCTGCTCCTCCAGCTCAGCTGAGAAAGGAAGAAACGCCATAAAATTCAGAACCAGCTAATGTCAGCACTGCAGGGGATCTCAACGACCACCAGCCCCAACCTGGCCAGGTAAATGGTGGAAAGATTGAGGTCCCAGGTTGCTGTAATGGCAGGGGGACACCTGATTAGAAAACCCAGACCTGAGACCTGTTGCAAAAATCTCTCTGCCTTGGGAACACCTCTGGATTTTTGTCTTCTGAACAGAAATCTACAACGTAGGATTCAGATGTATTAGCAGATAGGAGCAGTTTAAAATCGGGACAGAAAAGGGTTAAAGCATGACATGCCTGTTAGAAACCCACTGTATGCTCCCTTCTAGAAGGATTTGAGCAAGGAAGTCTGTTGAAGATGGGGCTGCAGTGGTGGAGGGCTCCAAGCTCTGAAGACCTTTTTAATATGGCTGTATTGTGATACTGCAGTGCCAAACCCCACCAGCGGTTCCAAAAAAAGAAGAAGGAAGCCACCCTCAACAGCAGAACTTCCCAGCCCTAAAAACAGATTGTCTTCCTTTTTGCCCCCTATAATAACCGCTTTATTTAACACAAGCAGGGGAAATGTGCATCCTCCGAAGGCACCTCACCGCGCAGGAACCTTCCTCTGCAACGACGCGATTCCTCGGACATGAAACTAGAATGCATTCATTGGAACTCAGTCTCCTAAGGCAGCAGCAAAGCCACTGAGCAGTGATTTACCTCGGAGAGCCCCTCAGCGCTGAGGGGGTGGGGCAGGCTAGCAGGGGACACACCTTTTCTGAGCTGTTCCAAACATGCTGCTTGCAAAGTCCCCCCAGACACTGCTGCCAAGGGTTAATTCCCTTAGCAAAAACTGACACCACGCACACACCCACATACACACGCGCACGCACATACACCTACTACACCCTTACAACCTCGGCCACCACCATCCCTCTGAATCTTTTAATCTTAAGATTCCCAGTAATCAGTAATTCCCTCATCAGCCCTATCTTTTCGGAACATCCCCTCTACCTGGGCTGGATTCCCACCTCATCGCCAGTGGAAGCCCAGAGAGCCGGGCATAATTATTTTCCTACAAGGTTATGCCTAATTGGCCACTAACCTAATTGATTAATCATCTCATTTTTCAAGGCAGCATCAAGGAGCCAAGCTGGAGGTGGGTGTGTGTGGTGGGGAGTGGGGGGGGGGGGGGTTGGCAGTGAGGACGTGAGCCCGGATGGCAGCAGTAAAATTAGAGTCTGGGGGGAAGGGGGGGGGGCGGTGAGCCAGTCATTTTGCCAGGTTCTGGACACCGAAGTGGACAAAAAGAACAGAAAACCTGGAACAAGCCAGAAAACGCGCAAAAGGCCACAGGAGGACTGAGCTGGGCGCCTCCAGGCTCGCTACTGAGCCTTCAGAGTCCACAGGCCGCCTCTGCCTCCCACCAGGATGAAGTTATTTCCCTTCAGCCTGGAAGGGTTAAACACTACGTCTCAGCCTGCGGGACTGGCTGGGGGGTGAACCAAAACCCTCCAGCCCCAGTGGCAGCGAGTAGACCTGGGGCCCCTGGGGGTCGCCCTCGCGCTCTGGCCGCAACTTGCGCGGCTCTGCGCGGCCCCAGCCCGCGCCTTTGCGCGCCACCCAAAACTTTGCGCACACTGCAGCCGCCGCCCGCCCGCTTTTCGCAGTGAGTCGCGCGCCGCCAAGTGCCGCGGGCAGTCCCTCCACGGCAGTCACTACCCGGTGCAGGCTCCAGACTTTCCCCCCACGCTCCCTCCAATAAGCGCCCAGGGGGGCTCCCTCCCAAAGGCAGGAGAGCAGCGCCTGCCCTGCGTGGGGGGGCGGGGGTGGGCAGGCAGTGCGGGCATAGCATTCCAGGCGGCCGCCTGACTGGGTCCGGGAAGCGCCCGTGGGACACATTACCCTGGAGGCTGTCCCCGCCTCGGTGCACCCACTCTGAGCCTCCCACGCCAGGGCGGGTGAGCGCGACACCTTCCCCTACCTTCCCGGAGCTGAGGAGCCGAGGACCACACTCTCTTCTTAGCCCTCTCGACTCATCCTCAGGCTGCAGGAGAGGGCAAGCAGTGGGCTCCGCTTTTGTTCCCTGGGGCTGGCAGGTCTGTGTGGGGCCAGGACGCCCAGGAGATGCCTGGGAACTGGGTATCCCGGACAGGGAATGCTCACTCCCAGCAGCTCTGCCAGCAGCAGTAGTGGCGGTGACGGCAGCGGCAGCAGCAGCAGTAGCAACAGCAGTAGAGATAGTGCCGGCTCTCTGCAGGCCACATCTTTCATACCTTATACATCACTACCGCATTCCCCCGAATAGGGGAGCCCCATAGCATTTCGCCACCTAGTGCAGAATGTAGGCGCCGGCAGCGGCAACAGTGGCAGGGCCAGATTGGCCAAAATGTAAGCACCTCCAGGGGAGAAGAACTTCCACATCCACTGGCAGCCTCCGTCCTTGCTCAGGCCTCAGCGGGACCTTGAACTTGCAGCCATTCTGCTGTCCTCAGCTTCTGGGATTCTCTCCTCTTTAGGGAAGAGTCGGAGTTCAGGTCAAACAATGAGGATCTATTGGGGGGAGCCCCTTAGGGCTGCTGCTGGGGTCTTGCCTGCATGTGCCGATTTACACAGCCTGGTCCTTGCTGGAATCTTCACTTGCAGAAGGCTTCCATGGACATCACCCCTAGAGACACATTTCTCTACTTCTCTTCACCCACTTTGTGGATACAGGAACAGGCTGACCAGGGTTCCAGACACAGTGATGGGATCTTCAGCAAACTAACAAAAGATGAGCCTCCATTTCTTCATCTTCAAGTGGGAATCAGATTATCTGCCTTATAGGATTGTGAGAATCCAATGAGATAAGCACAGAGCTGGACACATGTTAAGTGATAGCAAATAATAGCGTTTTCTTCCTTCATTTGGTGCAGACTGGCTTTCTGGGATAATAAAATATCAGTTACAGTTCACTCCTTCAGTAAGTATTGTGTGCTTCCTGTTGTCATCCTCTATTGTATGGAGTGGGCTGGAATCCTTATTCTCTTGAAACTTGTTCTCTGGTTCAAGGGTACAGAAAATGAGTAAATTGGTAAGAAACTGGCAGGTCGTAATAATTGCTTGACAACAATCTAAACAGATAGTGAGGTCTGATAGGAAGTGACTAGCATAGGACATCCCTCTGGGTGGTGGGGAAAGGACTCTCTATGAAGGTGACAATTAACCAGAGCTGGGTGTGATAAAGAGTCAGGTATGAAAGATGGGGGAAGGAGTTGGGGAACACCAACGATAGAGAGACTAGCTAATGCCGAGGCCCTAAAGTAGGGATGCCTTGAGTGTGCTGTGAAGCAAAAGCAACTACAGTTGGAATACAGGAAAAGTGATTAATGGTAAAGATGATGTGGGGAGTCAGAGAAAGATGATGGTCTTATGGGAGGAAGTGAGTAAAGACATTAGACTTTATGCTAAATTTGGAGTTAGGAGGGAAGTGTCTGTTAGGGTAGTGTGATCAGCATTTGAAAAAGCTCACTTCAGCTGCTTAGCAGAAAATGGACTGGCCAGGGTCTGAGTAAAATCAGGGGAACCAATCTGAGGCTCTTGCAGTACTGAATAAAAGTCCCTTTCCATTCCCCAACCTGAACAACCACAGCAACCTCCTCATTTGGGGGTGTGGGGGGTGGAGAGGGAACTCCCCATTTCCACCAGGTTTTGTGTGTGTGTGTGTGTGTGTGTGTGTGTAGGAGGAAGGCCATTTGACAGGTCCCCGGGAACCTGGGTGCAGTTTTCTCCCATCACTCTCTAAGTATCCTTTTCCTCAATGGGAAAATGTAAGTAACACATACTCTCATAAAAAGACTGTGTAGATTAAATGAGATTATGAAGGCACCTAAGTTGCTAAGTAGCCATTAATTTCACATCCCTATCTGGGAACTGTGCAGGGTCTGACCGTGATAACCTGTGTCCAGCAAGAGTTCCTTTCAGCACCTGGGGAAAAGCCAGTCTAATACACCCATCTCTCATCTTCTCAAGCAGGAAGCAGATTTTCATTTTGTTTAGGGCCTTTTGATTTTTTTACCTTCTGCCATCCTCATCTAGTTTGAGGCACACAGGACACCATCATATGAAGCATTAGAGGTATAAAAATAGATAGGAAAAAAACGAGATGGCAGGAAAGTAAAGCAGATAGTCCTTTCTCTCTTAGCAACAGGAGGAAAGGTTCTCAGTGAGACACCTGCTAATTTCCTTACATCTGCATAGTGCAACTGATTCCAGAGACCCTCAGAATTCTTTCCCCTATTCATATCACAGAAGCAATCAGGTAAAACAGATATGTTAGGATATTGTGCCCCTTTGACAGATGAGGGACATGAGCCCCAGCCAGGTGAATCATCAGGGTTACAGCTTTTGATTTTCTCCTCCCCATGCCTGATAGTGTGGTCTAACTTCAAGGACCCTGAAGCATTTATTAGGTTGAGATTTGGTCCCAACAGTTGCAGTTCATTCACTGATACACAATGTTCTCTCCATCCTTCTGCAAGCCAGTTTTATTTGTAAACTAGGATACTGATGTCCAAAAGGGGCTCTTAAATGTTAATTGGCCTAGGAAATGACTTCATATCTCACTGCTGCTGGGCTGGAGATTAGGGAAAGAACAGATGCTAATGGAAGTATTTTGGGGATGCTGTGTGGTTATCAGAGGCAACATGAGACCTGACTCTGTACTCCTGCTCTGTCGCTTAGTAGTGTTCTTGAGCAGGTTATGAACCTAAGTTTTAATTTAACATCCACAAGACAGGGTATGAATTTGCTCCCAGGAGTTGCTGTGAGGCCCAAAGAGAGCGCTCAGTATATGCCGTGTACCTTCTATATTAGTATACTTTTCTTCTCTTCCCCTTCCACTTTTGAACCCATTCAGAGCTGACTCTCCGGGCCAAAAGCAAAGCATCCATTTTTGCCCATTTCTTAGACGAAAAAATCGTCACCATGGCTGACTTCAATACAAGCGTGCTGTCACTGAATGCACGGTTGAGAGGAAGTATATCAGCTCTTGTGACCCTACACACCACTGCCCACTGCTCATAAAAATCAAGCCTAGGCCTGTGGCTCCAAATCTAGGGGTCTTCCCAGCTCTGCACTGCTCATTCTCTGCAAGACAACGCACAAGCACTGCCTGGGTCTTTCTCTTTCACTGCCAAAACCTCAGGGTCTGAGACTCTGTTTTTCAATTTGACGAGCAGGAATAGTAATCCCAGCCCGCCTTCTTCACAGATGCCCTGAGAATCAAATGAGTTAATGCAGACGAAAGTGTTTTTGCAAAACACAATGCATCCTACAATGAAAAAAGTACGAATATTACAGTTCATGGCTGAAGGAAAAATATGAGAGCCACAAATTCCAGGCTCTGTGAGAATTTATAAACCACTGTGGAGGTGGGACCACCCTGAACACACTCCCTTCAGATCTAAACTCACAGGGAAACAGCAACAAGGTGGAAATCCTGGCCCCTTTTGAATGTTGATCAGTACAATGACCATTGGAGTAAGCAGCTGGAAACAATGTAGTTGTAACTGCAGTCAGAACTGTTCTTGGGAAGCCTTGTTGCTTTTCTCCCTTGCTTTCTGCAGACAGAGCTGTGCCTTACTTCAGCACTGACCTCTTCCTCACTCACCTCTCTCTGAGAGGCCAGGATCACCAGCTTAAGGCAAAATTTATTAGCCCATGTCACTAGGCAGTCCGTGGGTGAAGCTTGCCTACACTCCTCAGGATTCCAATGATGTCATTGTGTCTGCGGTATTCTCTCTCTCCTCTCTCTGCTTTCCTCTGTTTCCTGCCCTCCAGGCATCCTCTCCTCTACAGAAAACTTCTCTTCTCTCAGGAGTGGGTTGGCACGTGCTCAATGAGAGCTCTGGGCTTAAATCATCTCAAGGCACAGATCTACTCTCCTATGTTTCAAGCATATGAATCTTATCCAAAAAGAAAAAAAGTCATGTCCAGGGTCTGGTCATATGCCTACCTCTACTCTGACCAAGGATAAAGGGTACTTTGTTGCCCAAGCCTGACACAGACCCCATCCCATGGCCAAACATCACAGAATGGGGAGCTGTGCCCCCATGAAAAGAGAACCCTGACATCAGATAAAGGAAGGGAAGATTGATAGGCATTCACTGAGGTGACAAGAGTCAAAACCCAGACACTGGCCTCCCGGGTTCTGAACCCTTTGCTTTCCCTGCCCACACAATAATTCTGAACATGCAACGTAATGGCAGGGTCAGAAAATTGAGGTTGCATCTGGAATGGCCCACATGGATTTTTTTTAAAAAAAAGATTTACTTATTTATGCATACAGAACAGAGGTGCTGGGACGGTGATAGGATTCACCAGAGACAGAATGGGGAACAGAACAGGCAGATCAACGAAGTACACTGCCGAGGGGAGCAGTGGGCGTGTCAGGAGTGGTCTGCCACGCCATGTGGGTCACCTCCAGACGGGGATCGAACTCATGTAGACATAGCTTTAGCTTCTTAGTGTTGTGCTTTAACCCAATGCACCACCAGGGAAGGCCCCACATGGATTTTTAAGTCAAAGATGGTGCCTCACTACCTTCTACATCTTAAGTATTCAGGTAGAGTGTCTTGAGAGGTTAACACTGGTCAGCTAGTAGAAATGGAAGGATTTTTATCAGGGATCAGCAGAAAAGAAGGCTGGAACTGACTAGGGATGGGGTTCATGGTGGCTCTGGGTGGCTTGATTTGAGATGTATTTGCTGAACCTGTTCTGAAACCAAGGCTCAGCACAGCAGGATTGTCGCTTGCTGTGATCTAGAGAGGCCCGCGGTGGCATCACTGCTTAATACCAGGTGCCAGTCCACAGAATTCTGCATTTCCCAGCAAGCCAGAGAGCGGTGTCCAGTCCATAAGGCCTTGAGCCGCCCTTGTATGCTGCCCTGTGACCCAGTGCACATTTCCTTCCAGCTGTCCACATCTGTGCCTGTTTGTCACACCACTGCTTCTCCAGGGCCTTTCACCACAGGCTCTGGGGGCTGTGAAACATGGGTGTCTCTTCTTGCTAGGCCCTTCTCTAAGGGAACAGGGCTCAAGAGCCTTGTGCTGCCTTTCTGAGATGTATTCCTCCACCCCCCACCTCCCTGCAATGGAGGTTTAAGAGAACACTCTTCATTGTCATTGGCATTGTTGCCAAACAATCTCTGGGTGCTTGGTTGCCAGGGTGATTAGAGTGACTGCAGTGAGGGTGGACTGGCAGGAAAGGCTCAGTGGGAACTCCGTGGAGCTGCTGAGACAGTAGGGGCCTGTCCTTGCAACAGCAGCCTCTGCTTTACAGTGTTCTCTGCCCACTCCCTGAAGTCCCACAGGTAGGCAGTGCTCTGTCCGTATGGGTTCATGGCAGGTTTCAGAAAAGGGCAAGCAAGATGGGAAGGGGCAAATATGGGAGCTTTGGAGTCTTCCTACATGCTGCATTGTGAAGATTCACACAGAAATGTGCTCAGATGGTAACCAGGCGCTCCCGTGACAGCACTGCCATTTACAATACACCTACTGTGTGCATTAGCTCACTGAAGCCACCCCCTTGTCTCTGCATACAGTATCATAGCACCCTCGTTAAATGATCTGTTTGCCTAACATTCATCCTGCACTGAGCTGTGAGCAACTTGAGGGTGTGGGCTTTGTGTTGTTCATCTCTGTAACCCCAGAGTCTGGCAGCTGAGCTGGCACTAATAAGGACCTGGGAAACATTGGACGAATGAATAAAGTGCTGTGTAAGCACATGGACAAGAATCTGTCCAGGCTTCCGGTCTCCAAGTCCACAAATTGATCCCCCCCCCCACCACCTCTCTGAACTCTTATAAAAATTACTGCCTGGCAATTAATTTGACACTCCTATGCTGACTTGCGCCATCTCTTGAGTTGTTGTATTGAGCTATAATTTGAAAATTTTATTGTTATTAAACTTTTCACATGGGGATTTATATCTTGTTTTCACAAGTAGATTGTGAACTCATTCATTCATGCACTAAGCAGCCACTGAATAATGCACTGGGCATTGCTACATGGCCTAGCTCATTTAGTCTTCCCTTCTCTGCCATGAATGTGTTCATTCAGACCCTACTGTGTGCTACAGGCTTTGTGCTCAGGGGAGAGCAATGCTGGTCCTGAAAGGACTCAAATGCCCTCCAAACTTGTATTAGTAAATTCGGCTGGTGAAGCAGTTGCCTGCTAAGAGGAAATACATATTTGCATGGGGTGTCTGCCCAGAGCTTGTGCACCAGGCAAAAAGGTGAGAGAAGGGAGCAGGGTAGGAATCCACTCACTCGCTGTTTACCAGCCCATGAACTGCAGCATCGGACTAGGTCTGCCCACAGGGAAAACACCTTTCCCTTCACTAAAAGATCCCTTGGCTTTTCCAGGCCAGCGCTGTAGGCTGTAATTGGCCAAAAGGAATTATTTTTTTCTAAAAAGCACGGTGCTTTTGAGACACCATATTATTTATGGTGTGTTTGGGGCCAAACAGGTGATAAACATTAAGGTGTAAAAAACTCCCCCACCCCCAGGTACTAAAATTCAATTAGAGATTGCTTCACAAATAATACTCCTGTAAAATATATTCCCCTTGGAGGGACCTCTTGTTCCTTGTTGGTTATTTAAACAATCCTGAAAATAGACACAAGCCCCTTAGAAGATGCTCTGATTTGGAATTTTAAGTTTGTGGTTTTGTCACAGACAGGCCTCACGCCAACATCTCTTTCTTTCCCACCCTTCTCTCTTACAGGGATACCTTTGCACTGCCAGACAGGACTTTTAGGTTCTCCTGTCCTGGTGCCATGGGTCTGTGGGTCTCTTCACACACCAGTAGGAGTCTGAGAACCCCACATAGGAGTGGTTGTGTCTGTCAGCCTCCCAGGCAGTGAAGAGTCGCTGTAGACAACAGACACGCTGGGGGCACCGAGGACCCATTCTGTTTACTTTGCCTCCCTACTGCTCAGTTGTTCAGTCCAATCTGTTTCAGGAGTTCAGTCATTGAAAAAAGTGAAAAAGAAAAATCCTTTCAACCAACTGGCCGAGCTATTTTACAGATCTAGCTGGGGGCTTTCTGACAAAATGAAAAGAATGTGGTTTCCAAGGCCACTGAATAAATGAGGGCTGGACTTCCAGCTCTGCTGCTAAAACCCTGTGTGATCTTGGGCCAGGCACTTGCCCTTTCTGGGCTCAGGGTCTTCTCTAGAGCATTGGGGTAGATGGCATCAGATGGCATCTGAGGTCCCTGGTAATTCTGTGGTGCAGAGTGTAAGGATTCTTGGCAAACTGGACCCTGGGAGAGCAAAAGCTTTGGAAAGAGGGCAGACTTTTGGGCGAAAAGAAAGCTTCAGTGGTGAGATTAGAGACCCACTATCAACACTAATGGCATTAATTGAAAGTACTGTTTGGTACCTTTATAGGGCAAGGGATGGTTTTAATGGCATGGGTAGTTAGTGGAAAGGATAGTGTCTTTGAAGGATCTAGCCCACAAGAGAAGCAGCCGTGTCCTGTGTTAATAGGACAAGGACTTTGAAATCAAAAGAACCCTGCCTTCAATTCCCATCTCTTCTCCTCATACTCAACAGATGTTAAATGAGCTCACTCTCTGCCTATCTTTAGAAAAGTTACTTTACCTTCCTTGAGTTGTGATTTCCTCTCTGTGAAAAGGGGCAATAGTAATAATAATAATAATACCAGTGGTATAATTAGCCCATAGCAGACACTGAACCGTATCAGTTTTCTTCCCCTTTGTTCTTCCCTTGAAAAGGTCTCACATGAAACTACAAAGAACTTAGGCAAACTAAAACAGAGAGCAAGGACCCAAATACAAAGCTGTGTGTATGTCTCACATATTATTTGGTGGGATGGGGAAAGGGTAAGACTTCAAGGCAAGTTCTTTACTCAGACTTCCCCAGTAGATCCTTGAAGTTTGGAGCATTCCACCTGTCTTTCTTTTGCATTCCCTTCTAATGCTCAGGTCTGTCAATATCCTGCTCACAGTTCAGAGCTCAAAAGCCACCTCGTCTTTGAAGACTCCCTGAAGCTCCACTTCCAGGTAACCTCTTTCTCTCTGGACACTCCCAGCCCCCTCCCATGTGAAGCTATCTCCAGAGAAAGAAGGAATACAGACCTGAGATGAGCACACCTACTTATTGTTTCTAAGTCCATAATCAGAAAAAAAATGCTTCAATTCTATGAGAAAAGGGCAAAGAAAGGACAAGGCAAGCAAAGAGAAAAATCTCACAGAAAACAAGAATGGGGGAAAGCTATCTGACTCTTAACAGAAGACAAGCTTTATAACCCAATTTAATATAATAAAAAAAAGTCCAATTCTCCAGATGAAACTTACAAAACCATTCATGGACTAATAAGCTCCCTAAAAAACGTTGTGTTTGAGCTCTCTTTGAAATAATCAAGCATTGGTATTTAAGTGGCAACTGGGTCTATACTCTACCCCTGGTATGGCCTGAAGCTCTCACTATAGAGCCATCATTACCATAGGTAAGGCAGGCTAAAGGAGTAGTGAGACCACCCAGAGAGAGGGGCTCAGAGAGCAGCACCCCTGTGGAACACCATAAATTAAAGGACAGGAAAAGAGGAAGAACTGGTAGAAGGCACTGAGGAGACACCAAAGACCTAGGAAGATAGTCTTGAGCAACAGCTACTTGTTGATTCAAAGGGAGGGGAGATTTAAGATAAGGGTGTGACCATCAGTGCTGCCTGTTATTGAGGGATCAGTCTTGAAACGAGGATTGAAAAAAGACCGTTGGGCCTGAATATGTAGGTCAATGAGAAGTCACATCAGTGGAACCAGAAGGGCAGAATCTGGGGCGCAGGGGATGGCTGAGGAGTGAGTAATACTCAAGAAATTCCCAAAAGTTTGATGGGGAGGGAAGGGTGGGAAGGTAGAGCAGTGGCTCAAGTTTGGGTTTGAACATGAGAAATTTTCTTTTATTTAAAATATAAAAATACTTCAGTATGGATTAAAAAGATGTGGTACATATACACAATGGAATATTACTCAGCAACCAAAAAAAAAAGAAAGGAA
>NW_004567109.1:33002087-33002731 GCF_000260355.1 Condylura cristata
ACCTGGATTTTGAATCAGGTAGATGCAACAGAAATTTACTTCCTAGTGGTCTAAATACCAAAAAAGCTACATAGCATTACAACCCCTCCTGAAAACCCAGTTTCCTCCTCGCAGTTACTATATGCTGTCAACAGTATAATAATCCACCTATAAAGCTGTGGACAAATACTCAGGGTACATATTACAATCACACTTCCTCCTTCCAATTAAACGTAAGCAAGGACATTTGACTTGCTTTGTCCAGTGAACTATGGACAGAAATGGTAGTACTCCCTGGTGGAAGCTTCAGGAGCTTCAGTGTATGTTTCATCGTGTTCTCTTGTCTCCCTGCCAGCATGCCCTCAGTATTCACAGTGGCCACATTATCACTCTTAGCCCAAACATCAAAATAAATACAACACCATGTAGAGTCACTGGCCAAGCTATGATGGACATGTAGCCTGAACAAGAAATAAACCTTTGTTGATGGAAGTTAACCCAGATTGTTGGGGAGCTTATGATCAAATCATAATCTAATTGTTCTCACACTTGTAAAATTTTCTCTGAGAGCTAAAACAGAGAGCAAGGACCCAAATACAAAGCTGTGTGTATGTCTCACATATTATTTGGTGGGATGGGGAAAGGGTAAGACTTCAAGGCAAGTT